>NW_008339924.1:1216060-1264470 GCF_000622305.1 Nannospalax galili
AATCCATTATATGCAGCAAAATGGGCAGATCTACAATGCAGACAAATCCAGTTACAATTGGCATATTGTTTTGTTTTGTTTTTTGAAACAGGGTCTCACTATGTAGCCCTGGGTGGTCTGGAACTCACTATGTAGATCAGGCTGGCCTTGAATTCACAGAGATCTGCCTGTCTCTGCCTCCTGAGTACTGGGATTAAAGGTACAGTAAGTGACAGAATGTAGACAAAACAAATTCAGCACCATCACAGAGAATCTGAGCACTAACATCACAGGTTTGCTCAGCTGTGGATGGAAGGAGCCCTCTACACCAGCTCTTAATGTAGATGAAGAATATGGCAGGTACAAAGCAAATCTAAACAGTGCTCAACAAAAGAACTTTATACAAGTCTCATTCCCAACTACCAGGGAAACAAACTAGAAACCAAGAACCGTAGAACCGCGATGTCTGCGAGGATAAAAATTAGGAAAAATGCTTTTAAATGGCCACACTGGTCAACGAAGACGTAAAAATATACACTAAAAAATACTTTGAAACGCATGTCAATGAAAAGGCTACAGAATATAGGTGGGGATATGTGTCAGTGGTGGAACACTCGTCTACCAAGGTCAAGGCCCTGGGTTCCATCCCCAGCACTACAGCGACAGAGACAGAAAAGTAGACATATATACACACAGAGACAGATGCACACAGAGACAGACATGGATACACAAGCACAGACAGACAGACAGACAGATTTCAGAAGAAAATCTGAAAATAGGGTCAGTGAAATGGCTCAGAGGGTAAAAGTACTTACTACATAAGCCTGAAGATCTGAGTTCAATCCCTAGATCCCATGTTTTTAAAAAGTCACAAATGGATTGGGCCTGAGAGTACACACCTTTAGGGGGAGGAGGGCAGAGGCAGACATATCTCTGTGAGCTCAAGGCCAGTCTGATCCATATAGTGAATTCCAAGGCCAGCTGGGGCTACAAGAAGACCCTATGTCAAAGAAACACACACACACACACACACACACACACACACACATAAAACAAAAAACCACAAAACCTGGGCCTGGTGGTGCACACAACTTTAATATCAGCACTCAAGAGGCAAAGGCAGGCAGATTTCTATGACTTCGAGGCCAACCTACTCTCCGTAGTGAGTTCCAGACCAGCTAGGGCTACATAGTATGATCCTGCCTTAAACCCCCACCCCTAAAAAAAGTCACAAAAGCCAGATGCAGTGGTGTGCAGCTGTAATCCCAGCACTACTGTGAGCAGACAGGAGGCAGAGACAGCAGAATTTCCTGGAAGCTTGCTGACCAACTACGTGGAATGCAAAACACAACAGAAATAACAGGGCATCCTGCCCCAGCAGGTAGAAGGACAGAATTGGCTCCTGAAAGTTGTCATCTGACCTCTGCATGCATGCTGTCACACACACACACACACGTACACAATTTTTTTTTTTGAGACAGGGTCTCCCTGTAGCCCCAGCTGTCCTGGAACTCACTATGTAGACCAGGCTGGCCTTGAACTCACAGAGATCTGCCTGCCTCTGCCTCCCAAGTGCTGTGACTATAGGCGTGCACCACCACACCCAGCTGATTACACACAAAATTTTAAAAAAAGAAAATCTGAAAATTAGCTAGTACAGTTATATGAAAGTGTGAAAATGCACACCAGAGCTGTCAGGATTTGGGGTCCGGCCCCGGAGGACAAAATGGTCCTTATCACGATTACCTGGCTTACATTCTCTGAGTATGTCCAGACCGTGACACACTTGTACTGTGTGCTTCACAGTTTGAGCACATGTGCCTCAGAACAGCGTCCAGGGAGCGGGGATGGTTTCCTGACTGCATTGGCTCTCTGGGTATTCCTGCACTGTCCATGTCCTCTGGACTGCAGGAACGGACACTCCTTAAACACAGGAATGAATGTGACCTGAGATGGTTAATACGGTCAACCTGAGAAGATCTAGAATCACCAAGGAGACAATCCTGTGTGAGAGTTTCTAGATTGGGTCAATGAGGTGGGAGGACCCTAAATGTGGGCAGCACCAATTTCCTGGGCTGGGGTCCCAGACTGAATAAAAAGGAGAAAATGAGCTGAGCACAAATGCTCATCTCCCCTTTCCTGACTGCAGCTACAATGTGACCAGCTGCCTCCCACCATCAAACTTCCCTACCATGATGGACTGGATCCTGAAATTGTGAGCCAAAATAAACCCTTCTTTTTAAAATTTTTTATTTACTTTATTTTTATGTGTATGAGTATTTTGTATGCATGTATGTAAGTGTACCCATGTGTGCAGTACCTGTGGAGACCAGAAGAGGGTGTCAGATCCCTTCAAACTACAGTTACTGATGGTTGTTAGCTGCTAGGTGGGTGCTGAAAACTGAACCCAGGTCCTCCAGAAGACCAGCCAGTGCTTTTAACCTCCGAGCCATCTCACCAGCCCCCAAACCTTTCCTTCTTTAAAATGCTTTTGTCACTGCAACAAGAAGAGTAACCAGAGGGATCCGACCCTCACGTTCCCTTGGTATTCGATGCAGAGCTAGCCCCTCCCATTTACAGAATGCCAATCCCTTCTCACCTCCCTGGACCCAGCAGGGCTCAAGAAGACGTGCTTGCAGCCCAGCTGGAGGGAATCAAGCCCTAACTCTTCCACAAAGCCTACCGGAGCCACAATTTCTGAGTTTCTCCCCTAAGAGGCAGAGTTCTCTGCACACACATGTTGTCATCTCCCACCCCTGTAAAGAGGATGGGGGCATGGAGGAGCAAACCCAGAAAGTTCTTTAGATAATTGAAGGCCAGCTCCTGGCCACAAAACTTGCAGCTTTCTATTAGAATGATGAGACAGGCAAGAGATGCATGCCAGTCCACAGATGTGTGGTAGAAGCACAGTGGTCAGTCTCTCCTGCTTCGAAGTCTATACAACCCAAATCAAAAGTGACACTGGCACCATATTTAGATGGTAGACCCACGGAGGAGATCATCTGGCCAGACCAACACCCAATCCAAATTCCAAAATAAATTTTCATTTTTAAACAGTACCCCCTTTCTATGAGTCCCAAGAAACATTTACCTTGATGGCTTTTTCTGTTAATTATCTTGCTATTTTGTATCTGTCTAATTTGGGAGAAGAAGACATATCTTGGGCAATTCCTTGTTCTAGTTCTGCAAAAGAAAAACAGACATCAAGGTGAAGGAAAGGGAGTGTAGCTTGGAGCAGTCCCTCCAACCAGACACCAGACACAGACCATGGACGTGAATCCCCACCTCCACCTGCCCAGAGCCCACCTACCTCTGCCCACCACTGCGCCTACCTGTCCTCCAGCACTAAGGCTCCCCAGCCTCTGCCCACCCCATTCCCCTGCAATTTTCAGTCCTCTCTGCCCTTGTTACCCCGCACCAGTCTTTGATCCCCTGCCTCATCTGTTCTGCTCCTCCCTCTCCAACCTAGGCCACTCTGGCATTGGGTCTTTTTGATATTCTCTGGATCCCTCCAATGTGTGGTGAGGGGACGTGAGGCCCCTCCTCAGTTCCACCTACATGGGTTTTATTCAGTGGCCATCCTCCCTCCTGCCCAGAGTACGGATACCCCCACCTCTAAATGCCCTTCCCTATATCAGCCCCTCTCTTGGCAACCCTGTGACTCTGGCCATCCCATAGGGTCACCCCAAACACTGAAATGTCCTGGGCCTCCATACTGCGTTCACAGCCTCTGTATTCATCGGCTGCTCACATCTGCTGGATTCCCACAGATATGGCCAAACTGGGTTCATAGAAGCTCAGGCCATGCCCATAGTCTACCCTGAATCTTCCCTCTAGCTATCACAGGCCCTGGCTGACTAGCTTTCCCCCTCATAAACCCTCTGTGGTGGTTTGAATGAAAATGTCCACCATAGGCTCCAAGTATTTGGACATTTTGTCCCCAGATGATGACGCTGTTTTGGGAGGTCTTAGAAGGTGTGGCTATCCTGGAAGAAGCACGTCATTGGGCGTGGGCTTAGAGAGTTCTTAAGCCTTGCCAGATCTCCAGTCGCTCTCTTGCTTCCTGTGCCTGCTTGAAGATGTGAGAGTTTAGCTTCCCGCTCCTCCTCTACCCACCTCTGTAGCCATGTCTCTCCACCATGATGGACTGTTGCCCTTTTGGAACCCTAAGCTAAATAAACTCTTCCTTTTATAAGTTCCCTTAGTTATGATGTTTCTGTCACAGCAACAGAAAAGTCACTAATACACAACCCTTTCTTGTTCTTGACCCAGAATAATATACGTGTGTGTAGGGCTTCGGGGGTTATCAAGCCTTGCAAGGAGCTAATACTCTTTGAATGCAGCAAACTATCCCATTTGTGTTACAAACAGAAAGAGCTATGACTGACTCCTCTCTGGTAAGGTTTCATTCCTTTTCTTTCTTTCTTTCTTTTTTTTTTTTTGAGATAGGGTCTCCCTGTAGCCCTGCATCTGCGTCCCAAGTGCTGGGACTAAAGGTGTGCATGCATCACCACACCCGGCTCTTCACTTCTTTTCCACTTCACACTGGATGTAGTTTCAATAGAAATCACAGTTCCTAGAGAAATCTGAAGGGGCAAATTGGGTCCCATTCCTGATTTTAATGGAGCTAAGAGTCAGGCTGTGTCTGTTCAAACATCATCGCAATGTGACACTGCACCTCTGCATAAATGTACCAGGTCTCTGCCCTTGTTACCCCGCACCAGTCTTTGATCCCCTGCCTCATCTGTTCTGCTCCTCCCTCTCCAACCTAGGCCACTCTGGCATTGGGTCTTTTTGATATTCTCTGGATCCCTCCAATGTGTGGTGAGGGGACGTGAGGCCCCTCCTCAGTTCCACCTACATGGGTTTTATTCAGTGGCCATCCTCCCTCCTGCCCAGAGTACGGATACCCCCACCTCTAAATGCCCTTCCCTATATCAGCCCCTCTCTTGGCAACCCTGTGACTCTGGCCATCCCATAAGGTCACCCCAAACACTGAAATGTCCTGGGCCTCCATACTGCGTTCACAGCCTCTGTATTCATCGGCTGCTCACATCTGCTGGATTCCCACAGATATGGCCAAACTGGGTTCATAGAAGCTCAGGCCATGCCCATAGTCTACCCTGAATCTTCCCTCTAGCTATCACAGGCCCTGGCTGACTAGCTTTCCCCCTCATAAACCCTCTGTGGTGGTTTGAATGAAAATGTCCACCATAGGCTCCAAGTATTTGGACATTTTGTCCCCAGATGATGACGCTGTTTTGGGAGGTCTTAGAAGGTGTGGCTATCCTGGAAGAAGCACGTCATTGGGCGTGGGCTTAGAGAGTTCTTAAGCCTTGCCAGATCTCCAGTCGCTCTCTTGCTTCCTGTGCCTGCTTGGTGATGTGAGAGCTCAGCTTCTGCTGCTCCTGCTCCAGCCACCTCCAGCCACCATGCCTCCCTGCCATGATGGACTGTAATTCCCCTGGAACCGTAAGCTCAAATAAACTCTTCTTTCTATAAGTTGCTTGGGTCAGTGCTTCTATCACAGCAACAGAAAAGTGACTAATCCACCCTCCTACTGTCCCTTCAGTCTCCAGGCCCTAAATGTGGATTTCCTCAGAGCTGCTGCCTCCCTGCCTGTGTGCACGTCTTAGACAGCTTGTCAAGTCTAGTGGATCCTGGAAACATACCAATTCCATCCAAACCAACCCAAACTCCAAAGTTCCCAGACCCACAGTACCTTAGACATTCATTCAAGGAGCTTGAAGAGGCACTAGTCCAACCTATTTGCTTTTCCTGTGGCTTTCTTCTCCCCAAATTCACAGGCACCAGACCAACTGATTTAAACTAAAACATAAAACAGTGGTGTGTGTGTGTGTGTGTGTGTGTGTGTGTGTGTGTGAACTGTATGTCCATGTGGAAAGGGTAAACCCTAAACACTACCTAACAACATGCTCAGAATTTATTCTGACGTGTGTGAAAGCCACACAAAGCTTTAACAGAAAACAGTAGGAAAACACCAAACCTCACTTGGGCAAAATTTCTCAGATGGCACACACACATACACACACACACACACACACACACACACACACACACAAACAAAAAAACCCAGAGTCAGAATTAGTAAATTGGGAACTGTCAGAATTAAAACATTCTGAGGCTGGGAGATAGCTCAGCTGGTAAGGTGCTTCCCTTGCAAGCTTAAGGACTCAAGTTCCATTCCTAGCACCCACATAAAAAAGTCAGTCACTTGTAATCCCAGTGCTGGGGAGTGGAGACAAGAAGATCCCCAGGGCTTTCTGGCCAGCCAGTTTAGCCTACCAGTGAGCCCCAGATCCCTGGGAGAGATCCAGTCTGAAAAAAACAAAACAAAACAAAACAATGTTGGCCGGGTCTGGTGGAACGTGCCTTAATCCCAGCACTCAGGAAGCAGAGGGAGATGGATCACTATGAGATCAAGGCCAGTCTGGCCTACATAGCAAGTTCCAGGCCAGCTGGGGCTACAGGGAGATCCTGTCTCAAAACAAAACAAAAGAGTGGAAGCCAGGCAATGACAGACCTTGGACGGAGTGTGACCATGGTGGTGCCCCAAGAAAACAGTCCATAAGGCTGAGATCACTGGGAGAAGCTTGGGTGGTGCCACAGGCTCCCCAGGCTCCTTTTCCACCCACAGAATACTTGCACCTCACACCTCCTTCTGGTCACACCCTCCCAGGGAGCTGTCACAGCCACTGAAGGGGCCAGCTCAAGACAACACTCTGGGGTCTCTGTAGAGCTGGTATTGGGGTTCCCCTCTTCCTCCACCGCCCAGGACTGTGTTCTTCGTAACTGCACAGGCAGTAACTCCAAGGTCTTCCTGTCAACCTCCTGCACCAATCCCATCTCGGAGTTTGGCTCTAGGACACCCCACCTGCAAGAGGGAGGCACCCTTGAGAACAGTTATTGTTGTACACTCACTGATCCTGGCCACCCAGTCACTCATCTAAGGCTGAGTGAAGCAATGCCCAGCAATTGTGACCCAGTGCCTAGAAGGCAGCAATGACAGTTGGACAGCCAGATGCTGGGCAGAATTGTACATTCAGCACAACCCAAGGTATCCAGCAAAGTTCAGTCGAGGCAACATTTATCCTCTCCAGATCCAGGGCACCTACAAGGGGCAGAGGAACTGGTGAAATACCACCAGAAAGCAACATGGGATAAAGTTCAAAGTGAGGCTCCCACCAGAGCAGCGGCATCCTGGGTAGAAAGTTCATGCCTTGAAAACTCAGGTCAGAGGATGGCTGTCTCACTGCGAAAAAATTCACAGACAGAAGAACAAACAAATATAGTGTGTGGTTGAGGGGATCCAGATAGAAGCAGACCAACCGTAAAGCCCTTTTGAGGGAAGCATAGCTTCCTCTAGGAAGATATAACTATAAGCTAGAGTTAACTTTTTATTAAAGAATTATGAATTTTGTGAGTGGAAAAACTATTATTTGATTACGTACAAATTTCATTTTAGATATAGTAATTGTGTAGGTAAGAATGAATAAATTATTATAGAAAACAATAAAAATCAATAGGATCATTAAAGAAAAGACATTTAAAATAGGCAAAGATAGGTGTTCACGGTCCCTCTGTCTGTTGTGATAGCTCCCTTCGCATCTCTGATTTACTCACTGTGCTCTCTTGGTTGTTCTGGCTAAAGGTCTGTCAATCTTGTCAACCTTTTCAAAGAACCAACTCTTCGTTTCATTGATTATTTTTGTATTTTTCATTAATATTAATTCAGTTTTATCTCCTCTCGGTTACTCTTTTTGGATCTTGATGGTTCTTGTTTTTCTAAGGCCTTCAGCTAAATCATTAACTTAATAGGAAACCTCTCTCTCACGTAGCCACCTAGTGCTGCAGCTTTTCCTCTTCAGACTGCCTTCATTGTGCCCCATAGACGCTGGTACGTCGTGTTTTCATTTTCATTCGGTTCTAGGCATTTCACAGTTTCCGCCTTGACTTCCCCCTGACCAGTTCTCATGCTGCAGTGTGTTGCTTGGTTTCCCTGAGTTTGTGTGCTTTCCCCCGTTTCTATTGCCGTCGATATCTAGCTTTATTCCTTTACGGTCAGAGAGAACACAGGATGTTACTTCAGTTTTCCTAAATTTGTTGAGACTTGCTTTGTGTCCTAATATGTGTTTGCTTTTGGAGAAAGTTCCATAGGCTACTGGGAGGAGCATGTGTTTAGTGTTTGGGTGGAATGTTCTATAAATGTCTGTTAGGGCCATTTAATTTATGATGCCGGTTAACTCCATGGTTTTTCTATCTCATCTTTATCTGGATGACCTGTCTATTGGTGAGAGTAGAGTACTGAAGTCATCCACTATCACTGTGTCAGAGTCAATCTGTGATTTTAGATCCAATAGTGTTTCTTTTATGAAATTGGGTACCTCCGTTTTTGATGCATAGATGTTTAGGATTGTAACGTCCTCTTGGTGAATTTTTCCTTTAGTGAGTGTGGTAGGTTGAATGAGAGTGTCCCCCAAAGGCTCCAAGTATTTGGACATTTTGTCCCCAGTCGGTGCTGTTTGTGGAGGCTGTGGGAGGTGTGGCCTTGCTGGAGGCAGCTCGGCCCTGGGGGCAGCCTTAGAGGGTTCTTAAGCCTTGCTGGATTTCCGGTCACTCTGCTTCCTGTGCCTGCCTGCTTCATGACGTGAACTCTCCTCTTCTGCTGTGGCCGCCTCTTGCCACCACGCCTCCCCGCCATGATGGAACCTCTGGGACTGTAAGCTCAAATAAACTCTTCCTTCTATAAGTTCCTTTTTCATGCTGTTTTATCACAGCAACAGAAAAGTAACTAATACAGTGAGTATCGAATGTCCTTCTCTATCTCTTCGGACTAGTTTTAGTTTGCAGTCAATTCTGTCAGGTTTTGGAATAGGTACATCTGCTTGTTTCTTATTCTTATTTGCTTGGAATCCTTTCCTTGTCCCTTTACCTTAAGGTGGTGTCAATCATGATCTAAATAGAGCGACACGTCGAGAGGAGATAAAAAGGACACAAGTCAGAAAGGAAGAAGCCTGATTTGCAGATGATGTGATTCTATACATAAAAGACCCTAAAGACTCCACCAGAAAACTCCTAGAGCTGAAAAGCACATTCTACAAGGTGGCAGGATATAGAATTAACACATAAAAGTCAGTGGCCTTCCTATAAACCAGCTACAACATACTGAGAAAGAAACCAGAGACAATCCCAATTGCAACAGCCTCAAAAAATACCTCGGAATAATTCAAACTCAAGATGTGAAAAACTTGTGTAGTAAAAGCTGCAAGACACCGAAGAGAGAAACTGAAGAAGATATGAGAAGATAGAAAGACCTCCCGTGCCCATGGGCAAGTAGATCAATATTGTGAAAATGGCCATCCTACTAAAAGCAATCTACAGATTCAACAAATTCACATTAAAATTCAAACACAAATCTTCACAGAAATTCAGAAAATAATCTTAAATTTCATATGGAAACGAATGACAAAAATAAACAAAAAAAACCAAGGTAGCTTAAATAACAAAAAAGCTGGAGGCATCACCATCCCCGATTTCAAATTATACAACAGAGCTATAGTAATAAAAACAGCACAGCATTAGCATACAAACAGACACACTGACCAATGGAATAGAAGTGAGGACCCAGATTAAAGTCCATGTACTAACAGTTATTGGATGTTTTACAAAGGGCCAAAAATACACATTGGAGAAAAGACAGCATGTTCAACAAACGATGCTGGTCAAACTGGATAGCTACAGATGGAAGAATGAAACTAAGTAAGTCCTTATCTCTCACCCTGCACAGTGTCAACTACAAATGGATCAAGGACCTCAACATAAGACCTGATACCCTGAATCTGATAGAGGAGAAAGTAGGAACCAGATGAGAACTTACAGGCACAGGAAAGGACTTTCTCAACAGGACCCCAATAATATAGGCATTATGACCAGTAATTGACAAATGGGACTAAAAACCTTCCTTACAGCAAAGGAGACCATCATGTGACTGAAGACTACAGAATGGAAAAATCTACCAGCTGTACATCTGACAGAGGTATTTACAGTACCCACAAATAACTAAGAAAATGAAACAAAAACCTCCACAACAAGCCAATGAAAAATTGAAGCAAGGAACTAGACAGAGAGCTCTTAGAAGACAAGATGCAACCGGGCGTGGTGGCGCACGCCTTCAGTCCCAGCACTCTGGAAGCGGGGGCAGGCGGATCTCTGTGAGTTCGAGGCCAGCCTGGTGTACGTAGTGAGTTCCAGGACAGCTGGGGCTACACGGAGACCCTGTCTCAAAAAGACCCAGCTCCCCCCAAATTACAGATCCCTGATTTTGCTTATGAATAAAATACTGCTTTAAAAAGAAACTGTGGGGTGGAGAAATGGCTCAGCAGTTAAGAGCACTGGCTGCTCTTCCAGAGGGTCCAGGTTTGATTCCCAGCACCCACATGGTGGCTCACAGCTGTCCCTAGCTACAGTTCTAGGGGATCCAATGCCCTCTTGCCTTTGCAGGTATTGCATGACACAGGTGTACTTACATGCAGGCAAGACACTCATACACATGAAATAAAATTAGAAAAAAAAAACACTTTAATTAGAAGATTTATGAAGTAGCTGGGTATGGTGGCACATGCCTTTAATCCCAGCACTTGGGAGGCAGAGGCAGGCAGATCTCTGTGAGTTCAAGGCCTGGTCTACATAGTGAGTTCCAGGACAGCTGGGGCTACAGGGAGACCCTGAAAAAAAACAAAAAAAAAAAAAAAAAAAAAAAAAGATGAAATGCAATGGCGGAGAAATGTTTTTTTCCCAATACGATCAGTGGCTTCATTAGGGGAAGAAGAGACACCGGAGTACTCAGTTTGTCTCTCAGCCTGTCTCCATCTCTCTTTCTTTCCTTCTCCCCATGTCTCTCTCCTTCCCTGCCTCTGCCACGTGAGGACAGTAAGAATGTATCTATAAACCAGAGAAAGCTTTCACCAAAAACCTCATCACTGGCACTTTGACTTTGGACTTCACAGGCTTAAAGGCATGAGAAAATAAGTTTCTTGAAACTACCCAGTGTGTATTTTTTTGATTGCCAGGTTAAGGCCCCCAGTCAGTTTGTTTTTGTTTTTGTTTTGGTATACCAGCCCAGTCAGACTCCGGCAGCCACCAGCTACAGTTATTTGGGAATGAGGCCTGCCGCTTTGCTTCCTCTGGCAATTTCACCTGCACCAGAAACATGACTCAGTGTTCAATGCCATCCCTGAGCTGGGGAGTAGCAAGGTGAGACCAGGGTCAGTTAAAACACCATAAAGCTCTTCGTTTTTACTGAGATTGAGAGTTTTTTCCCTAAATGTCCCTTTATAAGTTTACAAAGCTTTGCTTAGTTTCCAGAATTCCCTAAAAGTTGTTTTGACAGCTTTTGCCAGTTTATTGCTGTTAAGAGGGAAAGGCTTTAGTCACCCCGTATACTGTTTACAATGTGATATAATCCTGCTCCCAGGGATGGGGGCCTCTCTATTCCCTCCTCTTAAAGCCGGTGTGGATTTATGACTGCTCCAGGCAAAAGCTGAGAATAGGGATGGTGTTCTGTGACTGTTCGGGCTTGGTTTTAATTCAAGAGAGCCAGGATTTGCACATTTGTTATGGGGAAGTCAGCTACCATGTGTGGGAACCCAGATTCACCGTCATGGAGAGGAACTGAGGCCCCAAGCTCATAGCCAGACTGAGAAGCACTTTTAAATGTCCAACATCTTTAGTCATCAGGAAAATACAAATTAAGAGTACTTTGAGATCTCATCTTATAACTGTCAGAATGGCTAAAGCCCCAGAAGCAAATGATGATAAATGCTGGTAAGGATTCAGGGAAAGGAACACTCACTGGTGGGGGGATGAATACTGGTGCGGCCACTATGGAAGTCAGTGTGGAGGTTCCTCAAAAAGCTTGAAATAGATCTGCCACAAGATCCAGCCATACCATTCTGGGGCATACACTCAAAGAACTCTGTATCCTACTAGGCTACCTGCTCATTCGTGCTTACTGCTGCTCTATTCACAATAAGCAGGAAATGGAAACAGCCTAGGTGTCCATCAACTGATGAATACATAACAAAAATGTGGAACATTTTACACAATGAAACATTATTCAGCTGTTAGAGAACAGGAAGTGATGAAACTCACAGGTAAATGGATGTGTACTGGATAGTTTTAGTTGTCAATTTGACACACTCCTCCCCAGGTAGAGGAAGCCTCAATTGGTGAATTGCCTCCACTGGACTGGCTTGTGGCCATCTCTGTGAGTGATGTGGGAGGGCCCAGCCCACTGTGGGCAGTGTTACCCCTGGACAGGTGGGTGTTACCCCTGGACAGGTGGGCCTGTGTTGTATAAGAAAGCAGGCTGAGCACAGGCCAGGGGAGCAAGCCAGTAAGCAGCGTTCCTCCATGACTTGTGCTCCAGCTCTTGCCTCCAGGTTCCTGCCCTGAGTTCCTAACTCCGGCTCCCTCAGCAATGAACATCCAGGAGATGTAAGCTAAATAAACCTCCCCTCCCCAAGTTGGTACTGGTCAGTGTTTTATCATGGCAACTGAAGGCAAACTAGAACAGCATGGAACTGGAAACAATTGTTCTGAAGTAACTCATATCCAGAAAGACACATGCCACATGTTCTCTCTCATAAGTTAATGCTAGCTTTGAATCTTTAGATATGTGTGTTTCTATTGGAAAATCCATAAAGGACAGGAACTAGTAAGGGGCCATGGAGGGGGTTAGTGGGAAGGGAGATAGAATACAGTGATATAAAGGGTAGAAGAGGGGTAATGGAATAGGATGGGTTAAATGGGGTAGAAATGGGAGGGCAGGATAGAGGAAGGAGTATAGGGAGGAATAAGTAACACCAGGGGCCTTTGGAAAGAGTCATATGGAAACTACTATAGGAGCTTCTTAAAATACAGACATGTGCAATATAAAGCATTTAAATGAAATTACCCTTCTATGGGGCCAATGCCTCTACCAGATACCACAGGCTAGCAAATGAAAAGCCCGATGCCGGGAATGGACCCCCTCTTTTACAGTTATTGACCAGAGAGTTCCTGTAGACCCTCAAACGGTACTGGCTATTCCCACTGTTCTCAGTTACCTGACAGAACTTGACAGTAAGACCCTATTGCTGAAGTTACTACATACATGATTCATAGAACAAACATAGAGAAATCAAGGTGGTACTGACCTTGAAACTTTATCTCTATTAGCTAGCTTTCATAGCGCTGGAAGGTACTGTGCATGCTACCGAAAGAGAAAATAATCACCTGTGAACCCTGCAAGCTACAATAATAATTGAACTTGCAAGATATGCCCACTAGTGCAATAGTGGCACAAATATTATGAGAGTAACCAACCACTTTCTGATTGGCTTTAAGACCCACTTGAGAAGATAGAGCCCATACCTGGCACTGTTTTCAGGGCCAAGCACCTGTGTCTAGACAAGTCACAAGCCATAGGGGAGAACCTACTACCATTATTCTGATAAATAGACACAGTATTAAACCAACTCCTAATGATTCTGTTATAACCAAAAATTACTGTCTCCCAACTGTCACCAGAAAAGTTTCTTCTTGGAACAGATGGCTATTCACACAGAGATCCACACCTAATCAATGTGCCGAAAATAAGAGATTTAAGAGTGCTCAGCCCATGCCCAATCGCTAAGCACAGTCACAATTGGGCTTGTTGACGGTTGTGCCCATTCATTAAAGGCGTGCCAAGCGGGGTCATTGGACCCTCACCTGAGTGTGCAGCCACTCTTCCCAGCCAACTAGTCCAGCCTTGGAAGACAAAAGAAAAATGAGGAGGACCCAATAGAGGGATGCTTTGGGAAGCCCTTGTCAAGAAACTCCAATGGACTCTCATATGAACATTTGAAAATCGCCCTGTTCTGACTTTTTTCTACTTCCCTATCTAGAACTTGGAACTTGAATTACTGTTGCCTTTACTTCTCCTTCACATCTCCCATTCATGATTCGAGGACTTTCTTCTCCCCTTAGAGACAAAAGTTATGCAACTTGGGAGTCTTTTAGATAGGCCCACTGAAGGGGTACCCCAATTGCCTCACCCTGCGCCCCTTATTGGTGATTTGGGTAACCCGTTCAGAGGATGGTGTGATAAGAATGGGAGGTAGGAATTGGCTAGGCAGTTAGGGTAAAAAGACCCCAAAGAAATGTAGCCTGTTTCTTGGCTAAAAGTCAAAATGTCCTTGGGCCTGTTAACAACATACTCTGTTCCAAGGCCAAAAATGTCAAAAGTATTTGGGAGCTTGTATCTAATCCTTAAAAGATTTTAGGATTACCTCTTCAGAGGGGGGAATGTTGAAGGGGAGGGCGTGGGCATGGATTTGATCAAAACACCTTACATGCATGTATGAAATTCTCAACAAAGTTTTTGTAAAAATTAGAAAAAAAAAAAAAGGAAAGGAAAATGCGTATATTCTGAGTGGAAAGAACAGCCTGACCGTGAAACTACATGATGATTACAATAATACAGGAGATAAATGTGAAGATGAACAAAGATTCGAAAGTCACAAAATGAAGGAAAGCATTGCTTTTATGCTGTGAGTGAACATGTAAAATCTTACCATCAATTTTGTTATAACGCTGTGCATCAAAAAATAACAAATAAGGCCTGGTGTGGTGGTACACACTTTTAATCCCAACACCGGAGGCAGGGGCAGGTGGATCTCTGTGAGACGAAGGCTGACCTGGTCTATACAGTTAAGTCCCAGGTCATCTGGGGCTATAGGGAGACCCTGTCTCAAAACAAAAGTGAAAAATGAGAAGTACCCCACAGATAGATAGTCCTTCGGACAACTACAGAAAACAGGTGAGGAGGGTGCACATCATCCTCCAAGTCTCCTGCCCGAGAACAGAGAGAGCACTGTGATGTTTGAGTTTGGGAGGAAGTTCCTTTCCAAGTCTGGAACGATTAGCCTATTACTAAACAACAATCAATTGTAGTACTCTGACAGTCCTCCAAGGGGACCGACTTTAAAATTTCCTTTTAATAAAAGGCTTTGACATTCCATTCCAATCGCCAACATAAGTCTCTCCACTTATAAATCCACAATAAAAAAATATGAAAATCAAAAAAGAAAAGGCGATGAGGAAAGGGGCGAAACCTCCTCCTGCAGTACCTACAGCCTCTTAATCCACGAGGGCAGAGTCTGCATGATCTGGTTACCTTTTTAAAAAATATTTTATTACTTTTATTTTTATGAGTATGAGTATATTACCTGCATGTATGTAAGTGCACCCCTGTCATGCAATGCCCATGGAGGTCAGAAGAGGACATCAGATCCCTTGGAACTGGAGTTACAGATGGGTGTTAGCCACCATGTGGGTGCTGGGAATCGAACCTGGGTTCTCTGTAAGAGCAGTTAGTGCTCTTAGCCACTGAGCCATCTCTCCAGCCCCCTGACTACCTCTTAAATGCTAAAACTCTTAACAGTTTTGCATTGGGGCTTAAATTTCCTGTTCATGAATTTGGGGGACATATTGAAAGGATAGCAGTCATTAAGAATGCACACTGAATGAAACATTTCCAAAATCTTGAAAACAAAAAAACAGTACAAGGACAACCTGATTGAATGGTGTTAAGGAGAAAAAATAATTAAGGTGATGCATGTAACTAGGAGACACAATACATTGGATGGAAGTGCCAGTGTTAACTAGATAGCTCTTGCTGGGTAGCAAATGGGCCTCAAACTTAGCTGCATATAGTAAGCATTTATTTCACAGTTATCATAGTCAGGGATCTGGGAGGGACTTAGCTGTCTAATTCTGGTTTGGGATAACTTGTGAGTATAAAGTCAAGTTGGCCAGGCCTGCAGTCATCTGGCATTAGAGGGTCCATGTCATATATCACTCGCATAGTTGTTGGCAAGCCTCAGTTTCTTCCTGACCTATTGGACAGATGCTTCACTTTCCCACCTTTGAGGGTTTTCTGTAGGCTACCTGAATGTCCACATAATGTGACAACTACCTTTACACAAAGCAAGATGGGGGAGAACCTGACTTGGCAGTGCAGTGTTCTGTCACCTAATCTCAGAAGTGTCACACCACTCATATATTCCCTTGATCACAATGAACAACCCTGGCACAGTGTTGGAGACTACACCAGGATGTGGATATTCAGACATGTAGAGCTGGTGAATTCATCTTTGTGGGTTGGCTAGCCCACAAAATACATCATTTATCATAATAAATGCACGTATGTACCTATTGAAGAGGTCCAGATTGAATAAACAATAAAACAGAAAGGCTATTTTGCCTTTATAAATAGTCTTTTAGACAAAATGACAAGGAAACCTTTAAAAATAAGTGTATCAAAAATATATTAGCTATATACTCAGATAAATACAGTGTAATCATATTAAAGTAAGCCAGAATAGGAATCAGGATGCTAAAGCGTTAAAAATGGCAGAGTGCCAGGCGTGGTGGCGCACGCCTTTAATCCCAGCACTCGGGAGGCAGAGGCAGGTGGATCTTTGTGAGTTCAAGGCCAACCTGGTCTGCAGAGTGAGTTCCAGGACAGCTGGGGCTACAGGGAGACCCTGTCTCAAAAAGACAAAAAAAATGGCAGAGTGAAATTTTATCTTTTGACAGAATAGTCTAAAACTAATATAATTGGAATGAACTTGTCTAGACTCACTATCATTTCAAAATATGTAAAGTAGAATCTTTTGGGAATATAGGAAATTAAGTTCTCTTCCTCTGTGTGATACTTTGACACATTTCTCTCAGAAACTGGCAAGTCAAGTATAAAAATGTAAGAGTCTAGTTGATCTTTATGTCGCTGATGGCAAAATTGACCTCATCTTTAGAAATCCTGTATGCAGTATTATTTAAAAGTTTTAAATTAGGAAAGTTAATATACCTGTAGAAAATAGAATGTATATTCACTGTTAATTTATGGAAGAGTCACAGTGAGCACATGTGTTAGGAAATGGTGCATTTCTAGTGCCCCTGGCCTGCTCAATGTGCCTCATTTGATAGCTGTCTATCGACAGCAACAACAGCCGCTCCAACCTTCAAAGCAGTCCTTCCTTTGCTTCTCTTTGTACTTTTTTGCCCCCTGTGCACACATTCCTAAACAGCAAAGTTGTTTTGTCTTGTTTTGAACATTTTATTGATAGACTTATGTGATATTTTGTGCTTTGTTCTTTTTATTTTGTATTTTATTATAAGAATCACACCTGGTTTTGTTTATAGCTACTTATTTCGATATGTTTCTTCTAAGAATAGACATCTGGATTGTTTTCTGGCATTGGCAATTATGAATAAAACTGCTATGAATAACATCTCTGGACCACCAAAAAAAAAAAGAGTGCTTGGCCCTTAATGGGATACTTATATCACACTCTCTCCTCTCAAGGCTCAAGGGTCATTGCTGAAGAAGGGTTGGAAAAATTTTAAAAGCCAGAGGTAGTGAATGATACAAGGAAACCCTGTTTCCCAGGCAAAACAGGGCAACCATACATATAAACTCATGGCACCTATAATAGCATACAGAAGACCTGTATGCAAGCCCAAGCCAGACAAAAACCCCCATGAATGAGAGGTGGGCAAGAAGCCCCAGCCCTAGCTGGGGAACTGTTAGCAACTGCTAACTGCTGGGAAGGGAGTCACTTTTCTTTGGGGTGCCATGTCAGGTAGGTTGATCAGGCTCCTGGGAGTGGACCCACACTTAGGAGTATTTAAGGAACATAAATTAGACTTGATAGGTCTTTAAAAAAGAAATCATAGAGGACATGAAGTCAGGGGATAGTAATGTTGTGATGGAGATGGGGGAATGGGTTCTGAATATGGTCAAAATATAATTCATAACTTCTCGAAGAATCAATAAAATATATTTTTAAAAATAGGTACAGACAAACACTACTCTCAGCCTTAATTAGAAAGCCCTGCTTGCCAGTGAATGACAGCGAGTGCAGAGACTTGAAAGTGTCACATAGAAACTCAAAGACATTTACACCATCCCCTCTAAGGCTCAGGGAACACTATGGAGAAAGGTTTCGAAATACCCTCTTCCCAGCAAGACGCAACAATTGTAATCACAAATTCACACCAGCCGTGGTTGCCTGCACTGAGCCTGCACAAGAATGGGCTTGTCCACAGTCATTCATGAGTTGAGGAGGGGCTCAGAAGAATCTATCCCTCACAGATGGCTATGGATAGATTCTGGGACATGGGAAGTATCATTTTCAGTTGTCTATCCGCCTGTGAGCCCACCAAACTCCAGTGACTAACTCCAAACGGGTGATCACAGATGGCTCTGGTGGAACTCAGTGGGTCAAAATAAATCAAAGGCCATGAACCTGGGAAAGGGATGGGGGTAGGGAGCTCGTATGTATGAGAGGGAGATAAGAGATAAGAGATAGCAAGGAAGAGAGTAATCATTATATACATGCATGAAATTGTCAAAGAATAAGCTTAATTAATAAAAAATAATTTGTTAAAATATAAAAATTCTAAATATTTATGCACCTAATAATATAGCTTTAAAATAGGTAGAAAAATGAGTTAACAGAAGTAAAGGCATAGACAACTCACAGTCATACTGGGGCATTTAAACATGCTACTTTCAGGAAATCAAAGATTAAACGGAGAATCAATACAATTCAGCAATTTGGATATCACAGTTAACTACTTGGACTAAACGGCTTGCATGGATGCCTCACCTAAATGCGGACAGAGGCTTTCTTTCTGTGCACAAGGAGTGATGCTTCCCAGCACTGATCACAGGCTCAGTCATCAAGCCTGATACATTTAAAAGAACTGACAGTGACATAGCCTAAGCTGGTTGGTTTCCATCGTCAAGTTGACTAGATTGAGAGATGTCTACATTTGCAAAGAACACTTCTGGGTGTGATGTTGTTTTCAGAGATCATTACATCAGGAGGGCTCTGACATAATCAATGGTTCAATCCTTTTAGTCTTTGTTTTTTTAAATATTTTATTTATTATTTTTATTTTATGTGTATGAGTGTATTGCCTGCATGTATGTGAGGGCACCCTTGTCGTGCAATGCCGTGGAGGTCAGAAGAGGGCCTCAGATTCCCCTGGAACTGGAGTTAAAGACAGTTCGTAGCTGCCAGATGGTTGCCGGGAATCAAACCCGGGTCTTCTGCAAGAGCAGTCAGGGCTCTTAACTGCCGAGCCATCTCTCCAGCCCCTGTGTTTATGTGTGTGGTGATTGTGTGTGCATGCACATTTGCGTGTGTTGTAGGCACACATGTATGTGGGTGCATGTGTATGTTAGTACTTGTGCACATGGAGACTTGAGGTTGACAGTGGGACTCATCCCCAACTGCCCGTCCACCTTATTCATTGAGGCAGGTCTCCAAATCCAGAGCTCACCCATATGACTAGTTTTGCTACCTAGTTTGCTCAGGGGACCCTTGTCTCTGCCTTCCTAGGCTGGAATTACAGGTGGGCCATCACCCCCACGAAACACTTACACGGGCCTCTAAGAACCCAAACTCCAGTTCTCATGCTGTGTGGTAAGTGTCCAACCACTGAACCATCTCTCCACCCTGTTCAATCTTTTGACAGATTCATAAAATCTGGCATTGTTGGGAGGGGGCAAGAGGGAGGACGGTAGGATCTGATTGGAGCAAGTGGGTCACTGGGGGCATGTCCTTAGGGTAATATTTTGCCTTGCCCCCTTCCTGTGATTCTTTTTTTTTTTTCTTCCTATTCCTCCCAACGATGGTGGACTGACTCCTCTTAAACCTTGAGCCAAAGTAAATAATCCCACCTTTAAGTTGTTTTGTCAGATATTTTGTCACAGCGATAATGAAGTACAGGCTAAACTCCCTGCCCATTATCACATCAAACCAGAAATACATAAAGACAGGCAGAAAATTTTCTAAATGTCCAAAAATTAAGCAGTACACTTTTAAAATAAGTGAAGGCAAAATTAAATATAAAATTGGAAATGACGCCAGGCATAGTGGCATACACCTTTAATCCCAGCACTTGGTAGGCAGAGGCCAGCCTGGTCTACATAGTGAGTTCTGGGCCAGCTGGGGTTATAGTGAGACACTGTCTCAAAAAAAAATACCAAAAAAATTGGAAATGATTTGAGTTAAATGATAAAGAAAATATGACATATCAAAGCATTATAATGAAGCCAAAGCAGTAATAAGAGGAAACTCTAGGGCCTAGAGAGATGGCTCAGCAGTTAAGAGCATTGGCTACTCTTGCGGAGGACCCAGGTTTGGTTCCCAGGACCCACATGGTGGCTCACAACCACAACCATCCATAACTCCAGTTCCAGGGGAATTCTACTCCCTCTTCTGGCCTCTGTGGGCATTGCACATATGTGATGCACTTACATACATGCAGGCAAAACACACCTTCTTTTAAAAAAGACAAAAATCTATAGCTTTTCTCAAATGCAAGTTTTGGAAAAGAAAATATACTGAAAATTAATTATCCCTATGGAAGCCTAAAAGGCTAGAAAGGAAAAAAATTCCACTCAAAGCAATTAGAAGAAAGTAATAGATAAGAATAAAATTTGATTAAATGTGAAGTATTATAGAGAAAATTAACAAAAACAAAATGAAACAATTGTGAGGGGCTGGGCTGTAGCTTCGTGGTCAGGTACTTGCCTAGCATGTATGAGACTGTAAGACAGAGCCCCAGCTCTGGAAAAAAGAGGAAAGAAAACTGACGAACCTTTACCTACACTGATCAAGAAGAGACACAAAGCATGAATTACTAATGTCAAGAATTAAAAAGGAGATATTGCCACTGACCGTGTGGATAGTAAGGTATTACAATTTTATTTGATAGCTCATATGAAATGCACATGTTCTCTGACATGCAAATAAAAGAAAACTAGTATAAAAGAAACAGAATATCAGATCAGCCTGTTTCTGTTCAAGAAATTAGTTCCATAATTAAATATTATCCAAAAGGAAAACTCCAAGTATAGATGGTAGCACAAAGTCAGTCTTTCCAAATACTTAGAGGAAAAAGAAAATACCCATTTATACAAACCATGAGGCTAACCCTTTACTACCCAAACCTGAGACGCACACTACAGGGAAGGAACCATGAAGAGCAATCTCTCTCATAGCAATATATATAAAAGCCCTAAATAAATTTGTAAATCAAATCCAGTGATAGAGAGAAAAAATAACGTGACTACATGGAGTTTAGTTCAAGAATGCAAAGTTGGTTTAGCATTATTTGAAAAGCTGTTAACGTAATCTACCACATTAATAGATGAAGGGGGAGTAACACTATCACCTCAATAAATGGAGAAGAAAGCACACAACAACATGTGGTAATTGTTACTTAAAAATTTTAAGGTTGGGGCTGGTGAGATATGGCTCAACAGTTAAGAGCACTTGCTGTTCTTGCAGGACCTAGGTTCAGTTCCCAGCTCCCACGTGGCAGCTAACAACTGTATGTAATTCCAGTTTCAGGGAATCCAGCTCCCTCTTCTGGCCTCCAGAGGACACTGCATGCATGTACTGCACTAAATACAAGCAGGCAAAAACACTCATATACATAAATAAATAATAAATAAATAAATCTCAGAGGCTGGAGAGATGGCTCAGTGGTTAAGAGCATTTGCTGCATAATGTCGAGGACCAAACTTCGGATCCCAGCACCACCTTACAAGGTGTCTTGCAAAGGCCTGTAACGCCAGCTCTGAGGGATCTGACACCTTCCTCTGGCTTCTGCACACAGACCTGCACACACTTAAAAAATGTTAAAGGTGACAGTGAAAGATAGCTTCTCCTAGAGCTCACAGAACATCAGACTCTCTTCCCTTGAGTTTGGGAAGGAATGAAAACACCTACTATACCATTTCTAGTCAGGGTTAATACCAAGCAGTAGCCAAAGCCATAATGCCAGAAAGGAAAACAAAAGGTCTATGGATTGAAAAGATTTATAGGTTGTTCATGTGGAAAATCTGAATCTTACTAGAACTACTAAACATATTTAGTGAGGTCATCAAATATCAAGTCAGTACTTGAAAATCAATAGAAATTGCCACATATCCAGAATGATTAGGAAATGAAACTCAACGTGGCTCAGTTGGTAAATGCTTGTTGTACGAGCACGAGGCCTGAGTTTGGTCCCCAGCACCCATGTAAAAGCCAGGCGTGGCAACCCACACTTTAATTCCAGCCCCAGGGAGGCAAAGGCAGGAGGATGCTTGGGATTTGCTGGCCAGTCAATCTAGCTGAATCAGTGAGCTCCAGGTTCAGTGAGGGGTGCCAACCTCTGGCCTCCACACAGTGTACTCACACACATATACACATACACAAAAGAAAATGAAACTAAAACCTGTCATCTATAGCAGCATTTAAAAACATCAAGTATATAGAAGTAAATCTACCAAAAGATGTATTGTACATCCTGAAAATAACTAGTCAGTGCTGAAAAGAATTAGACAACTAAATGTTCAGTTTTTAGAATATTTGATATTGTTAAGATGTTAATTCTTCCTCCAAATTAATCCATAAATCCAATGTAAACAAGAGCTACAGTCCTAACAGGATAGGTACATTTATGTCAGTTAATGTGAGCCTAAAATTTATACAGCAGTGCAAAAGTCAAAGGGAACCTGGGCAACCCTGCAGAACAAGGTCGGAGGATTTATACCATCACATTTTTAATTTATTATAAAGTCACTGGGGATGAAAACACTGGCATAGAATAAGGACGGGCAGAAAGACAAGTACAACAGAATGGGGAGCCCCAGAGCGGACCTACACCCAGTTAACTGCAAAGCGATATTGCTAGGAGAAGCCAAGCCACTGATATTCAAACCTGGGGTGCAGGAAATATCAAGGCCTGTCTCACTCCATCCCATCAGGTTGTGAACCTGAAATTTGAGGGGTGAAATGATAAAGCTTCTAAAAGGAAAAAGACTGCTTAAGGGACAAGGGAGTAGACATTTTCTTAAATAGGACACAAAGGCACTTACTATATAAGAAAAGATTGATAATTAGGCATCACTAAAACCAGAAGTTCTGATTATGGAAGTAGTAATTAAGACTGAAATCTGAAATGTATATATCCTCATGAGTATTTATTTTTAGAGATTTTATTTTTCATTTGTGTATATATGTGTCTGTGTGTGGGTATGCGCTTGTGCGTGCAGTGCCCATGAAGGCCATAAGAGGACCTCCGATTACCTGGAGCTGTAGTTACAGGCCTGATGTGGGTGCTGGGAACCCAACTTGGGTCCTCCAGAAGAGCAGTATGCACCCTTAACTACTTAGCACCTCTCCAGCAGTGCACCCCTCTCCCGCCGTGGGTAGCTATAATACATTGATCTGAACCAAAACTGGTATTCAAGAATGTATGAGAAATTCTTACAAACCAGTAAAACCCACCTTAATAATGGCCAAGACAGTGGATGTAAAAGAAATACAAATTGAAACCCAGAGCAAGCCTGGTAGCATTCACCAGAAGGCCCCAAATGGCAAGTCCAGCTGTGTGGCAGACCTGGTATACCCCAGTGGGTAAGCCTGAACTGCCTTCTCTAAAACTAAGTGTACCCCATCCATGACACCACGGTTTTATTCTTATTTTAGCTATTTGCCAATCAAAGTGTAAGTACAGGAACCCACTAGGCTACAGGGAAGCACAGGTTTTCAACCAGGAGCCACCAGAACAGCCTCTCAGCACCAACACCTGTGATCTCCCACAGTCCTCAGAAGCCAGAACAAAGCTCAGGGGCTGCACAACCTGCACCTCCTTCACGAGTCCCACCCTCAGGGCCTCCGTCACCCCCTGACCCCATCCACCCTCTCCCTCCTACAGCTGGGAGAGCCCTGGAAGAGACCCCGGGACATCCGGTACACACTATTTTCTTCTTTGCGGTCTCCATCTGAAGAAGTGGAAGACAGGTTCTTTCTCCCGCCGAGCTCCATGCCTGCTTCCTGTAGCTGGTTCCTCTGTCCCCCGGACCCTGCGATCAAGGGTGGAGAGGTCAGGCACGCCAGGGAGGAGGGGGCGTGGAGGGGGAGGGAGGTCTGGAGGGGAGGTCTGGGGTAGTGGGACAGGTCACGGGCTTCACTACAGGTCTGGGGGTGAGAAGCAGAGGTCAGGTGGGGAGGAAGGTCAGTGGCGGGAGGGAACTTGTGGGGAGCAACATAGCGAGATTGGGCTAGGCTGACAGCTCAGGAGTAAGGAGACAGATCAGGTCCAGGGATGATGAGTCTAGGGACCAGATGTGAAGTCCGAATAGGGGGAGTAGAGGCGGCGTACAGGTCTAGGGGTAAGAATGAGAGATGGGGGTAGGGGCACAGACTTGGGGTTAGGGAGGGCAAGCGCTTATGGCGTTTTGAAGTCAGGTGGGAAGGTAGGGGAAAGCAGGTCTAGCAGGCGGGGTGGGGTGGAAGCAGACAGGTAGTGGGCTGGGGTGGGAAAGTTCTCGAGGCCTGGGGTTCCTTTGGAGGGGCGGGGCGGGGGTCGGAGCACAGGGGGGGAGGGGGGCCTGGGTCCGAGCGAGGACAGGTCTCGCTGGGTCAGAGAGAAGTCGGGTGCTCACCTGCGACCCGCCCTGCATGCAGCATGCCGGGTGCTCCAGCCCTGAGTAGCTCGGCCCGGCGTCCTGCGGTTGTCCGGGGCAACGGACCCTGCCTGGGCGGCGCATTGTGCAGACCCCCGGCTCTGGCAGCCAGGCCCACGGCGAGTGGCACGGCGTCCCACCCGGGGCGTGGGGCTTCGTGGGCGCGGGCGGCGGGGGCGGGGGAGCTGGCGGGGGGCGGCGCGCAGGGGACACCAGCAGCGCCGGCTCGCAGGTGCCTGTGCTGGGCTCCGGTTCTGCCTTTGGTCCCCACCTGCGGTCCAAGGCGTGACCCGGGCGGGGGTGGGGACTGGGGCCTCCCACCCTTGGGCCATGCGTGTCTCCCGCCACTTGCTGCGGCTCCACTTACCCCACGCAGCTGTCAGGGTCACACAGACTACCCTGGTGCTCAGCCCCCACCAAGTCACAAAGACCAGGGGTCACACCCGGCCCCACCCTCTCCCCAGGCTCCCTCGCTGCATAGGTGGGTATGGGGCCAGGGTTCATCCCGGCAAGCATTCTGCACAGCGCTGTGGCCTTGCCAGAAGACTGTTCCCTTCTGATTGGGGTGGCCAGGGTAGGCTCTGTCCCCAGAGGAGCCTGGAACAGCCCTGGCACTCCCAGTGTCATGCGTGGGGTACTGTGCTGTGCCCTTGGTGTTCACAGCCAGTGTCACTTGTCACCCGGGCCTCACCAGATGGGTTCCTTTTTTCATCTGGCCTCCCCATGTGGCATCTTGGGGTTGTTTAGGAAGACCCACCCACCCATCCACCAGAGTCTTCACTGCTTGTGACCTCAAAGCAGGCCACCTTCATGTGGTTCAAAGGCTTCTGTATTTCAGAGGTTTTGCTCTCCCTGGCCTGGCCTGTGGTATCTTCCATTCACTTTTGTCTTTACTCACTAAGGCCTTTGAGGTTACACAAATCAAGAGGGTCACACCTCCAAGGGTTACACAAATCAAGAGGGTCACACCTCCAAGGGTTACACAAATCAAGCAAAAAATAAATTTGGTTACACAACTCCATCTACAGTCAGGCTTTGCATCATTATTTTCCAGAAGCATCTAACAGGCTTCGACCACATTTGCATGTTAGCATTTTATTGCTCAAGTATATTAAACTATGCCAAACAAAAGTGTACAAGAGACAGTTTTTAAACTCCATTTGTATGAATTGTTTTAAGCTCTCTAAAATTAGAACATGCAAGCCAGCATCAACTTTCCTCCTGCCTCATTCCGGCCCTGAGTGTCCTAGCCAGTCCAGTGGCCTGCCCACGGCTCTCTCCCCACCCAGTAGCGAGGTGCAGAGCTTCAGGAGGCCAAAGACCAATGGGATCTGCACAAGGGCAGGTTAGTGTCACCTCCCCTCTCATGGTGCTTGTTTAGGCCATGGCCCAGCCCTCTAGAGCTCTGGAGGATGAAGATGACAGAAAGCCTCTCCCAGGATGAAGACAGAGCTCCCTTGCTTTGCACTTTCCAGGTGTCTCACCTGAATACTTGTTTGACTGAAAAAGTAATGACCACACTTTTCATCAGTTCTGGTAGTCAGGGTCACCTGTGTTTAGAAGTGAGACGCCTGGGAGAATTTTCCTATCTCCCTGGCCCTGGCAGCTCCACCCTGTCTTGAAGTCCCAAGTCTATTAGTCTTTTGGGGCCTTGGAATACAAAATCCACCTCCAGCCTTACCACTAGCCTTCCTGGAACCAACTGGTGAGACAGCTGGGCTGAGTAGGGAGCACCGTCTTCCTGTTGCTGCTTACCTCTGATAGGAGGAGAAACAAAACTGCTTTGAGGTGCAGCCTCAGTGAAAGCACCATCTGGAAAGCCATTCCTAAAACAATTCCTGTTTTACAAGATGCCAAACTCACTGTGGATTCACTGGTGCCCTTGTCAACTGGGAGAATCTAGGTGTCCTTTGGGGGACGGGGAGTTGGTAGTGGCCATGATTTTAATCAAAGCCAATGTGATTCTCATGCCCCTGCAGTTTGGTAAGTGTGCAAAGACATAGACATGCCCCAGTTCAACCAAGACATCAGACACTGGATGAGTGAGGGTCAAATCAGGACGTGAAAAGGGCTGGGACACAAGGATTGATCAGGCAGCAGGGCCACCTGAGAAGCCCTGAGCTGACCCATCTGACAGGGTACAACAGTTAACATTTTCCTGTGTCAAAGTTAAACTATTATAAGAAATGAAAACCACTTCGCAGCCTGGCCTGCCCTCCAAGGAGGGAACAAGGATGTCAGGAAGCAGTAGGTGCAGTATGGTTAGTGTCTGTGCAGGTGAACATGCTGGGGTCCAGGCGAACACTGTGACTCAGTTTCCTTATCCTGCAGTCACTGGGCCATCTGCACCACGACGGCTCTCCAGGCTTTCTCTTTGTCAAACTCCTTCAGGGGGCTTCTGACCACCTGTGAGAGAGACAAGGACAATGTTTCCTCAACAGGGCTACACCTGGCAGGAAGACAGATGCAGCCCAGCCTGTGCAGCAGGATCTGACACGATCCTGTCTGGAGACGTCTCTACATGTGCAAGAATGAGGGGACCAGAGAAGGGACAGAGCCTCTTAGAGATCCCACATCCCCTCCCACAGTCTCTGTAGGTGTGGAGCAGGGCAGGCATTAAGATAGGTATGTCCCCAGCAGCAAAGGAAATGGACAGCCGAGGCAAAACTGACACATGCCCCAGATATGAGGTACTGTATGTAGCTGCTGGCTTGGAGACCCAATCTAAGCCCCTAGGATAGAGAGTTCTAGAATCTGGAATCTGGCAAGAGCAATTTATTCATCTGGCTCTGTGACCTGCTAGTCAGGACACAAAACCAGGTGGACTTCTTTTTGGGCCCAGAACAAAGCTAGGAGCCTGCCAGCCAAGACCTGCCAGGACATATCCTTGGGTACAGAACAGCCAGATACTTTGTGGTCATTACTCTGAGGGCAGCAAGCAAGTCTGTCCAGGAAGACACTGCAGAGACAGGAGGTCCAGGGAGAAGCTGGTGGCCTTCACAACTGAGGTTGTGGGGACATCAGGATTCAGGACGGAGGCAGGGAGAGCATCATCCTTAAAACTGTGGCTTGGCCACCCCTAGCCCACTGACCACAGAACAGGAATGCCTAGCTTTGGGGAGCTTCACATGCCAGGCTGGGGCAGCCCTCCCCTGCAGAGCCAGAACCTTCTGTGGTAACTTTGAAGGCGTTGGCCTGTGTCTGTAAAAGCAGAACTGAAAGCCCTTCGACTATAGTATTTTTCATGAATGGGTTTGTATTCACCTAGTCACGTAATAATAATGTATTCCAAATTTTATTTCTAGATTTTTCTAGTGAGTTTAAAAAATGCAAATAAAAAACCCCACAAAGTGTCATGATAATTCTTGGAGCACATCAGTGCAGGGGTCTATCACCTCACAGGAGGCTCTGAGGACCCAGGATGGGGCTTTTTGGGAGAGTAGTCTACTCACCTCCCCAGCTGGACGGTCCTGTGGGCAGGTCTGGGTGTCCCAGGATGCAGCCTGCAGCCGGGCGCTGACCTTGAAGCTCACACACTGGATGGCAGTGCCTGTGTTGAGGCCTCCCTGAAGCAGCAGCACCAGCAGCAGCAGCAGCAGGAGCACATCATAGGACTGTGAGGGCAGGAGGAGGCATGAATAGACCTAGTCTGATCAAGTCAATGCCTACACATACTCCCCTTACCTGAGGCTTCCCATAGAGCCAAAGCACCCACTGACCTCTGCCCTGGAAACCCAAACATGCTGAGAGTGTGCACAGAGCAGATGTGACCAAACCTTCCCATTATATATCTGCACGAAACCCCTGAAACTGGTGCAGCTGGCTCTGCAGGGCCCTTGGATGAAGGAACTCCATGGGTCCACACCCACCAGCACAATAACCTGAGCACCAATTGCTGGAGATGAAGTGGCAACAGGGAGTGCAGGAAGATAGGGGAAGAGTCCTGGTCCTAAGAGCCCAGAGGCCAGAAGAAGCAGAATGCATTTCCACATTGCAAGGAGTGCCGCAGAAACATCCACAAAGATTTCAGATGGATGCCCATCAACAAGAGCCCAAGTAAACCCACAGCAACTAAATGTTAATACAAAAAGGACATGAGCCAGGGATGGAGTGAACCAATGAGCCTAGCACTCAGGAGGCTGAGGCAGGAGGATCTCAAGTTCAAGGCTAACCTGGACTACATAGCAAGTTAGTTATTAAGACCCTGTCTTAAAAGAACCAATCCAAAATAAAAAAATAAATAAAATGCCACAGTTATGGAGCCAGGTATGTGGAGCTGAAATTCATATGTAAGAGTAAACAAGATTGAAATCTGTGTGCCCTGAAGAGAGGCGCACTACACTCAGATGCCTAGTCCTGTCAGGAAGGGAAAGAGAAGGTCCCAGAGAATGGTGACAGGCTAGTACAGAGAATGGGAAGTGAGAAGAGGACCTCAGGCAGGAGCATGGCCTGTGAGAAAGAGTGGCAAAGAATAGGGGAAGGATTGTTTTTATACAGATGAACTCAGAGGTGAAGCATCTTGAGAAAAGATCAAATTGGGTCCGTGACTTTGCTGTGCTCTGGAAAATCCCAGCTAGAAATCTTACTGGTGAATCCTGATGCAGTTCAGGAGAAGAGTGATCCAGTCAGCAGACAGACAGGAACCCCCAGCAGAAGTAACAGCAGTGCCAAGCTTGTACAGGATGCCTACCAGCACCTGGAGCATTCTCCAAAGCCCAGTAGAAAGTTGACAAAGACCTGAGCCAGGTTTATTGAGCAAGAAACACCAACGTTGAGAGACCAGCTAAAGGTCTTCCCCACCACTATTGAAAGCCACACCCTTTCAACCTTTGTCTGGGTTATAGCACTGTACCACAAGCCCTGCCTTCGTCTGAGCTATAGCACTGTACCACACGCCCTGCCTTCGTCTGAGCTATGGCACTGTACCACACGCCCTGCCTTCGTCTGAGCTATAGCACTGTACCACACGCCCTGCCTTCGTCTGAGCTACAGCACTGTACCACACGCCCTGCAGCAGGCTGCACAGTGATGGAGCTTCTGCCAATGCCACACTGCAACCACAGCACTGATGCACCTGCCCTTTGCACAGTCCCTCTACAGCTGCTCATCTTCAAGGTACGCCACTCAGACTCACTTGGGGTGTGTGTAAAGGCTAATCATCGCAATTATTCATAAGAGCAGAAATAATCCAGCTTCTCTCGCTAGGGACTGGTCAGGCCATTGGGGTCCCATTTGTACAGAATAATGAAAACACAGAAGAACTGTGCTCTCTCTGGGTGTTTCTAAAACACCTGAATAAAATTATTGCACTCAAAAATGACCTATGGCACAGAATAGTGATTAGAGCACCCAACCTGCTTTGTAGGGAAGAGGGAAAGTTGTCACAAAGTACAGTAGTAGGCAAAGGGGCAAGAAAGAATGCTGGTGCCCCGGCTCCCCAAGTTTACCTTTTGTACAGCGCTGTCTTTTGTGCACTGTAATGCTTAATGTCTTTAAAATATCATTAAAAATGCAAAATGAAACAAACCCTAATACCGAATACAACCAGAAACCACTTAACTACATATCAAATCAACAGCAAAACCACACACAGAAAGGGGATTCCATACAGCACATGAGGGCCACTCTTCAGTGGGGTTAATGTTAAGCACAAAAGAAAACTTCAGCTAGATCAGAAGCTATCGGTAGCAATGTTGGTTTCTTATCATTGTGGGACATTCTATGTTTATTGTAGGACAAAAAAGAAAGTATATTAAATTTTACTAGAGACAACAGGTTTAGAGTAGAAGCAAAGAGATGGAAATATAAAGTAAAAGAACTCAGGAAAAACTCCAGAATGTTAAATTTGAATTGGAAACGGTCTGAATGCATAAGCTGTACACAATTCTCTTTCCAGCTCTGCCCACTGGAAGACGTGGCCTGAGGTAGGGAGAGCATATGGGCAGATAACGAGCTTTGTGCCCTGCTCCTGTCTGGGACAAGATCAGAAAGCCAAAGCCTGGAAAGACGGATGGACCTTCACAAGATCATATACCTGGAAGGTACCCCTCTGGTCACTCTGGGTCAAGTCCAGCGTGGAAAGAGGGATGGGAACATGGAAGCTGTAAGAGTCCTCAATGCTATTCAGCTGAAGCCATTTGTCTTGTAATATGCCAGGTCAAGAGTAGCAAAGGAACTTGGCTTTACTTTTTTTAAAAAGATGAACCATTTTTTAAATTTTACTTTATTTTTATATGTGTATGACTGCATGTATGTAAGTGGACCCATGTTGTGAAGTGTCCACTGAAGTCGGAAGAGGGAGTCCCCAAGAACTGGTTAGGGACAGGTGTTAGCTGCCATGTGGGTGATAGGATTTGAACCAGGTTCCCCTGTAAGAGCAGTCAGTGCTCTTAACCACTGAGCCATCTCTCCAGCCCCTGGCTTTACCTTTTCTTCACTCTGCAGGCAAGGATCAGCATTGACATTAGCCCAGGGGAAGGTGCTGGGGACAGATGAGCTGCAGAGTCAGAACCTGGTACCACAGTGACTTACACCTTGCCAGGGCTCTGTGCTCCCCAGGAACACTGGAAACAGATGTACAGGTGTGGCCATGTCCCAGACAGTCAGCATCATGAGATGAGGTTTCTCAAACTAAACAGACCAAAGTGCAAGGTGTCCCGATATGAGACAGTTCGTGAAGATCAATGTGGGCTGAATATTAAACCATAGCTTATAATAATTTGGACCATCTTAAATATAACAATAGGATTTGTGATGTGTGGGAACAGTTCTTACTTTCTAGATTGCCCAAGTGTGGAAGGGTGAAAGGCTGAGCTGTCTGCGTAAGTGTATGTGCATAAAGATGAGCTGCTGGAGCCTCTTGCTGGTGCTGCACTGCCCTTCTTTAATAAATATTTTATTTTATGTGTATGAGTGTGTTGCCTACATGTATGTGAGTGCACCCAGGTCATGCAATGCCACGGAGGTCAGAAGAGGGCTTCATATTCCCCTGGAACTGGAGTTAAGGACAGTTTGGTTTTTTTTTAGCTGCCATGTGGGTGCTGGGACTCGAACCCAGGTCCTCTGCAAGAGCAGTCAGTGCTCTTAACCGCTGAGCCATCTCTCCAGCCCCTTTATTTATTATCTTTAAATTTTATGTGTATGAATGAATTGTCTGCATGTATGTAAGTGCACCTGTGTTATACAATGCCCACAGAGATCAGAAGAGAGTGTCAGACTCCCCTGGAACTGGAGTTACAGGTGGTTGGTTGTTAGCCACCATGTAGGTGCTGGGATTTGAACCAGGGTCCTCTGCAAGAACAGCCAGTGCTCTTAAGCACTGAACCATCTCTCCCAGTCCCGGCACTGCCCTTTTAATATGCATATGAGATTCTCATCGTGGACTTGTGGGGGAAACACTTATGTTGGAAACAAAAGAAAGCCAAGTATCTAAGATGTGAACCCAGCTGCCTGAGCTGAGGGAGGAGTCCTGAAGTGTGCCGAGAGACTCTAACGAAGTCTCATTGGGCAGTACCCCACATGGAAGGTACAAAGTCGTAACACCCTCAATCCTCAAATCTGTCTATATAACTTGGTGTAAGTCTGACCGAGGTTCCAATGGGGTATCCAATAAGACGATGACTGGCCTTGGGATGTGAGGGGTTACTCAGAAGACAAAGGAAACCCAAAGTTCATGGTGAAGGAAGTGGGGGGCCTAATATAGGGCTGAGCTATGACAGGTAGAATGGCCCAAAGCAAGAAAAGCCAAAGCAGTGGGCAGAAACCAATGCAGAGCTGCCTGCCAGTCAGTGGGGACAGAACCAATATGAATCAAGCAAATTAGATCCCAACTCACTCTGAACACAATCCGCCCTGCCCAGAGCAGACCGTGCAAAGCCACTCTGTTCAGGTGGGCACCCACTTGTTCTGGCCCCTGCCCAGAATACAGCATCTGCCCTGTGGCTGCCCCCATAGACGCCTATCAGTAAGTGGCCCTGCATTTCCAGAGTTTCAAAATAGAATGAATACATACTTTGATGGCTGGTGGGTAATCTTTAAAAATCTCCACAATTCTCATCACGCTGAAGGACAGATATCCAGATGCTGTGAATAGCAGTGGGGATGTGAGGCTGCTGATGGCAATCAGCACTTCTACCTGGTGAAGAAGCAGATGAGGAGGGGTAGTGGTTGTGGCCGGTATTTACCTGTGTGAATTTGTGCAGCTAGACCAGTATGTGGCTCTAGCTCTGCTCTCTGGCCATTCATTCACTGTGTTGTGTATGACATGTCCACTTTTGAATCTTACACACAGGCTTCTAGTCTTCTGGAAAATCCACTCTTAGGCACTACTCAACTCTCCCACTCTTCTAAGCTCTGTTCTCCTGAATGCCCCCATGCATCAGGGTCATACAACCCAGTGCGGACACTCATTTTCCAGAGCAATCAGGCCAAAGGCCAACAGTTGCTAACAGCTAACCAGCCCCACAAGACGCAGGTTGAAGCTAAAGGACTGTACCCTCCTCCTTCCCTTGCTTAGCCACAGGAATTTTTGACTTCCAAACATAAGTGCTCACTTCTTGTTTTCACAGACGGCAGCTTAGTCACTGGGCCTTCAGGACAGTCACAGATCCTTTACGGAGTAGTGTGCCAACCCCGGTCCTTCCCCCCAGCCCTGATGGCCTTTCTCCTCAGCCCCTACCCAGCCACACCCAAACTGTGATCCATGGCACCATGGAAGGGATGGGCCTCACCTACCAAACACTTGCTGGGACACTCTGCTGTCACATGACTGGCAATGGCACTTGGGAAACACTGGGAAAAGAAGAGGAAAAACTTTAGATATTGATGTCTAAGAAGTCAGATTTTAACCTTGCACTCTCCTGCATTGATGAAATTCACCCTTCTATCTGTTAGAAGGAAAGCCAGGGCTGCCTTTGGCTGGACAGGAGGCCTGGGCTGGTCCCCAAGAGGCAGCAGGAAGCAGGGTGGCCTCTCCTTCCTCCTCAGCCATTTGTTTGAAATTTTTAAATCTCCCTGTAGAAAAGCTGTAAGAATGGCAGAGTAAGTCCTCCAAGTCCTGAGTCCCCTGGAATGGCCTTGCTGCCGAAACATCTCTGCCCTCTGCTCTCAGCCTGGCCACTTGACTATGTGCTGCACATTTGGACAACACAGTGCCACACAGTTACACATGAATCTGCAGCACTGTCTGGTAGTCCTAACAGCACTCTGAAGAGAGCCCTCTGCTTCATAACCCGGGATGTAAAATGGGGTCAGTCTTTGTGCTTCCTTGATAGTCTCTATTCACAGGGATGACCCTTGACCTCTGGGTGTTTCTGAGACATGGGCCTGGACTGCAGACAAACCTCTCTGATGGGTTAGGCAGGTGCAGCTTCAAGATGAAACAGAAGGGCTAGGGCAGCTGCTGGGCTCCTTTGGATAGCGAAATGTCTTTTCTCAAGTCCACATGAGTGGATCGAAGAGAAGACAATGGAGATGGCTAAGGGCTCAGTGAGCCTTTCGGTCCTCCCTTTGGTCTATTACCAGGGGCTCCAAGTGCCTCACATAGACTGGGGAGCTCCAGACCTGACCTGTGTCCTGACTCTAAAGCTCAAATCTATGTAAACAAAGGTAAGGGACGTGCCCACACTCCTGGACAGCAGCACTGGCCCCATGGTACCTGCCCTGGGGCAGCAGCACTGGCCCCCTGGTACCTGCCCCAGGGCAGCAGCACTGGCCCCCTGGTACCTGCCCCGGGGCAGCAGCACTGGCTGGCCCCCTGGTACCTGCCCCAGGGCAGCAGCACTGGCTGGCCCCCTGGTACCTGCCCCAGGGCAGCAGCACTGGCCCCTTGGTACCTGCCCCAGGGCAGCAGCACTGGCCCCCTGGTCCATGATACACCAAGGAGAGTTCTGCACTTCTCAGGGACTCTAGTGAGGAGGAGGTGGAGGAGGAGCAGACCAGGAGGCTGAGGTGGCTGCACAACAAAAAGGCTCTGTGATGGAGTGGAAGCCTAGGTATGGTTGCAGAGATCGGTTTGGCTGGGCACAACTTAGGGCAGCCGTGTCAACACAGGGAGTCTCTCCTGAAGCTGGCATTTCAAAACTGCCCTCTGGATGTAGCAGGAACAAGTGGAGAGGTAAGAACAGTCAGTGAGGAAGCAACTGGAATGGCCCCAACAAGCCAACAAGCTTGTTCAGCCTATGTGAACCCCTCCCAGGATAGGCTTCATCCCCACCCCCAGCCCTGGACCCCTGCCTTGCTTCTAGGAATCTATGGCTTTGGTCTCCCTGGCTACCCTCTGCTCTGTCCAGTACTCAGGCAAGTTGAGCTAACTGGCTACCACTCCAGGAATTCTCACCCCCCAACCAAGTCCCCTTCCATCTTCTTGGAGTCTCCCTACCCATGTCTCAGCTGCTTCTACCTTGGAGGAGTAAGGGCATGTTGGGTGGAGGAAGGGCTGGCCAGGAGACAGGACCAGCACTGGTAGGGCCTGGGGTAGCTTTCCAGAAAGAACAAGGGGCATTATAGCAGACAGGCCCTGGAGGAGAATGGATCTGGAGTGAGGGTCATGTTCATAGGATTGACTCTGGGGACAGCCATGGGGATTGAGGCAAGTGTCCTTCATTTGCACTTGGTTTCTGCCCCCAATAACCTCAGCATGTGATACCATGGCCATCCCTGCACTGCAGACCACAGAGAAAAAGACTCTCCCTTCTTATCTTCTCTCTGAGGTCATTGGGCTAAGGCTACACCCGACATCTGTAAGAGATTTCCAAATGAACAGCTCTGTCCTACGGGTGGCCTACACCTGTCTCCAGGGAGCTCCTAGGACGAACCAGGTGCCCTGGGCCTGAGGACACTGAGACACAGCCTTACTGGGTGTATACCTCCTCATGTCTGAACCACACAGCCACAGCTGTATCTTCTAGGCAGCTTCAGGACCCACTGCTAGCTCAGGAACCTGTGGGCAAGCTAGAGGATGCCCACCATGTCCTGTTCACTTCTCTAGGATGGCAAAAGTATAATCTAGAAGCCCACCTAACCAGCAGGCTGTGAAGGACAAACCAGGGCCAATGGCAGGTCACCAGTGGCATGGTGAAAATGGCCACTGTGGCCAATATCAGGAAACACAAAACAAAGATGGACACTGATTTTGGAGTAGATGTAAGATATGCAGAAATGATGAACACGGAGAGACTCTAAACCAATGTTGTGAGGAGTGTCAAGAAGCCCAAAGCCAGCCTTAGCTGTACCTGAATCCAGCACACTGGCAACATACTGAACAATATTAAGTCACATAGGTAAATTTAGAATGCCTTAATGAATAACAAAAGGAACATGTTTAAAAGAGTGACCAAGTATTATATACTTCCCATGTGTTAGGGCTATGTTGTGCTTACCATAGCAGCATTTAATATAAAATTGGATTTCTTAGAAAAATAATAAAGGCCCTATAATAGCAATTGATATAAAATTGCACAAGAACACTTTTACTCTCAGTTCCCAGATTCTTCAAGGGGAGGGGGCTCTCCCATGTGCTTTCTTCTCTGAATGCCACTGTGCTCAGATACCAGCCACATAGGGTCTAAGGAGGGAATCTCAGAACTGTGGCTATAACTGTGAGGTTGGACCAGCTATACATGGTAACTAACCAGGAAGTACTCACAGCCACTAAGATCCAAAAGAAGGTCACCGAGAGGTGTGGGCCTGAAACAGTATCATCCACGTTTAGAGCAATCACCCCACCGAGGACAGCAGAGACTCCAGCAATCACTTCTACCACCTGGAGGAAAGTGGAAGTCACTTTGCTGGGCCACTACACCAAGGGTCTGGTCCCATAGTGAGAGACGACACCCTAAAGCCCCAGAACGCAGTGCATATAGATGGGACCCGTCCCCCGCCCTGTCCAGAGCAGGCTCAGTAAGTGCCCTTCTTGGGTATGTTCAGGTTGACCATGAAAAAAAATCACTGGACAATGCCAAGGAGGTGGCTGGCTGTGGGAACCCCAACTTGATCTACTGTGAGGCTCACAGGCAGAACTGAGCCTGAGGGAGATGAACATGGAGCTGGCCTAGCCATCAGGAGCAGCAGCCAAACACAGTGCAGCTCATGCTATAATTCCAGAGCTTGGAAGGCTGAGGCAGGAGGACTGAGTACTCAGTGTAAACCTGGGCTATACAGCAAGACCTTGTCTTGAACAAAATGAAACAAAAAAGAAGATTTTTCTTACAGAGTAGGATTTTAAGACCCGAGCAGGAAAGGCCACTTCATCCAGAATGTTGCCACCATCAGAGATGGAACCCTAGGAGAAGAAAATCCTTGTGGAGCCACAGTGTGCTGGGCATGGGCTGCCATGGGAAAGGGTCAGACTTCTAGAAGCTTCAAGGCCATAGCCCTTCAAGTTGGAGGAACAGCTCAAATACAGACATGGCCCTTGTGAGTAGACATGTTGAATCACATTTGCAGCTCACCAACACTTTTAGCAGATCTGGCCTGCTTTTGCACCCCTGAAGACAGTACATGATGGCAAGGACATTAGGGAGGAGAGTGGCACTGTGCTGTCACCTCCTCCCTGCCCTTCCCTGTCACTGACTCCTGCTACCAGGCCAGCTGAGGGGCCTGAGGAATTTGCTGTAGGAGACCCACCTTCTTCTTCTTGCAAGGCTCCTCACTGGACCTTGCAGAGATGATCACTGTGGCCGCCATGAGAAGCTCCAGCAACAGGAGCAGGATGAGGTTGAAGTTTATCTGCAAAGACAGCAGGTGCTCAGCAACAGTGTCTTTTCCTCCAGGAAGCCACCACTGTCCTTAAGCATGCTGTTGTAACTCCAGACCAGAGCCGCTCTCCTTGTCACAGGCCTGTCTAAACCACAGGCACACGGGGCTCTGCCTCACGGTTGCTTGTGTTGTTGCTGTGTGTGCATGTGTTAAACTTTTTAATATATACAATTTTTTAAATTAAATTTATTCATTTGTGGGAGGTGCATGTCACAGACCACATGTGGATGTCTGAGGATGACTTTCAGGGTTATCTCCTTCCACCATGTGGATCCTGGGGATTGAATTCAGATCATCAGGCTTGGCAGAAAGTACCAGGGTCTTGTTTTTTGAAACCACTCTTACCGAATGGCTATATAAGGACTTGATTTTTGCCACTGGGCCTAGAAGCCAAAGTTTTCTACTAAAGTCACATCTGGGCTGGAGAGCTTACACACTGATTGAATGACTATAACATCATGACTGTGGAGAGCTGGGATGTTGCAGATAAAGAGTCCAGATCACCAGGCTTGTCTCTAGTCCCCTAATAGTCACTTAGTACCAACCTCTGTATCTGACATAACATCTTTGTAACTACTAGGCAAAACATTTGGAATATGTTAGGAGACTTCTAGCTTCTACTGCCCTAAAGCTAAAAATTTTATAATATCTCCCCCAAGTCCTCTATTGCTTGCATACCTGATGCCCCCACCAGCACATCTGGTGACTTCACTGACTAATAGCTATGTTGTTCCATGTCTACAAAGGTTCGTGTAACCTCTTCCACAGTGGAAGAGTCATTCAAGGTAACCTGAATTTGTGTTCCTAGGCCTTGGTCACTTCTATTTGGCTCAGAATAAATGACCTTTCATTTACTTTAGGTCAGCATTTCCTGTCAATCTCCCTGCAGCTCCAAAACCACAATAGCAGCCTGTGATTAAGATCATTTCCAGCTTGGTTAGTGGCACACACCTATAATTCCAGTACTCAGGAGGCAGAGGCAGGTGGATCTCTGTGAGATTGAGGTCAGCCTGGTCTACACAGCGAATTTTAGGCCAGCTGTGGCTACAGGAAGACCCTGCCTCTCGGCTATGGGAGGATGGATCCCTCTGTCCTTCAAGGGTTTTATGCTCCCTCCCCCAATTATGTCCTACATAGACCTGCAGGAGGAGCTGCAGGGGGGCCTCTCCCTGTGACCTGTGCTGTCTCATGGTCACACACTCCATTTGTTCTGGCTATCTTTAAATCAGAAATGTCATAATTTTGGCATCTAGTTAGACACACTCCCAGGAAATTTATATGAGTTGTTTGGAGTTGTTTTTTGTTTGGGTTTTTTTTTTTTTTTTGGTATTTTTTAGACATAGTCTCATATAGCCCAGGCTGGTCTCAGACTTACTATGTAGCCAAGGATGACCTTGAACTCTTGATCTTCTTCTCTCTACATCTCCTGAGATTATAGGCATGGGCTAACATACCCACCTTTATATATTTAATTCTATAACTTTTCAATTTTGTGGTACAATTAAAGTTTTATGTTGATTTTTCACATCCAGCCACTTGTTACATGCACTCAATAATCCAGTGTCCAGTCAGCAAGAACCATCTCTTCTGCACTTAGCAGACTGAGTGTCCCTTGAATCCATGTATATCCTTACAAGACTAACTAGGACATCCTCATTTCTGGTGAGATTTTCTCTTTAGGCATAATTTATATAATTTTTCCAACTTTTCTTAGTACATAAAATGACAATGTGCTTTACACTGAATAGCATCGTAGATTTGATGAAATACAACATTATGCTTCTATTAAATTTTTTACATGCATGGTGACAGGCTAAAACCCAGAGCATTGCATATGTTGGGCAAGTGTTCTGCCCTTGAGCTGTACCAAAGGCCTGCTGCTATTGACTTTTAAGGCCCATTGGGAAATAGTCACTATTATTTATCAACAAATTTGTCCCATGGCATCAACTCAGAATTCACTGGAGACAATTCTTTCCTTCAGAAGCACAGGCAAAATCCTCAAAACTTGTCAACAAGGGCTAGATATCATAGTACATTTATAGTGAATTTCCAACCAGGGTTTAACTCTGTGCAGTGGGAGCAGAGCCCCAGTATTTGACATCAGTGGAAAAACATGGTTCAGGTAAAAACAGGAACTCCAGGGTGACCCACATCTCTTTCCAGTGACTCACATTTATTGCTGATGGATTCAGAACCAGTTTGCATCCGAACCAGATTAGACAAGTAGTGGTGACAGCAAATGTAGAAACAAACAATATCTGAAAGTTGGGAATCTGGAAAATATGGGAGAGTTTCCTTAAAATAAATAATAAAGACAGCATCTAAATTCTAGGTAATTAACTAAAAATCTCGGGCTATGACTGTAAGAATGGAGATGGTCCCTGCCATAGGAGAGCAGGGCAGCCTCTAGGAGCCTTCTAGGGCTCCACCACCAGCATGTCCGCACACCTATGGGCGCACCATGCCTGACTGATGTACAGCTATTTCCTCCCGGCTGAAAAAGTTCCTCCTGGAGGAAGAGAGTGAGCCTGTAAGATTCAGGAAATAAAACTTACACAGTTCAAGAAGTAAACAAAACTTACAAGGATAAGGAAGCTCCTGAAACCTAGAAGATTCACAGGGCTACTCCCCAAGTTTACATAAAAAGTGACAGTTGCTGGGGAGAGGGGCCATCCCAACTGGCTAAGTTATAAGTCGTGCAGGGGGCTCCAGGGGGCGCAGCTTTCATGAGCTGTCACTCAGGCTGCGGGAGGGGAACTTCTCTGTGATGCTCCTGTAAGTAACCCTGATAAACTCACTGGCTCACTAAGGTAGACTGGAGTGGGGTCTTTTCATTGGTCTGTGTTGTGGTTTGAACATGCAATGTCCCCTGTAATGTTCACGTGTTCCAACACTTGGTCCCTAGCTGGTGGTGCTATCTGGGAGGACTGTGGAACCTTCAGCAAGTGGAGCCTTGCTGGAAAAAGTGGGTTACTGGGGGTGGGCCTCAAAGTCCTACAGGCTGGCCCACTTCGCATTTCCCCTCTGCTACCTGACTGCAGATGCAGCGTCGACCATGATGAAATGTATCCCCTTGACTGTCAGCCAGAATAAACCATTTCCTTCTGTAAACTGTCTCTTCTTGGGTATTTTGTCATAGCAAGGAGACAAGTAACTAACACAGTCTGTCCTGGGTGCCTTATCTTTGTTCATGTCTCCCCAGAAGAAGTCACAGAACATGTCAGCCTGCTTCCCTCCTGGACTGCCCTGCCCTCTTACTAGGTTCTCTCCACAGCTGAGTACTGTGGGGCCTCCACGTCTGCAGAGTTGCTTAGAAGGTTGAACTTACCGCGCTGACGTTTCTCCTCCCAATGGCGAAGCTCACAATTGCTGAGGGGATGCACTGAAAAGAAACCAGAACTTGGGTGGGCCCAGGGTTCACCTGAGCCTCGTCTTGGACACAGTAGCAACCTTGAAACAGTGCATTGGGGGTCAGGTATAGCTCATTAGCAAAGCTCTTGCCTACCATGCTGGAGGCCTTGAGTTTGCTCTTTAGCTCCACATAAAATTCAGATAATAATGTGTCATAATGTTTAAGCCTCTATAGTAATCTAAGTCATACTAGCAAAGAATCATTTCTAGTTTACTTGATGCAAAGGCTCCCTGAACCCTGATGATTCCTTGGTACTTCAAAGCAACTTAATTTAAAAACAGTAGCTGGGGGAGGGTCTCATGACCCCCACCCCTAACTGAGGAGCTATTGATAGTTGATGGCTGCTGGAAGAGGGAGAGTCGGTTTTCTTTAAGGGTATAGTTCCTGGTGGATTGGCCATGCTGCAGTGGATGGCCCCACACTCATGAGTATATAAGCAGCACAAATTGGACTCAGTGGGTTATTTAAAAAAAAAGAGGACATGAACTTGAGGGGGAGTAGGAAGGTTTGAGGTGGATTTGGAAGGAGCTGGGGGGGAGGAGTGGGGATGAATAGATTAAAATACATGGTATGCACGTATGAAATTCTCAAAGAATTTATTAAAAACATTGTATTTAAAAAATTTAAAAGTCAGGTGTGGTGGTACACACCTTTAATACCAGCACTTGGGAGGCAGGCAGATTTCTGTGAGATCGAGGCCAGTCTGGTCTACCTAGTGAGTTCCAGGCCAGCTGGGGCTATACAGAGACCTGTCTCAAAAATTCAATTGAATTAATTAATAAATAAATAGCATTTAGCTGGATGAGATTAGAAGTCAGAATGCAACTTAGTATTGCCAAAGAATTATCCAAAAGGAAAAGGTATGCAGCAGAAGCAAAAGTGTCCCCTTGTACTTAGGGGTCCCATGATTATAGGGGCTGTCATCCAGGCCATGCACACTGACCCTAGTGTGACTCCAAAGCCACATCAAGGTCCAAGTAAGGAGGGCCTGAGAGGATGTCAAGAGAGCTGAAAGTAGCCAGCCTGGGCCTGGTGGGTCATATGGTGTCACACCTGTAAGCAGCAGCAGATGGGGACTGTTGGGGAGGAAGCTCAAGGGGCAAAGGCCACTGGATATGTCTACATGGCAGTGGGTGGTGGGGAAGGCAGGAGAATTCCCTGTTTTGGCCTAAGGTGAGGACGGGACTGCTGCATCCCAGCTTGGGACCCAATCAGGTGTCTCAAAGGCCCAAGACTGACATCTGAGGAGATAGCTGCCGGGGGTGGGGGGGTGGGGGGGGTGGTAAGGCAGGCGTGAACGCATCCTGCCCTTGGAAGTGAGGAATCATTGCCTAGGTCAATGCACCCTGGAGCAATCTGGGTCAGAATCAGAATCACCGTGACCCTGCCCAGGGCTGCTCCCATGATGACAAGGTAGACATTCCCAGAAAGAGAACTGCAGGGAGGAGTTCATGTTCTTTCAAAGGGAGTTCGTGTTCTCTCTAAGGGAGCAGAGGCCCAAGGAGGCACAAACACATGGCTGGGGTGTAGGGCTAAAAGGAATTGCTGTCCTTTGTCTTTAAGAAACCTGGGACCACTGATGGGGCCAGTCAGCAGCAGCAGCCTTGTAGGAGGGGTCAGGGATCCTGGCAGGAGGCTAGGAAAGGAAAGGCTCTCCATAGCCTAACCTGTGCTGGCCAGTCACTATTGGAACAGGAAAAGGTACAGGGTGTGAGTCTGGGGATCCAAGACCTCAAAGGACTAAAGAGTGGTTCTGGGGAGGCCCCCATGGCCCAGTTTCCCCACAGTGACCCAGGGGGAATGCTGTTTTCCATGCTTGATCTGGCCAGATAGTTGGAAGGCAGGAGACACAGAGCATGGGGTGTCAGTGGCTATCTATCCTCCCCTCCTGTGAGTACAGTGCCCCCTTGCAATAGATGAGATCCTAGAAATGTGGCATCAACATTTGGGAGGGACAGGGGTGCAGAGTCCCTGTCGGCACCCAAGATGGCTGGAGCAGGACACTGTAGCACACCAGGATCCAAAGATTTGTTTCTCACAGTAGTGTCTGTGGAATAAGATTCAGACCTGATAAGGTTCAAAAGTATTGAAACTAGTCACATGAGCAATTTCTGAACGAGGAACAGTTAACAGAAACCTACAAACCCCAGAGTACAGAAATGTAAACATGCTATGGAGAATTAGGGTGCTGGTGTATGTGGCTAAGGAGCATACTTACAGAGCCAGCCGCACAGCGCAAATAATCCATCTCGGAGGGGAACACGTTCCCTAAGTACAGTGAAAACCCAGAAGTCACAAGAAGGCAGCTCTGTAAAAGAACAAAAAGATTCAGGTTTTAACTGGCTCTGTCTGAAGACCAGAACCTCAAGGAAATGGCCTCCAACCTTCATAGACCATTCCTGCACAGGAGCAGAAGTCATGGCAGCCAGCCCTCTGACTGCAACTGAACTTTTCCCACATTAACCAGCACTCTCCCAGCATTTACCCTGCCTGTGCCTGGGTCCTGCACGATTGGGACTCTCCTTGCCAGAGGGCCAACACAGCCCAAGAAATGGACTTCCTCCTCCCCTTCCCCTGGTGTCAGAGCACGAACTGCCACACTGTTTTTTGGGGAGAAAGGGAGGTAATTTCAGAGGCTTCTGGATTCCACTCCAGGCCTAGGCCCTCCCTACGGCCTCTGCAGATACTGATCCAAACTGGCATCTAAAAAAGGGCTGGGGATGTGGAAAGGGAGAGGTCCTGGTCTGGACGTGGGTTCTCAGCCTAGGCTGTACAAACCCAGACCCTGCTGGAGGACATCCTCAGCTACTGTTCATACCCAGAGACAGATGGCTCTTTTAGCTCCCCAGCTATCTCTATCTATGTGTAAGTGTCCCGGGGCCCCAAATTCCCTTAAGTGGCTAGCACTGCCCCACCCTGGGATAGCTTGGCTTTTCTCTCTAATCAACCTAGCTTTCTCCAGGGTTCTCCATGGCCTCCATGGACCTTATGGTGCTACAGCCCTTCCTGCTCCATAGCCCTGACTCTGTCCTAGAGCACAACTCTTGTCATTCACTCCACAGAGCTACCCTAAAACCTGAAATGGCCTCCAACCTTTATAGACCATTCATGTACAGGAACACAAGGTCATGGCAGCCATCTGAGTGGTGACCTGTGGGCTCAGTGTAATGCTAGACTACCTTCCCCTGGTAGGACAGTATAGTATACTGAGAAAAGTGACTCATGCAGGCGTGGTAGTGCACACCTTTAATCCCAGCACTCAGGAGGCAGAGGCAGGCAGATCTTTGTGAGTTTGAGGCCAGCCTGGTCTACATAGCAAGTTCCAGGCCAGCTGGAGATGCTATAGGGAGACCCCATCTCAAAAAGGAAAAGAAAAAAAAAAGTAACTCAGAGGACACCAACAAAATAATTATGTCAGTACCCAAGAGGCACTCTGCCAACCCGAGAGCTGTTCCCACCTGACCCCCTGGGACAGAGTGATTCACAGGCCATAGGAGACTGCATGTTCTGGGACATGACCAGCCCCGGAGGGCCTGCCGCCCTCTGAAGTGGTGTTGAGCTACTCACCCCCATCAGCACAGAGAAGACCCATGTCTTGTAGCTGAAGCATGGGGGAAGCCTCTTTGATAGCTGCAGGTCCTTGGACTTTGAGTCAGGGGTGTAGCTGCCTGTGTCCTGCCGTCCTGAGTCCTGCCGTCCTCGTTCCAGTGTGGGCATCCGGTCATAGCCCAGTTCCTCCCTGAACTGGCCCTCCCGTGTCATGGCACCAGGAAAAGGCACACTACAAAGAGTGACATACAGCCAAGCTGAGACTCCCAAGTGGAAGTGGGTTGCATTCCTTCATTTGCAATGGAATAATCAAGGACTCTGACAACGGAAAAACCTCCAACTGCAATCAGCTGTTTTCAATAAATTCTTTTTAATTTTTGGAGGCAAAGTATCACTGTGTAGACCAGGCTAGCCTTGAAGTCCTAAACAGATACACAGCACCATGCCTAACCCAGACACTTTTTAAAGCCAAGAAATATGCTCTTCTTACAGTGCTGTGAACCTGAAGAAATAAGCACTTAATTCTAAAAGTGAATAAAATCACCCCAAATCCCTCTAAGATTCAGGCTGAGATTGTAGACGTCATTGATCTGGGTCCTCAGCTGCAGTACATTCAACTCCCGCCAGCAACTTCATGAATGCCAAACAAAGGGATTCAATGCCTATTCAATGCAAGGTGGTGACCAACCACAAGACTGCAAAAGATGCACCTACTCGGCAGTTGAGTGCCTTTGTGCTTACCTCTGCTGCTGTCCGGCTGTCCGGAGTGCTGGCCTCTGGGTGAGGGGCTTCCGGCAAGAACTATTCAAAAGTAGAACTAAAGCTCAGCCAAACTGCACTTCAGCCAAGGGCAGGCACACAGCTTCCTGAATTTCAATGAGATGAAGTCAGTGGATCCTAGAAACATTTGCCTTGGTTGTGTAACCACTGGCTTAGAGCTATCCTGACCTGATGAGGAGAGGAAGAGCCTAGGTCCACTCACTGTAGACTGGCTGGCTGGCTGGCTGTCTTGGAAGGAAAAGTACTTCTGAGAACAGAGTCCAGTGTATCCAGCATCCTGACCAGCCTTGGGCCTGAACAGGGAACTGTATTCCAAGGTCACATCATACATCTCTCTTCAAGCAGCCTTTCTCTGTCCCCCACCATCACACGATGGAAATCTCCTTCATAAGACCACATAAACCTTTATGTTCTCAATTTGGCAAGGCTGGACACTGAACTGTCGGGAATTCAACTACTGGTTCCCGTGGCAGCCCCAAGGATTGGCAAGAATAGTCCCACTGCACCCTTTATTTCTGCTCACTAGGAAGGAAAAAAGGGACATGAATGTGTTTCAATCACTCCAACACTGGCGCCCTGGCAACTGCAGCAACAGCTTTCTTTGTGCACACTGCAAAGAGGCTCAACCCAGAGCACTCTGAAAAAAACAGCTCCTTGAACTGCAGTTCACACGCAGCCTGGGCTCAGTCACTGGTTTCTAATCAGGGATGTTTGGTTGTCTTAGTTTTTCAACCAAGCAAGAAGGATTAGAAATAATTTATCCAAATGATTCCCTGAAAAGTCAAGAACTTATTTGAAGAGGTTGAGAAACCTCTCAGATTTTCTGAGTTTTAAAATGATCAGTTGGGAGCTGGTCCAACTGGATTGCACTCATCTGTATTTTCTTTTGTTTGAGGATAAAATGCTAAGTGGATTTCACCATTTTTGAGGCTTTTGAAAGTTGTTTTCTACTAAGAAATACAAACAAGCTGCCCTGAGTCAGAGGAGAGCACTCTCCTCAACCCTTCCCAATTTACAGTAACGTGGGAAGTTGTGGCATTAGTAAGCCACATTACAGTTGTACCTGAATAAACTTAAACCTGGCTCAGCATTTAAGGCCAAGAGTGGACCCAAACTCTGAGGCACCCATTCCTCCAGATGTCTCTTAGAGCTGTCTCCTGAGCCAGGCTTCACTCATACTTCTGTTCAAACAGTATCTCCAGCATCAACTGAGGAAGTCAGTTAGGATCCACTCCTATCTAACCAGAGACTCATGCCCTTTGAACTCTAGGCCTAAAATATCACACACACACAGGATACCAGGCAGACTTCTCAGTTGTTCTCATTGTTTTCTATGAGAATACCATACTGCTTTCAGCGCTTTGATATGTTAAAGAAGCGTATCTGCATTCATCCCCTAACTTGGGTGGAGGGCAAAGTGGGGTCCTGAAGGATTAAAGTCATATGCCCAGGTCACAAGAGGAGAACATAGCTCAGTGAACTTGTTTATACTTTAGAGTAGCTTTTTAATGCAAGGTTAAATAAAAGGCATTAGTCCAGATTCTGTCCATATTGTAAGAGTGTGTCTTGATTGCTTGCTACAGTACTAGTTTCTAGAACAAGTCCTATTTCACACAGTCTTCAAATTGCCCTTCCTCCCTTTGCCCACTGAGTCCCACTTACACGTCAAGAGTAATGCGGCCTTCAGCAAATACTTACAGGCAGGCCATGGCTCTCTCCTGTGTTCCAGTGTGTCATAAGACAACACATTTGACTTACTCTGTGTGAAGATGAGTGAGCTTCAGGGAGAAAGAAGTATTGTAGCCAAAGGCACAGAGGGTAGGCAGAAAGGCTGGAGGCCCAGTAGGTACAAGGGCCCTGGAGCAGGCAGGGTCATGAGGCCTAGAGGAAGGAAAGCAGAAAATCCTGGGAGTAGAGTGGTAGATGGCCAGGGGCTATCCAGGTACAAGACACCTATGAGTATGGAAGCCACTTGGCTTTGAGTCTGAGCTAGACCTGGGAAGGGTGACATCTGGTGCTGGGTGGAGAACAGGCTGCCAGGGCAAGTGTGATCAGAGGTGGTGAGAAATGATCAACTTCCATACAGATCTGAAAGAGTCAATATTATCAGCAGTCAGTGATGTGGGCTACTTAGATTGTCAGAGACAACGTCTTGACAGGCACAAGACCTGAGCAGCAGGCACAAGTTCTGTTTTAGACATGATGTTATAACATCTGCAGGGGGGCTGAGTAGAAATGCAGAAGATGCTGATCTGGGGGGCAGCAGCTCAGGCTGGCAGCACCCAGGTACAGTCATGACAAGCAACAACTCCCATCACACACTGCTGGTGTGGGAAGTCTGACCGGAGAACTCAGACCTCAACTCCGAGGATAACTTCACGAACCCAATAATCCCTGAGACCCTTCCCATTCCCCTGTGAATTCCCAGCAATGTGTCCAAGATAAAGGCTTCATGGTGATCCCTAAATGTTTAAGGAAAGAATTACCCTGTCCCTCTCTCCCTGTCTCTCAAGAAGGGTGTCGATTAAACAGAGCTGATGTAGTAAAATAAAAATATTCTCCTCTAGAACAAAATCAGACCCCCAACCAACACAATAGAATACATCTTATTTATGAGGCATGGAACATCCAGGTAAGGAGATTAATTTAATGGGGAAAGCCTGGATAAGTTTTGAAGCCAGAAGTCATTCAGATTTCCTTCTCTGACCAACTTAAATTAGAAATCAGTAGTGGAAAGTCACTATTCTTATATTAATAATATTCATTTAAAAAAAAAAACCCAGTAACAACAAAAACAAAACTCCTACATGCATCAAAGAAATCACAAGAAAGTAAAAATGCAACTCAAACTTAGTACAATGCACTTAAGAGAAAACTGTAGTTTTAAATGCTTACTTTTTAAAAGAAGTTCCTGAGGCTAGGGATGTAGCTAGTAATGCTTGCCTAGTATGCACGAGGCTGTGGATTTGATCACGACCACCTGTTCCTCTCAGGACTTGAGAGGTCTACGCAGGCGGGCAGGCGGATCAGGAGTTCAAGTCATCCTTGGCTACATAGTGAGTTTAGGCCAACCTAGGTATATGAGACCTTTTTTTAAAATACTTTTATGTGTATGCGTGTATTGCCTGCATGTAGGTAAGTGTACCCGTGTTGTGCAATGCCTGCGTAGGTCAGAAGAGGCTGTCGGATCCCCTAGGACTGGAGTTAGGGACAGTTGTTAGCTGCCATGTGGGATTCGAACCGGACAAGTGCACTTACACACTTGCAGGCAATACACACATACACATAAAATAATATTTTTTTAAAAAAAGGGGGGGGGGCTGGAGAGTTGGCGCAGCCGTTGAAGGC
>NW_008339924.1:1264892-1322521 GCF_000622305.1 Nannospalax galili
GAAGCCAGAAGTCATTCAGATTTCCTTCTCTGACCAACTTAAATTAGAAATCAGTAGTGGAAAGTCACTATTCTTATATTAATAATATTCATTTAAAAAAAAAAACCCAGTAACAACAAAAACAAAACTCCTACATGCATCAAAGAAATCACAAGAAAGTAAAAATGCAACTCAAACTTAGTACAATGCACTTAAGAGAAAACTGTAGTTTTAAATGCTTACTTTTTAAAAGAAGTTCCTGAGACTAGGGATGTAGCTAGTAATGCTTGCCTAGTATGCACGAGGCTGTGGATTTGATCACGACCACCTGTTCCTCTCAGGACTTGAGAGGTCTACGCAGGCGGGCAGGCGGATCAGGAGTTCAAGTCATCCTTGGCTACATAGTGAGTTTAGGCCAACCTAGGTATATGAGACCTTTTTTTAAAATACTTTTATGTGTATGCGTGTATTGCCTGCATGTAGGTAAGTGTACCCGTGTTGTGCAATGCCTGCGGAGGTCAGAAGAGGCTGTCGGATCCCCTAGGACTGGAGTTAGGGACAGTTGTTAGCTGCCATGTGGGATTCGAACCGGACAAGTGCACTTACACACTTGCAGGCAATACACACATACACATAAAATAATATTTTTTTAAAAAAAGGGGGGGGGGCTGGAGAGTTGGCGCAGCCGTTGAAGGCTCGGGCTCACAACCAAAAAATAAAAAAGTAAAAATTACTCCCAAAGTCACACTGGGTGGTGAAGTAACAGGTCTTTTTGAGACAGGGTCTCCCTGTAGCAGCCCCAGCTGGCCTGGAACTCGCTTTGTAGACCAGGCTGGACTTGAACTCACCGAGGTGCACCTGTCTCTGCCTCCCGAGTGGTGGGACTAAAGAAGTGCACCACCAGCCGGGCCCAGTAACAGGTCTTTTCTCTTAAATGAACCGAGGCTACACTGCCTGTCCTGACAAGGCCACGCCCCTCTGGCTCGAAGCTGCCCCGGCAGCACACTGCGCATGTCAGGTCCTCGGGGGGCCGGGCAGTCTCACGTGCTAACCGCCAAACTCGCTGTTAACGGTTGCGCAGTCTTGAGCAACATGTGCAAGGATCCCATTGGCTGAGCGCTGTGATAGGCAGGCGCAGGCGCAGATGCCACAACCCCATTGGTTGAGCCTAGGGCAAGGCCGGGCGCGTGGCGTGGCCAATCCGGGAGAGGCTTCGGCGTGTGCGGCGCCATCTGAGCGGGTGAGGTGGCCGCGGAGGCCGACTAGGCCATGCTGCGCCTCGCGGCCAAGCTGGTGGCCTTCTTTTGGAGGAGAGAGGACGTTCCTGAGGAGGAGGTCAGGCAGTCGGGGCAGGAGCTGCTGGAAGGTGTGTCAGGGCGGTGCGGCCGAGGCCCGAAGCCCCCCTTGGGTGGCGAGAGCACAGCGTGAGGGACTACGCCTCGGGCCGTGCGCATGCGCGGCATCAGGGTGGGTGGGAGGACCGGGCTTCGCGGCCTAGGTCGGCCCTCGTTGCAGACCCAGATGACCGCTGTCTCCTTAGTCAGCGTCCTCTCAGAGGAGCTCTGGGAAATGGGCCTTGTGGAGCCACTGCCGGGTCTTGTCACGTGACTTTTACTGTTCTCTGTCACTGCTTAGGTTTCCACTCTGCCCGTCTTTTTGTCTTACTATTTTCACTCTATGTATATGAGTGTGTTGTCTGCATGTGTGTAAGTGCACGTGTGTCATGCAATGCCTGCAGAGGTCATAGATGTCAGAGGAGGGCGTGGATCCCCTGGAACTGGAGTTGTAGACAGTTGTTGGCTGCAATGTGGGTGCAGGGAATCGAACCAGGGTCCTCTGCAAGAGCAGCCAGTGCTCTTAACTGCTGAGCCATCTCTCCGCCTCTGTGCTGCATCATCCTTATTTATTTAGCTTTAAATATTTATTTATTTTGTGTGTATGTGTGTATTGCCTGCATGTGGGGACGTGCACCTGTGTCGTGCAGTGCCCGCAGAGGACAGGAAGAAGCTGTCGAATCCCCTGGAACTGGAGTTACCGACAGTTGTTAGCTGCCATGTGGGTGCTGGGATTCGAACCTGGGTCTTCTGCAAGAACAGCCAGTGTTCTTAACTGCTGAGCCATCTCTCCAGCCCCTATTTATTTTAAAATAATTTGTTGAGAATTTCATACATGCATATAAAGTGTCCTTATTTATTTTTGTTTTATGTGTATGAGTGTTTGTGTGCATGTTTGTAAGTGTACCCATGTCGTGCAGTGCCAGGGAGATCAGAAGAGGATCCCCTGGAACTGGAGTTACAGATGGTTGTTAGCTCCCATGTGGGTGCTGGTATTCAAACCCAGGGTCTCTGCAAGAGCAGCCAGTGCTCTTAACCACTGAGCCATCTCTCCAGCCCTCACACTGCCTGTGTCTGTGGTGCACAAGATGGCCCCTCTGCACACCTCCTTTGGGCCATGTTCGCAGTCTCACCTGAATTGTGAGCTCAGAACTCTGGAAACCACAGTCCCACCACCTCAAGTTATCCTTCTGGAATGTAGTGGCATCCTGCTCCTCTTGGGTGCTTTGCCGTCCCCATGCTTCTGATTCTGGAGGACCACTTCTCCGTGCAGGTCTATACTGTTGCTCTATCCCAGTGTTCCTGTTTCTCCCTAGTTGTGTTCTTTTGGATGGGAACTCAGGCTACTGTTGCTTTCTCTAACATCTAAAAGAACATTTTGGAATTGTTAGGGCTGAAGAGATGGCTCGGCCTTAAGAGCACTGACTGCTCTTGGCAGAAGACCAGGGTTTGGTTCCTAGCACCCACATGGCAGCCAACAACCATCTGTAACTCTAGGTTCAGGGAATCAGATGCCCTCTTCTGACCTCCACAGACAGTGCAGGACATGGTACACTTACACACATGCAGATGATATAGTCATACAACAAAAATAATATATTTTTAAAAAATCAATTGTTGAGCACATCATGATAAAGGCCATCTGTGTGCAGATGTGCTGTGTCTGTAACAGAATGTAAACTGAGGAAAGAGCTTCATCCATCCAGTCTCATTGAAAGAATATGGCTTTCTGCCACAAGGTAAGCTCCAGCCTCATGCTCCAGCGCTTCCACAGATGTCATGGGACCTGGATACTCAAAGTTTTGCCTGTGAGAAGTCACAAGAAAAGTGCAGCAAAGACCCAAGAAGGTGGCTGGTTGCTGCGGTTCTTAATAGGTCACTGAATGGCTAAGGGTCTACACTGCTCCTGGGGTAGATGCACCCGACATGCCTTCAGTGTTGTTTTTGAAATTTTGCTAGTTTGCTGCTTTGATGATGATAAGAAAAGATAGCAACGAAGAGTTCATGTCAAGGACTCCTCGTGCTCATAGAAGCCTGACAATGTACAAGGTACCCTAGCCTGTGTCAACCACCTATGTCTCCACATGCACATATATTCTGTCACTTAACCAACAGCTTTCATGTGTCTAAAGTTACAGGTGATAGCACATAGGATGATGAAGGACCAAGTGCTCAGAGTTATACATGACAGAAGAACTAAAGCCGGGCAGTCTGGCTTTAGAGTCACAGCTCTCACCACCATGTTTACCACCTGTACCCCTCAGAACCTGGAATTGTGTCTCAAAAACATTATGTTCCAAACACAACTCAGTGGCAGCTGCTCCAGTTCTCAAATCCAGCAAATTAGGTTCCTGTCCCCCATGAATGTTCATTCTTTGCCTTTCTCTGGTAGTTCAAATGTAGTAGTAGTTGCTTCTTTTAAAAAAAGAAGAGTCAGTTTTTATTTGTATGTATGTATGTATGTATGTATGTATGTATGTATGTATGTATGTCTGCCACATGTCTGAGAGCACCTGAGAGGCCAGAAGAAGGTGTCAGATCCCCTGGATCTCAACTTACAGACTAACCCAAGCCTCCCACCCCCAACCCCCAATGTGGGTTCTGGTAACTGAAGTTGAGTCCTCTGGAAGAGCAGAGTGTACCCTTAACCACTGAGCCAGTCTCTCCAGCACCAGGTTTTGCTAAAGTAACCTCTTTGCTTACTTGTCTCAGGTGACACCAGGTTGAAAACTGTACAGGGTGTTGTGACAAGATATTGCACTGATTATGGCATGATTGATGATTTGATCTACTTTTCCAATGATGTTGTGAGTAGCAAAGTGCTTCTGAATGTTGGACAGGAAGTTATTGCAGTTGTGGAAGAAAATAAAGTGTCAAATGGACTGAAAGCAATCAGGGTAAGTCTTAAGTTTATTGAAGAATAGTCTCTTCACCATGAACTCCACATTTGTTAAACTCGCAGACATGGCCTGGCCAAGGAAGAGACAGTACAGTTTGCCCATGACAGGGAGCTTTTGTTCTTCATAATGATTTTATAGTGTTGGTACACATCTTTAATCCCAGCACTTGGGAGGCAGAGATAGGCGGATCGCTGTGAGATGGAGGTTCACTTGGGATGGTCGATGTAGAGAGTTCCAGGCCGGCTAAAGCTACATTGTGAAACTGTCTCAAAAAAAAAGATTGGCCCAGCCTGGTGGTGCACATCTTTCCCAGCACTCAGGAGGCAGAGGCAGATGAATGTTTGTGAGTTTAAGGCCAGTCTGTTCTCCATAGCAAGTTCCCAGGACAGCTAGTGCTGCATAGTAAGAAAGTTTTACTACTTTCCTAATTAAAAAGACTGGACTCTGTTATCTGATTAGCAAAGAAAATTAGTGGCTTCTGTTCAATTTTTCATATAAAAATGGTTTTTGGTAGTATAAATTCTTGGAAGTAGAATCGATAGGTTAAAGGGTGTGTAAATTTTAGAGTATAGTTGTCATGGTCAAATCAACATCAGATAACACTGTACCAGCTTGTTTGTCAGATGCTGGGATCTGAGATGTGACCCTTGTGGTTGTATTGCAGACACTCTCAGCTGTTGAGCATCATTCTAGCTATCACAGTTCTCTCTAACTCTGTTTTTGTAGTTTCATTTTGTGAAGTTACATGCTTAGGTGTTTCATTTCGATTTCTGTCCTTGATTGATTGGATTCTTAAGTGTGGTTTGTTTGTTTTTTTTTAATTTAAGATAGGTCTCACTTTGTACCCATACTGGCCTTAAAATTCACAATTTTTTGCCTTAACCTCTCAAATGCTGGAATTACAGATCTGTGTCCACCGTGCCCAGCTTCTTTTTGAAGAAACTAAATGTTAGTGTCCCTGCTACTTTGCCAAATTCATTTATTAGCTATAATCAATTTGAGGAGTTTTTAGCATGTGGAATCTAGAATTTTTATATGCAAGAGATTAAGCCATCTATGAACAGAGGTAGTTTTACTACTTTTTAAATTTAAGCCTTGAATTTTTTTTCTTACCTAATTTCTTTGGTGAGGACTTTGAGCACAACGTTGAGTCCAATTTTTTGTGGACTCTATTCATTGCACAGAATGACAAGTCTCATAATGAAATTTTTATACAAGTATCTCATATACTTTGACTATATTTATCTCACCCTCTCTCAGAATGTTTGAATTTTATCAAATTATTTTTCTGCATCAATGGAAATAATCATTTTTAAAACTATATATGTGTGTGTGTATATACATATGTGTGTGTGTGTGTGTGTGTATGTGTGTATGTGTGTATCTGAGTGGGTATATACATGTGAATTCAGGTGCCCACAGAGGCTAGAGGCATTTGATCCCCATTGGAGCTGGAGTTAAAGTGATTATGAGTTGCCTGACATGGGTTTTGAGAATTGAACTCAGGTCTTCTGCAAGACCAATAAGTGCTCTTAACCACTCTAGTCCTCAGTCATATGATTTTTTTCTTCATCTTATCAATGTGAGTTGTTGGCTGAATTTCAAATGTTTGATCACTTCTGCATTCTGGGATAAACCCCATTTGTTCATGGCATGTATTCCTTATAATATGCTGTCACATTGTGTGCTCACATTTTGTTGAAGATTTTTATATCTTTATAAAAGAGATTGCTGTAGGGCTATATCCTCCAAAATGTGTTAGTTGAATTCTGACTTCCAAGGTGATTGGTATTACTAATGAGGCTTTTAGGGGATGATTGGGTCATGAGGACTTATGAATAGAATTCATGTTTACAAAAAACACCCCAGTGAGCTCCTTAAAAATCCCTTCAGAGGAGACTAGAGAGATGACTCAGCAGCACTAGCTGCTCTTGAAGAAGACGGGTTCAATTTCCAGCACCCACATGGCAGCTAACAACTGTCTGTAGCTCCAGTTCCAGGGGAATCCAACGCCCTCTTCTGACCTCCATGGGCTTTGTACGACACGGGTGCACTTACGTATGCAGGCAATTTACTCATACACATATAATAAAAAAATTTTAAAAATAATCCCTTCAGGGGCCAGAGAGACAGCTCAGTAGATAAGAGCCCTAACTGCTGTTGCAGAGATCGAGAGCTTGGTTTCCAGTATCCACATTCAGTTACAGCTACGTGTGAGTCCAGTTCAAGGGGATCTGATGTCCTTTTCTGGCATATACAAGGACATACTTACACAGAAACAAAAATGTTAAGTTTATTTAAAAAAAAAAAAAAAAAGCCCTTCAGAAAGGCGTCTTGTGAATCAGGAAGCAGGTCCTCACCAGACACTGAATCTGCTTATCCAGAATGGACTAAGATGGGGACTCGGCCTGTCATTTCTCTCATCCTTTTAATGGTTTAGAGTCATTTGTCTGTCTTACAGGTCGAAGCCGTCTCTGACAAGTGGGAGGACGACGACAAAAACTCTTGCAGAGGGTTGTCGGACTCCAGCCCCCGAGTGCTGATTGGCTGTGTGACTTCCCTGTTGGAAGGTGCTGGCTACATTAATCAGACCACATATTTCTCGCTGGAGAGTGTATGTGAAGGTAGCTAGATGTATTTGTTTTATATTTAAAATTAGGTTTGTGTGTGTTAAATAATTTTAATGGATTAATTTTTTAGTTGGCTACATGCATCTTTGAAAGATTCTTATTTGGGCTTGGCCCTGCAGGTGTGGGCCTCATATGGGGCCTCTTGTATGTTGGGTGAACTTTGGGTTGGGGGAGGTCACTGTTTTAAACTTTCGGTTTCGTTTTTATGTTCATTTGTCAAATGCATCCTCTAATTACTGAGTTCCTATTCTAAAAACAGTGCCTTAGTCTAAGAAATGTTTTTCCCCCCGTTTTGTTTGTTGGGACAGGGTCTCGTGGTAGGGCAGGCTAGAACTTTCAGTGATCCTCCTGCTTCAGCCTCCTGAGCGATTGGATTACAGGTGTGAGTCACTGCACCTAGCTTAAGAACGTTCTAGTTCTTTCTAAGGTACTTCACATGTATTAAAATAAGGCTTGAATTACCTTGTACTTTTCCAAGAGTTATCCATTTTTAAAAAAATTTTTATGTGTATGAGTGTTAGGCCTTCATGTGTGTAAGTGCACCCATGTGGTTCAGTACCCGAGGAGGACAGAAGAGGGCACTGGATCCCCTGGAACTGGAGTTATGGACAGTTGTTAGCTGTCATATGGGTGCTGGGATTCAAACTGAGGTCTTCTGCAAGAGCAGCCAGTGCTTTAACAGCTGAGCCATTTCTCCAGCCCCACCATTTTTTAATTACATTTTTCTATCCAATCTAAGGTTTTACTTTTATGACTAAAGAAATAATTTGCTGATGTCATTCACTGAGTTGAATCCAACCACTGTATGCCATGCACCTGCTGTCTAGTGGTGGCTGCTAAGCTAGTCACTAGAGACCAGAACAGGGAGACTTGGTTCTTCCAGGCAGAAAGCTATATACACTGCAGTCAGGAAGGAAATTGGAATTCTCTGGGGAATTGCTTTCTGAGCTGCACAGCATTGAGTTGCATACCAAAAGATGAATAGCGGAGCTGGAAAGATGGTTCAGTGGTTAAGAGCACTGGGTGGAGACCCAGGTTTGGTTCCCAGCACCCACATGGTCACCCATCCATAACTCCAGTTCTAGGGGATCCAACACCCTCTTCTGCCCTCCACTGACAGTGCACACATGGTTGCACTTACATACATACAAGTAAAACACTCATACACATGAAATAAGATGAATAAATTTAAAAAGCCTACCTTTTAAAGATGACTATCAGCTGCTTTATAGCCTGGCTGCCAGGGGAAATTTGCCTACCAGGAAGCTTGCTGTTGTTACTCTTTACCTTGTTTACAAACCTAGGGGCCTCAAAATGAAATTGGCAGTCAGTTATCAGGGATTTTGAAACCTGTTTGTCAGAGAAATTCTCAGTTCTGGTGGAAAGTTACCTGTGATTGTCTAGGCTCCTCAGCCATGCCAACTGGAAGCTGTTCCCAGGCAACCTTAATGGACACTGCCCACATGAAGGAGGTAGAGGGTTTTTGATACTGCACATGTTGACCAAAGGTACAGAAAAGGCTTACCTTGAAGACTAAAGGCAAACTTAAGACACTCTGTATAGGGTGAGAGCTATGCTCAAAGTGTAGAATTTTCTATTAATATGGTCATAAAACCCAATGACTATAGCAAAAGAACATTCATGAGAGAATATAGAATGTGAAAAATACTGTCAAATGGCCCCTAGTGGTTGGCTGGCCTCTGGGTAAGATTCCAGTGTGGGATCCAAACTGTGAGTGGTGAATTAAGGGCTTTCCCAGTAGGCAGGAGTCTATATAGCACCAGGTGAGGTTCACCCTGTCTCAGGTGCCTTTTTGGTGATTAAAGCAGGGATTGATTGTAGGGTGGTTTGTTTTGGTTTTGTTTTTGGTCTTTGAGACAGGGTCTCCCTGTAGCCCCAGCTAGCTGGCCTGAATTCACTATGCAGACCAGGCTGGCCTTAAACTCACAGAGACCCCAGTGTCTCTGCTCCCAAGTGCTGCGATTAAAGGTATATACCACCATGCCCAGCCAGATTGATTGTTCTTATCTCTGATATTCCTGAGGTCCTTTGGTTGCTTTAAGGCCTTCACCCAGGGCTGGCAAGATGACTCAATGGACAGAGAAACTTGATAAGAAATCCTGGTTACCTGAGTTTGATCCCAAGAATCCAAGTAAAGATGAAAGGAGAAAACTGACTCCACAAGTTATCCTCTGACCTCCACATGTATGCCATGCATGGAAACCCTCACACACTTCTTGCACAAACATACACAATAATAATACATTTTAAAAAATGAAATCCTGCACCCAAGCCCTGCCACCTTCTCTGCCCCTTCCTTTCAACTCCTATCCCAAAGATGAGTCCTTTGTCCTGGTGAGGTGGACAGTTTCCAGAACTTTTCCATGTCTGCCTGCTCTTTGTTCTCTTCACCTAACCAGTTAGACTGTACAGCCTTGTTCTTGGCATTTGAGGAAAACCTTAGCAGAGGGTGGCAAGGGGAGAGCTAGGACAAACACTTCATCTGGTGCCCCTGAGCCTGTTATTTTTTGGGTGGTCCCTCAGCTACAGCTGAGGGTGGCCAGATTACTTTGTTCATGGTGAAGAGAAGTGTTAAAATTAAATCAAAATCAAGCAACCTTTGATCACTAGTTTGATACTCTAATCAGCAGTGCTGAAAATGCCACTTTTCACAGATCCACAGTACAGAATGGTAGAAGTGTATTAAAGAACATTTCACAAATCAATGGCAATTTAGTCCTAATCTCAAACCAAAATTCATGTAACAATTTTTATGAAGCTCAAATCAGCAACTCAAACAGCAGTTTCTGTGATCATTCTGTGGTGATAAACATTCATTGTCAAATTTCCTGAACTTAAAACCATCTTGGAGACGTGCATAAGGGCATGTCTTTGAGGGTGTTTGCAAAGAAGTTTTAAGTGACGAGGGAAGACATACCTTGTATGTGGACAGCACCATTCTGTGCACTGGGGTCCCAGACTGAATAAAAAAAGAAAAAGGAGAAAGTGAGCTAAGTGCCAGCATTCACCTTTATTTGCTTCCTGGCCACGGATACAGTGTGACTCCTGCCACCACAGCTAGAGCTGCTCTCAGTGTCATACCTTCCTCCCCATGAGTGACTCTACCCTCATACTGTGAGCTAAAATAAACCATGGTAAGTTGGTTTTCTTTGTTGTTTTGTCACAGCAATAAAAGAGGGAACTAAGAAGTACTGAGAAGCAGAACTATTGCTGATAAGCCTGACATGAGGTTCATAGACCTTTGAAGTGGTTCGCAGGTGAAATATGGAAAGAATTTGGAGCTGCAGGCTAGACAAGTCCTGTAATGCTGTAAGCAGAGCTTAATAGGCTGTTGTGATGGGAGTGTGGAAGACCAGAAAGCTGAGAGAAGTGTGAAAATGTAGTCTCAGCTCATGAGAGTTCAGAAGAGACTAAGGAGTGGACTCAGAGTTTTTATAAGCTGTTCATGTTACCTTCCAGAAGAAGAAAAATCTTCCTACTCATATCCTCAGAATGTGATGAGACTGAATTTACAGGTGATAAGCTAAGTTCTTTGTGGAGGAAATTTCAAATACAGTATTCAGCTGTGGCGTGGTTACTGCTCACTGCTTTATTCAGATCTATAGTGAGGGTGAGCAGAAAAATACAAAGAATAAGTGTGAGGTTAAAATGGCAGACAAGGCATGTGTCAGTAAAGCAGCTGAAGTTATTAGAACATTAGCAGAGTTAGACAGAACCCTCCCATTTGGCACTGGGACAACTAGAAAAGGTATCTTGAAGGCAAGAAGACCTCACCAAAGGTGCTAGCTTGTTACAGTGGTAGCTGTCGTGAAAGGAGAGAAACTGAACTGAGAATGCCACAAGAGGAGTTCTCCAAAATGTTTGCCTAGGGAAGTGTTTCCCCAGGTTCAGCTACCAAGGAATACAGAGGTCACTTGAGCTGTGGTAGAAGGGAGCCTTTCAAACTGGTGGCAGAATTTGGCAGTGTCATTCTTAACGGTGCTGGTTTTACAGGCGTACAAAATGCAAGAGTGAGGGTGTTATAGAATCTTGCATCAAAGTTCCAGGAAGCCTCTGATGCCAGACATTGTACATCAGGGTTGGATTCTGTGGAAGAAGGCCCTGAGAAATCTCTGCAAGATGCTGTGATGGCGAAGCTTAAGTTGTGATGGAGACCCAGGATGTTGGAGGTGATGGGACCACAAGATGTCCATCAAGGAAACCTTCAGGCATAGAATGAAACTGGCTCAAGCTGTAGATTGCAGAGCTGGAAGGGCAAGGCTGCCCAAGGCTGAGTCCAGATGATTACATCGTTGGTAAGGCCCGAGATGCTAAACATAAAACTGCAAGAGTTGGTGTTTGTCCTGGTGAGTTTTAGTCTGGCTTTTCAGTATTTCCTTGCCGTGCCTCCAGTTTCCTTTCCTTTGGAACTGCAATGTTTACTACGTCCATTGCCTATCAGATGTACGTGACTTGGTTCTTGTAGTTGTTATTATAGAGGCTCACATTTAAGAGATGCCTCCTTCTTAGTGAAGATTCTGCTTAGAATTTTGAGCAGTTTTGACACTGTTAAGACTCTAGGGACTTTTTAAGTTAGAATAGATGTATTTTGCATTATGAGATACCATGAACCTTTGGAGGTCAGAGGTGGAATGTTACAATTTAAAATGATATGTTTGGGTATCAGGTTGACAACGGGTATACCTGTAATGGCTAATAGTCACTGTCATCTTGACTGGATTTAGAATCACGTCGTAAACATACCTCTGGTCATGAGAGTATTTCCGGAGAGATTTAACTGAGGAGGGAAGACTCATCCTAAATACCCCATTCTAATGGTATCATCCCATGGAATGCAGCCCCCGCATGCATTTTTCGCTGCTTCCTGACTGCTGGTGCAGTATGAGCAGCTGCCTCATGCTCTTGCCACTACAACTAGATCTGCTGTCACCAGTGTGCCTTCCTTGCCATTAAAGATTGTGCTCTCAAACCAAGTCACAGTAAACCTCCTCCTTCCTTAAGTTGCTTTGTCAAGTATTTTGCCATAGCATTGAGAAAGTAAAACACTACACTACACTACAACACAACACAGTACAGTTCAAAGAGAGACTCGTTTGATTGTTTTTGGTTTTTGTTTTTGTTTGTTTTTTGTGGTGGTGCAGGGGGATTGGATCCAGCACCTTGAATGTGCCAGATGAGTGCCCTGTCACTGCTCCTTCCCAGCCTACAGTTGTACTAGGCTGATACTGAATATGCTGTGGAACGATGATAGGAAAATATTAAAAGTCTTTGTCTTTTGTAACTAAACCATTATGTTTCTATAAGAGCAGAAAACCTGTATACACAGTAGAGCATTGCATTGCATAACATAACAGTAGTCTTGAATATGAGCTGAACTGTTTGAGGCAGTTTATTGGTATTGTTTGGTGTGATGTCATGCTCAGTGCAAAGTGTGCATTTTGTGTTCAAAACCAAAGGTACAGTAAAATTGCAAGATGCTACATGAGTGAGCACTGCCGGAAATACCTTGGATTTGTTTCACATTTGATTTTTAATTTTTGTTTGTGTGTTCAGAAATCTTTCACTGTTGTCCAGAGCCTCACAATCCTACATTTAGCTGTGCAGAGTTTTAAGAAGCTGTGCCTTAGAGATGTGAGCATTTTGAAAGCCTAGATGGTGAGGATACCAAAGAGGAAGCCAAAGTTGCCAGAGTCAGTGGTGTATGTTACCATGTTGTAAGCTTTGCTGTGGGGGGTTAGGGTTCAACTTGTGGAGGAGTCAGGAGGACAGGATGAAAACCTTCCACTCATTTCTCAGATTTACCTAGATTAATGGAACTCAGCCACACTTAAGCGCCTATGCCTGCTAGAACCTGGAAATGTCCGTTCACTGGTGTGTTCACTGGTGGTTGTGTGTGTGTGTGTGTGTGTGTGTGTGTCCATGTTTGTGTGGGTTCATGTGGAGGCCAGAGGTAGATCAGGTATCTTCCTCAGTTGTTCTCTGCCTTACAGTTTTTGAGAAAGGTTTCTCACTGAACCTGGAACTCAGTATTTGACTAGACTGGCTGGCCAGTGAGCTCAGTTCTTCTAACACTGGGGTTACAGATGTGCACTACACACCCAACTTGTACATGGATGCTGAGGATCCAAACTCAATTTCTCTTGCTTGTGCAGCTGGACATTTACTGAACAAGCCATCTTCCCACTCCCAGTCCTTTGGGGTTATAGTTTTCTTAATGGGAAAATATAGAGAATAGACTTACAGGTAGGGATCTGAGATGACAGGCCTGATTGAGAATGACCATCCTCCTTTAGAGGCTAGAGGATAGCACCTAAAACTCTGCTCCATTTAACAGCTGTGGAAGCATGAGGCTTGCCCCAGGGCAAGGTAGATGCATGAACTGGGCCGTGACAGAGAAGTGAGGAGAGGATGTGCATCGCCACCACAGTCTTTCTGGAAGAAAATGAAGTTTAATGGAAGTGTTGCTAGCTGAAGTAAAGTGTGTTTTTTAAATGTTCAAATGTGGAGCTGGAGAGATGGTTCAGAGGTTAAGAGCCCTGGCTGCTCTTGCAGAGGACCCTTGTTCAATTCCCAGCAGCCACATGGCTGCTGACAACTGTTCATAACTTCAGTTCCTGGGGATCTGTCGCCCTCTTCTGACCCCCTCGGGCATTGCAGGACACAGATGCACTTACACACCTGCAGGAAATACATTTATACACATAAAATAAAAATAATAGTTTTTAAATGTCCATATGTGTCTCAGAATATAAATTATTTCAATGTATCATAACCTTGAAGTATACTGAACATTTGAGTGTTACTGAAGTTTTCTCTTTGTCCCGTTTTAGGTTTCCAGCCATGCAAAGGAGACTGGGTAGAGGCTGAGTACTGGATCAGGCCAGAGACATGGAGCAGTGAGGCACTCTCAGTGAAGCCACTGAGGTACAAGCGTGTAGACAAGGTAGTGTGCTGATGAATAGTTCCTGTGTTTCTGCAACAACTGCTACCAGGGATTACTTTCCCAGCCCAAGATTCTCCTGGATGTGCCAGTAAGCCTGCTTAGATAAAGTTCAGTCCTGGCCTGTCTTTCATTAACAATTTAAGAGGCAATAGAGTACTTACATAAATAAGATCTAAGTTACAGCATGTACCTGGATGCATTAAGATATTATAGTACAAAACATATGCATGATGAATTGTGGACCTTGAGCTTCCTTGTAAGTTGATGATTTGGGGAGTGAGATGGGATTGTAGAAGCATTGAGTTTGCTCCAGGGTGAGGTAGATGCATGAACTAAACTATGACAGAGGAGTGGGGGAAGGATGTCACCACCACCACAGCCCTCCTACTTAGCCTGAAACCTTCTAGGCATCTGTGTAGCCATGTTGTACTGGAACTTACTGACTTTGCAAGACTGGACTGGGTTAGTCAGATTCAGAGGCAAGTTTTGAGAACTGTCACCTTGTCCATATACACTTTCAAGCAATGTTCAGCACTGCACTTACAGGTTTGCATTTCCAGCCTGTGTGGGAGGAACGGGGTGATAGAGGACAGCATCTTCTTCAGCCTGGACTCCCTGAAGCTTCCTGAAGGGTACATACCGAGGAGACATGACATTGTCAATGCCGTGGTGGTGGAGAGCAGCCAGTCATGCTACATCTGGAGAGCACTGTGCATGACCCCCATGAGGAGGTGGTAACTAAACAATGTTTCTTCTTTGGAAAGAGAAAGGCCTGATTTTAAGTGTGTTTTGATGAGTTATAGTCAAGTGTTGTCTTGACATTTCAGTCATTTGTGAATTGTGTATAGGATGCTGGTCCCATAAGATCATATCACTAGGCCAGCATGATGTTCTGTGGGTAAAGGTACTTGTTACTTAACCCTGATGATCTGAGTTTAATCTCTAGAATCCACATAGTAGGAGAGAACCAACTCCTTCAAGTTGTCCTCTGACTTTCACATGTGAGCTGTGGCATGCTTGTGTGCATGTACATTTGTGTGTGCATGTGGGCACACATGCACACTAAATAAATGTTAAAAAATTTCTTCAAAGGTCATTATCACCTTTGTGATTGACTTTTTAACATTGTGGTCTTTTCGGTCTTTGGAAGCGTACTGTGGTATCCACATAAGGATGAAATAACCTAACAACACATTTCTCGGAACATACACACTGTTTTCAGCACATGTGACTACTTCCTTAAGCCAGAGCAGTAGGCATTCCAAGTCCTGCATTAGCTGGTTAAGAAGAGCATGTCTTCTGTCTTTGTGGTTGAGTTGGAATTCTGAGGGTCCCTTAACCCTTGCTCTTAATGATAGTGATTCTGTTCATCCAGTTTCTGTTGCTGCTGACCCAGTACCACAGACTGGTAAGGTACAAGAAAAAAAGGTTTATTTTGGATCACTACCCTAGTCTACCATTAGGGGGCTGCATCTAGTGATGGTTTTTTGTTTTTTGTTTTTTCTGGTGCTAGGGATTGACCCCAGGGCCTTGTGCATGCTAGGAAAATGTTCTGCCACTGAACTGTATCCCCAGCTCCAGAAATGGCCTTGCCAGCAGAGTCCCAAGATAGCACAGAGCATCACATGGCAAGAGAACCCTAATCAGAGTGCAGATGCTCTGGCCATAACCCATTCATCTATTTAAGCCATTCATGAGAGCAGAGCCCTAATCAACTCTGAAAGGTGCTGACTAGTCCTACCTCTTCGTTGTTTTTGTTTTTGATTGTGGGGGTCCCACCTTTTTGTTTGCTGTTTGAGAAAAGGTCTCACTATGTAGACTTGCCTGGCCTAGAACTCCTTTTGTAGACCAGGCTGGCCTCCAGCTCTCAGAGATTGCCTGCCTCTACCTCTGCCTCCTGAGTGCTGAAATTAAAGGTGTGCACCACTATATCCAGCTAGGGCCCCACCTCTTATTGTAGGGATTAAATTTCAGCATCAGTTTTGGAAAGACAAACGACAGCAGTGATTGCCATTTTATAATTTTATTCTTATTTTTCTATTCTATTGATTTTCTTTGATAGGGTCTTATCTAAGGCAGTATCAAATTTGCTATGTGGCTGAAGATGACCTTGAACTTAAAATACACACATGCTGGAAATCAGGACAACTTGCAGGAGTTAGTTCTCTTATGTGGGTTCTGGGGATCAAACTCAAGTCATCAAGCTTGGTGGCAAGTGCCTTAATCTGCTGAGTCATCTCATCAACCTGACCTTGAAATTTTGATCCTCTTGTTTCTACCTCCCAAGGGCTGGAATTAAGGGGTATGTGTCACCATAACCAGTTTGTGAGGTGCTAGGGATCAAATCCAGAGCTTTATGCATGCTAGGGTAAGCACTCTACCAGTTGAACTACATCTCCAGCCAAAATTGTGTATGGAGTTGTTTTGTTTTGTTTTTAAGACAGAGTCCCACTATATAGACTAGACTAGCCTAGAACTCACAGATATCTGCCTGCCTCTGCCTCCCAAGTGCTGGGATTAAAAGTGTTGGGTCACCATACCCAGCATCATATGGAGTTGTATACCTTTTGTTCTTTCATATTTTGGTATGAAAAAATATATTGGGAAGCCGAGCATGGTGGTGCACACCTTTAGTCCCAACACTTGGGAGGCAGAGGCAGACAGATCTCTTGTGAGTTCAAGGCCAGCTGGGGCTACAGGGAGACCCTGTCCCAAAAAGGTCAGATATATATATGGAGGCTGGAGAGAGAGCTCAGCGATTAAGAGCACTGGCTGCTCTTGCAGAGGACACAGGTTTGGTTCCCAGCACCCACATGGTAGGTAACAGCTATCCATAACTGGGCCTGCAAGTATTGCATACATGGTACACTTTACATACACACAGGCAAAACACTTATGCACAGAAAACAAAAAAAATAAATAAAATTTAAAATATATGCTATATATTTTGTGTGTGTGTGTGTGTGTGTGTGTGTTTGTGTGTGTGTGTGTGTGATCCAGTAGGCTCTTACAGTGACTGGATGTTCTGTATCTGTGTTGTTCTTTTTATGCCTGTATATGTAACCATGTGGCCTCCATCTTAGCTTTGTATGTAGTAATCATAGCTCTGCGTACTGGGCCTCTCTGTCTGCTGTTGCCTTAGCACTCATCTCTAGAAGCTCCTCACATGTCCCTCTTAGTGTTCTACTCACTGTCAAGTCTCATCAGTAGAACACCAGTTCCTTGTGAAAAAAAAAATGCTTTGTCTATTTTCCCACCCTGCACCTAGCACCTGGCCTAGGGACCGGATGAGACAGCTCAGCTCTGTGCAACCTGATGGGCAACAGACACACACTGGAGTATGGGAGGGTGGACTAGCGTTGCTGCACTGGAGATAATGCTGTGCCTTGCTTTTGCTGGAAGAAACTTATCTTTGGCCACCCAGAGCCTAGTTCCTTTCCCCCTGGGACCCTGCTTACCTTCTGGGAGAGGGAGCCGTGCATGTGGCTCACACTTCTCTCAGCATATTGTCTCATCTGCAGAGCCATGGAATGCCCAGAAATAAGGCAGCCTGTTTACTGACAAGGACTGCACCCCTGTATTTTGATGGGCCCCAGTTCTGTGTATCTGTGACTCAGCCCTTTCATACTCAGTGATGGTCCCCCTCATGGGGTTGGCAGGCAACAACAACACAGTATGGCAGTGGATCTGACAGTGAATCCACGGATGTACACCTACTTGAAGGGCATACCTGTCTTACTCCACACATGCTGCTTTGAGTCTTCTCGTAAGACCATGAATTTTGTTGCCGATGTGTTTGTTAGTTCTGTTTTGTGATGTGGTTTTGCTATGTAGCCAGGCTGGCCTAGAACTAGTAATACTCCTGTCTCAGCCTTCTCAGTACTGGAATTAGTGTTGTAACACCATGCCCAGCCACCATGAATTCTTGGAAGATCTGTTCTACTCCATAACAGGATTGTTCTGTCTTGGCCCTGGAGTGTAAGCTACTAGGGCTGGGAGGCAGGGCACATTGCCCATTTCCATGTTTGGCTTATGGAGCATGTGGATATAAGGAAGCAGATGACTTCGTTTTGTGAGAACGAAGTAATTTCTCATTTTCTGAAGAGCAGAACTTCCCATTGAATTGTTTCTAGTTATAGTCAAATATTGGTTAATGATGGATATATGTTCTGAGACTGTGCCATCAGTCAGCAGCCTTATGATTGTACAGACATCATGGAGTACAGTTATAAAGCCTGTTACTTCCAGGCTGCAAGCCTGCATAGCATGTTACTGGCCAAACACTTCAGGCAGTGTAACACAATATTAGTTGTGTATCTAAATAATTGCAAGCATAGAAAAAACACAATGAAATTCTTAGGTCGTAGGAATTTTTTTTTTTAATATCCATCTTAGTCTTACAGGACCACTGTTAAGTGTTAAGTGTACAGTCTAATGTAATGAAAATGTTCTGCAGCCTTTGACTGTACTTAAAAATAAAAAGGTCCAAATGCCAGCTTGGTGGATCCCTGAATGCAAAGCCCTGCACCCCCCCATAGCTAGGGGACAGTTGAGCACAGAGAAGAATGGGAGCTTTGTGGGAGTAGGTCAGATGCTGTTGCACCCCTTTCCTTTAGACTTTTGGGGACTTGTGATGTTCTTTGAGAAGACTTGCCAGCTTGAGAAATTATGGGTCTTGTGATCTGACCTTGACTGTTGTAGCAGGGCATCTCTGAGGTCATCCAGGGAAGTGGGAGGCAGGAGAGAAAGGGGCAGTGGCACTGCCATAAGGTTCCAGTACTCTGACAGTGCTCTTTGGTGTTTTCTTCAGAGATGCTGCTACTATTGGTGAGGCCCCTGAGGAGCCCTACAGAACCCTCTTACTGAAAAACAAAGGTGATGTTGAAGTTACAAGGATGACAAATTTTGGAACACTGAAGGAAGGAGAAAGTAAAACTATGGTCATCTGGATAGAGTACGTACGCCTCTGAAGTATCAGATGAAGTGGCACAGGTTGCTTTTAAACTCTGATTTTAGATCTATTAGAACCAACTGAATTTTGATGCTTATATTTTCCTCTGAAAGTCTATAAAAATTTTACCCCTTGGGTCAGTAAGATAGCTCAATGGGTAAAGGCACTTGCTGTATAAGCCTGGAAATCTTAAGTTCAGTCCCTAGAACCCACATAAAGGTGGAAGGAGAGAACCAACTCCTATAAATTGTCCTCTGACCTCCATAAGCACGCTGTAGCACATGTGCCCACATACATCATATACAAGAATGAATAAATGAATGAATGAATATTAAAAAGAAATGTTACTCCAGGTTGGTATGATGGTTCATGCTTATGCCAGCACTGGGGAGGTAGAGGCAGGAGAATTGCTTGCAAGTTTGAGGCTGATCTACAGAGCAAGACTCTGCCTCAGTCTCTCTGCAAATGTCACCCAAAATGTCCTTTAAATTAAAATTTGTAAAGATGTTTGCAGTCATTCTTCACAACATTGAATTCTGTGGGGTTTGGTGACTCTTGTGTCTCAGCTCTGGAAGTCCATGTGTTCACAGTCTCCTTTTTTTTCTCCAGGAATAAAGGAGAGATTTCCCAAGACCTTATCAGTTGCAGACTGGCTGGCTGGGATAAAGCTCAGCAATTTAGATTTGAGGCACAGGGGAAATGTCAGGCCTACTCAGAGGTATCTTTTGTTTCTGTTCCTGAAAAGGAGAAACATTTTTCAGATGAAAATGTTAATTCATTGAATAATCACAAAAAAGACAAAACCAATGAGATGCCAGAGAGCAGTTTGGTGAACAACACAGAAGTCTCTCCAGGTAAATGGCTCAACTACTGCCTATGAAACTGAGGTGGCCTTGTGGCTCATGAGTTAGTGAGTCTCTGCCCTATGCCCGGGCAACAGTTTATGCCTGAGCTCTTTTGAGTTTGAACCCTTCCACTCCTACAGTTTTGAGACTATGGAGAGGAACAGAACCAGTTTAACAAAGACCAAAAGTGATTTAGGAGATGAGGATCCCTCAGCTGGGGAAATTGCTAGGGGTCAGAGACCTTTCTCAAGTCCTTGCTGATCTTGTGGGTTCACCCTCACCCCGTTTACCTGTTTTATTAGCCACCTTCCAAATTGATTTTGTGTATGTGTAAATGTTTGTGTCTGTGAGCATTCATTTCTAGCACTGTTAGGAATAAATTATCTTTTGGTCTAATTTTGGGTTTAAAGGTCATTCTCCAGATGACTGCGCTTGTAAAGGAGAAAATAGAGAAAAAGGAAACACCACATCAAAGAATCAAGAGGCTGAACCTGGGGGGCTTATCCCTCCAGGGGAGAAGACTTTCATTGTGGTTACATGTGATGCCAGGTACATGCTGGGGGCTAGAAAGAGCTTCCTGTCGGGCACTGTGCATGTTTCTTGGGATTGTCTGCAGTGATTATAAGCTGTATATTTTAAAAACACCCATGCCTGACTATGATGTGACCAAATCACAGCAAAAAGCATTGGTTCAGAAAAAGACTAGCCATGAAATAGGATGCTGGACCTCAAGATCCATTCTCATCTTCAGCAGACAACCTGAAGTCCATCTTTACACAGAAAACAATGCTCACAGCCCGTTTAGATGTGCTGTCCTTCACTGTTTTTGAGCCCTTCTGATGGTAGCCACCTTGGGCTTTTTTTCACTGTGTCCTGGTGTCCCCAAAACTTCTGTCCATCTGTGCCCCTCTTTATCCCCTGGGCATCTGTCCAAGACACTACTATAGTGAGCTGAGAATTAGGTAAGTTTGGACACAGCTCAAATTGGAATGCCAAAGCCTCCATTCTCCTCTCCCTCCTTTCTGTGGTTGATTGAAAGCACATCCCACCCCCAAGCCTATCACTGGTCCCTCCTTTTCCTGTTCTCCCTTCTCAGACCCCCACCACCATTCTGGTGCTTAAAAGCATCTTGTCACTAAGCTCAACATTTGGGTCCAAGCACCTTTAATCTATCATAAGTCATTTAAATCCAAGATCTAAATCTGGTTAAATCACTGCCTTACTTCAGACTGTCAGTATCAGACTGTAGGTTACCATTAACAAACTTCAGTCCTTTAGTTGGCTGTGTAAGATGCAGCTTAGATGGGGTTTTAACCCTGAGATAACAGGAATAAATAGGTTGGGAAAATAGTAGCTGTAAGCAAAGTTAGTGTGCACAAGGTAACCTCTGCTAGAGTCACTCTGGAAATGAGCAAGCGAAAGCAGTGTCAGGGTACGGTTTTCCCTGTTAGGTTTCAGAATTACAGGAAGGACCATTTTAGCAGCTGATTTTTATCTTGGTGTATTAGTTACTTTCCCTGTTGTTGGAATAAAACACCTTGACAAAAGACAAAAGCAACTTAAGGGAGAGTTTATCTTGGCTCCCATTTCCAGGTTACAGTCCACCATGGCAGAGAAGCCACATTGGCAGGAGCTTCAGGCAGCTGGTCTCTCTGTATCCATGGTATAAGTGGAGAGCGACGAAGGCCTGTGCTCAGCGTGCTTCTCTTTATGCAGCCCAGGATCCTATTCCAGGGACAGAGCCACTCTCAGTTGCTGGCTTGGTCCTATCTCAGTTAATCTGATCACCCCCATAGGCATGCCCAGAGGCTCTTCCCAGGTGATTCTAGATCTCATCACATTGACAATTGAGATTAACCCCACATTCAGGAAATGCTGAATTACTTGTTTTAGAAAGTAAGCTGTATGTGTGTAAGAGATTTACCAAAAAGTAAGCGTCTCTGTTACTTAGTAGCTTTGTAACTATCATAAGTTCAAAGGGAAATCTGATGAGATGCCATCTTATTCATAACTCAAGAGTAATTTCATTGTTTTTCAAGAAACCCTGGCCGTTGCAAGGAGCTCCTTCTGCTTTGCTTTTCTGACTTTCTCATTGGGCGATACCTTGAAGTGAATGTTGTGAGCAGTGAGGAGGCACTGATAGCTGTGCGTGAGCCATTTTCTTGGAAAAAGCCTAAAAGCTCCCAAACAATAGTGTCTGCGAAAACTACAGTTGTTGTCACCACACAGAAAAGGTACCGTGAGATGAATGTGTGACTTTGGGGTGTCAGAGACCTGTCTGTCAGCTTTATATGTTCTGGAGAAGCAGACATACCTGGGCGCAGCATTTAACCCCCTTGGCTGGAGAGGTGATAAGGGACAAGGCTAAAGGGCAAGATTGACATTTGAATCTTTCCATTACTGTACTTGGGGCAGGATGCATTTCATGGAAAGTTTATTTTCTAAGGTTAGGTTCTGTGGTACCATAGATGTCTGCACAACCGTCGTGCGCCTCAGGACTCTGCTTCTCCCTGAAAGGTCTTGGAGCCACTTTGAGACTGGAATGGATTGGCTCTTGGCTCCTGCCATCCTTTCCTGGGCAGGACTGGCTCTGATGTCCTGCACTATACAAGCAGCAGCAACTGTGTGCCATGGTGGCTGGTGTGGCCTCTGTAGTAGTTCCCAGCATTGAAGTGCAGCTTCTGTTGGGCCCCAAGATTGCTTGGTCACTTGAAGCCTGTTTGAAGCTGTGTTACCATTTAAGAATGAAATGTGTAACTTGAGGACAGAAAGCTTGTGGGCCACCCAAAAATTACCTGGGTTGGGTCTCAGGTTCATTTGTTCTCTTCTATAGTTATGAAAACAAAAAGCTCTAAGAAATAGGTTTTCTTTCTTTTAAGTTTGGTCCCCCCAGAGTTTTGACCTATGTGTGAGGGTATTTAAGGGCTTTGACCTTTGTATTGAAGACATTCCTGCATCATTGCCACTGCCAAGGGTGTGAGTTCAGGTGCTACCCACAGCCCATCAGGGCAAGACTGTTGTTTCTCTAATACTGGAAAATTCTGGATTTCAGATCATGTTACCCCAGTAGTAGTCTAAAACAAAGGATGATGGACTTCTACCATATTGTAGACTGAAAGGAGAATGTGCAGCAGACAGTTTTATGAGATTGCTGAACTTGTTGTTGACCATTGTTTGGAAGGCAGCTGTGGACACCATGCTTCTTTAGACCATTATTTGAAGCACAGCACTACAACCAAGAAGCTGTGTGGCCTTGGGCAAGATTCTTAACCTCTCTGTGCCTTAACCTCATTTGTAAGTGATCGTCTCTACTTCATGTGGTTTGAGGAATAAATGGTGTAGAGCTTGTAAAGTGCAGTCTCCTGGCACAGAGCAGTCAGTAAGTGCTGATGGTTCCTGCTCACCTCCAGGAATAGGCTCTAGCGTGATGAAAGGGAGTGAGATGTTACCATCTCACTGTTACTCTCTGCTAGGCAGAGAGTCCATGATAATCGGGTGTTGGTTATAAGAGCACCCAGGTACCCCTGGCTCTCACCCAGTGGTACACTGGCCACTGTCAGAGTTGGCTCAGCAGAGAGTACAATATACAGACCAACAAACACAAGTGTTCTAATTTCTGGCTAGTTATTTCGCTGGGAGTATTAGTACATGTATGAGAGTCACTCTAGAATAAGACTGTTGCTTTCCTGGCAGTCAGGTTTAGGGACTGAGCGCCTGGAGCATGGGGCAGTAGGTGCTCACTCCCAACTAGCTTGGTTCCTGCAAGTGCTGCCAGCACCACAAGGCTCAGAGAGTTCTTGTGCTCAGTCTTGTTCCCTTCTTAGATACCAGGGTAGGCTCATGTGCTGCAGCAGATCCCTTCTCAGTTTTTTTTAGTAAATGTACAAAATAATGGATTTCTTTATGATATTTTCATACGTGTAGATCATTGTGTCTTGCTAATATCTGCCTTGCCCATCACCCATCCTTGTCCCCCGCCCTCAACAGTAGTCCCCCTTCTGCTTTCATATCGTGTGTGTGTGTGTGTGTGTGTGTGTGTGTGTGTGTGTGCTGCATGTGAGAGAGAACAGTGTTTTTCTTTTTTCCTCTCCCCTGCCCTTTAGACTCTTCCTCATACACAGTCCCTTGGCTACTTCCATACCGTATATGTATATATGTGTGTATGTATGTACTCAATGTGAGAGAAAATGTGATACTTTCTTTTCTTAAGATGATGAGTTCTAGTTCTAGCCATTTTCAGCAAATGACATGATTGTGTTCTTTGTGATTGAATAAAACTCTCATATATTTATATGCATATCACATTTTTTACTCATCCAGCTGTTGATAGACATCTAGGCTGGTTCCATATCTTAGCTTTTGTGAACAGTGCAGTGATAAACATGGATGCCAGTACCTCTGTGGTATGCTGACCTGCAATCTTTCGACATATGCCTAGGAGTGACTCATATGATAGTTCTATTTTTTTTTTTTTTTGAGGAACCTCAGCACTGATTTCCATAGAGGATGCACCACTTCACACCCCCACAGCAGGACGTCTCCCACATCCTCACTATTTGTTTGTTTTCCTTTGTTTTCATCAGGATAGTCATTCTGACTGGGGTGCACAGGGATCACAAAACAATTTTAATTTACATTTTTTTCATATTTATTAACCATCTGTGTTTCTTTTGAGAACATCTGTTCAATTCATTTGCCTAATGATGGAGGGGTTGTTGGTGTTTAACCTTCTGAGTTCTTATAGATTCTATATACTAATCCCGTGTCACTTGGTGAAGATTTTCTCCTGTTCTGTGGGCTGTTTCTTCACCCTCGTTGTTTCCTTTGCTGTGCAGAAGCTTTCTAATTCCATGAAATCCTATTTGTCAAGTCTTGCTGTTTACTGAGCTACTGGAAATAGCAAATCCTTGCCTTTGCCTGTATCTTTGCTTCTGTTGGTTTCAGAGTTTCAGGACTTACATTAAAATCTTTGATCCCTTTTGGAAATGATCTTTGTATGGAATAAGAGGTAGAGATCTATTTCTTTTTTTTCCATGTGCATGTGTGTATTGCCTGCATGTAGGTAAGTGCACCCATATCGTGCAATGCCCACGGAGGACAGAAGAGGCTGTCGGATCCCCTGGAACTGGAGTTAGGGACAGTTGTTAGCTGTCATGTGGGTGCTGGGATTCGAACCCGGGTCTTCTGCAAGAACAGTGTTCGTAACCTTGCTGAGCCATCTCTCCAGCCCCAATATTTCATTCTTCTACATATAAATATCTACTTTTCCTTACACCATTTGTTGGGGCTGTCATTTTCTCCAGTGTGTTTTTTTATACCATTGTTGAAAAATGGATGTAGCTGTGTCTTTATTTCTGGTTCCTCCTTTCTAGTCCATTGGCCTGTGTGAGCAGATCTCTTTACCAGCACCTTCTCTGCTGAGTTTCCACTGTCCAGTGGTGTAAACAACCGTGTTTTGTGAGTTCAGCATGTCTTCAGGGCATATGATCAGAGTGGACAGAGATGTCAGTGTGCTAGGATTGTCTTGGTTGTCCTGTATCTCATTCATTTTTGCAGTCACTCAGTGCCCTGCTTTCCAGATGTGCTTCGTATGAGCTGCAGAGGTAAAGACAGACCTAAGTTTCACATAAGCAGCGGTAGCCTTCAGTACTGCTGGGTAGCCCTGGAGTTGACTTGACCACAGAGTTTCTACCTAGTCACACTTCCAGGCTGCCTCCTGAGTTCTGATCTAAAAGAACCCACACAGAAGGTCACTGTTTATAGAGTTAAGAAGTTGGGAACACCTCTCTTCTTCTGTTCAGCACAGAGTGAAAGAAAGGTTAAAGGGGAATTGGGGATGAAATGCCTGGCCTTTTCCTCATGTGACTTGTGTAGATGAATCTCACTGTGACTTCCTACCTACTCTACTTTTACACATTTTTTTCTGTCATTCTGTTCTTTGTCTTGCTAAGAGCAGAATTTCTGTGACTCTGAATGCAGCTAGTTCTAGACAATGGCAAAGCTTGAGGGTGGAACCTAAAGTTTTCCAGAGGAACACAGCCAAGAACCAGTAAAACCATTGAGGCAGTTCCACACAGGGCAATCTTCACTGAATATATTCTTATCAATGATGCATGGGAATTATTTCTAATATTCATGACTTCACTGAAAATGTAATAGTGAGAGTTTAGCTCCTTAAGAGGGCTAAACATAGCTGTCTTCAAACTGCCTGGTTTGAGCAGGCTCCTGGGACTTCCAGTCTCTTCCCCTGCAGCTGGTGCAGCTCTGTCCACCTCTGTTGTAGAGATGACAGTGCCCAGCCAGAGCTTCTGTGAAGACAGAATCCTAAACCTGGAAGAATGGGAAGAATCTAGTCCAATTTCCACATCCGATCAATGAACAGTTGAACTCTGTACAGGTTATCTGAGGAGAAATGTCTAGTACAGATTGAGCATTCCTAATTCAAAAACCTGAAGTCCTGACACTGGGGAAGCAGAGACAGGTGGATCTCTGTGAGTTCAGGCCAGCCTGGTCTATATAGTGAGTCCCAGTTCAGGTACATAATAAGACCCTATCTGGAAAAAAAAAAAAAATATATATATATATAAACCTGATGTCCTCTGAAATCTAAAACCTCTTGAATATTCACATGAATATTCAAAATACGGAAAACTTTTCCAAAGCTTTAGATTTTAGTGCATTTCAGAAGATCTACAACTGATGACATCTATACAAACATTCCAAAATGAAAAAAACTAGTGTGCTGGAAATACAGCTCAATGATAGAGTGCTTGCCTAGCAAGGGTGAGGCCCTGGGTTGACACCCAGAGCTGGGAAAAGAAAAAACCTACAAAATCTGAAACATTTCTGGAACCACATATTATAGATAAGGGATATTTAAGAATCACCTTTAGGGATAGGGGATAGCTCAATCAGTACTTGCTGTGAAATCATAATGAATGAGTTCAATCCCCAGAACCCATGTAAAAAAGCCAGTCACAGTGGCTCACCTAGTGCTGGGGAGGAGGAGACAAGAATATCCCTAGGGATCACTGACCAGCCAGCCTAGCCTGATCAGGCAATCCCTAAACCAATGAGAAGCCCTGTCTCAAAAAACAGGGTGAGAGCCAGGTGTTGGGGTACATGCCTTTAGTCCCAACACTGAGGAGGCAGAGGCAGGTGTTCCAGGCCAGCTGGGACTTCAGAGAGACCCTATCTCAAAAAGACAAAAAAAAAACAGGGTGAGCGACACCTGAGAAATGACATTGACATTGTCCTCTGGCCTCCACACATGTGCATGTATGCCTGCACATACACAAACATGCACACTTACACAAAAGAATTGCTTTTAATTTAACAATTTATTTGTTTTTAAGGAACTCAAGACGACAACTTCCAAGTTTTCTTCCACAATATCCAATACCAGATAGACTGAAAAAATGTGTGGAACAGAAAATTGACATCCTCACTTTCCAACCACTTCTTGCAGAGGTAAGAAAAATACTTGAAGACTGTTCCTTTAACCACTGGGAACTAGGAATTTCAGGATGGCAAGAGAGAAACACCTTCACATATCCCTGGTGTTGAGTGCTCAGGAAGGAGTAGGAATTCCACCACGGGCCACCCTTCCTCACTATACTAGATGGCCTTGTTAGGAGGAGGAGGCTTTCTACACATGAAAGAGTCCCAGCACGCTAAGTTGGACAGCACTGGTGCTAGGAGGAAGAACTGAGAAAATCAGGGTCTCTGGGAAAGATTTAGCTCAGCACAAAATACCAGGAAGTACAGGCCCTTCTGAAGTCAGCAGCAGGCAGTGAAGTGACTATGGAATCAGAACTTTAAGCTTGGCTCTAGATGGAAATGCATTCCTTCATGCTCTACATTGTCTCTTAGCATGAGCAGGTGGTGACCTTTACTGAAACTTTATTCCCAGGAGATCCAGGGGAATAGGCCCGGAAATGTTGGGCACTACCTGCAGGAAAGGTGGAAGACCACATCTCTGAGTTGAGTGGCTACAGACACCTCTGGAAAAAACAAAGGTTTTTCAGGTTTTTTGTTGGGACAGGGTCTCCCTGTAGCCCCAGCTGTCCTGGAACTCACTAAGTACACCAGGCTGGCCTCAAACTCACAGAGATCCGCCTGCCTTTGCCTCCCAAGTGCTGGAATTAAAGGCGTGCACCACCATGCCCTGCTCAGAACAAAGTTTTAGATGTGACGTTGGGTATGTTTACCTAACCAAGGAAGTACTTGCTGTATGGTTTTGCAGTTTGTTGTTTGAGGACCATCCACTTGAGGGCTAGAGGAAGGTGTGCGATTCTGTACCAGCAGAGCTGTTAACAGGCTGGAGCCACTTAAGAGAGATGGAGATGTTCATAGAGAGAAGACTTGGGGAATGAGCTCTGGACACAAGGAGAAACAGTCATCGTGGACAGGGTAGAGTGGGGTAGGCATTCCTACTCTCTGAGCTCTGGGATCCCTAGGTTCTAGACTTTTCATCTGTTCATGCTGCCTCTGAGATAGGCAAGAAAACAGATGCTGATCTCTGGTTAGCTGTATGGAAAACTAACTGATACGCAGTAAAGTAAATAGTATGGACTAAATATGAACCCACAGACTCATTTGATGTAGACCTGGTCCCTAACTAGTAGCGCTCCTTTGGGAGGTGGTGGAAACTTTTAAGAGGTAGGACCTAGGTAGAAGAAGTAGGTCACTGGAGGGTATACCCTAGTCGCTGCCTGGTAATGGTAGCCCTGCCTCTCCAGCTCTCCTGCCTATAGCACACATAGTCTCTCTTGATCCAGCTCCACTCCATGCCTACTGCTTTCCCTGGCAGACATCCCACAATTGTCATCTCCAATGTCCTAAGGTCTTCGTTACAACTTAGGTTTCACCTTCATAGCTTCATGAGATAGCCTCTCAGGGCTTCCTTGAAGGGAATTGACCCTACCACACATCGCTTGGCCTCAGCAGCTTTCTGGAACATTGTGCAAGCCTCCTAACACCTAAACATGTAACACTCTTACATGTTTCATGTCTGCAAAACCAATGCCATGTGAATAATAGTACTGAGTTTTGCTGCCAGCTCAAGATGTACCCTGACCGTTGCTGCAGTAGCCTTTGTGGTTTAAAGGCTCAGTTGGGGAAAGACTTCCTTACATAGTTTTTTTTGAGAAAGGAACCCCTTTGGCAACAGTCTCAATTTAGGATTTCTTTCAAGTGATTTGCATTTTTACAAGTTGGATCCTTTGATGGATAGTCTTGACTTCAGGGCACCTTTCCTGTTGTTCACGTGCAGCACCGTCTTGCTAGCAATTATAGATGCTTTGTCTTCACCTTTCTTGTCTGCAGCTTTAAACTCACATTCCTTTCCTTGCCAAGCTGCACATTTTTCATATCTTCTGCTCTGCTTGGTGCTTCTCTCACTATACACCTGGGTATGAGCAGTGCACAGTAATGCTACCACAGCCTGACTACTGTCCTGCCTTGAAATTTCCTCCGCCAAACAAAGTAGTCTCTTTCTTTTTGTTTTTATTTATTTATTTATTGGTCTTTTTGAGACAGGGTCTTCCTGTAGCCCCAGCTGTCCTGGAACTCACTGTGTAGACCAGGCTGGCCTTGAACTCACAGAGATCCACCTGCCTCTGCCTCCCAAGTGCTGGATGAAAGGCATGCACCACCAAGCCCAGCTCTAGTCTCTTGCTTTTTAATTCACTCTTGCTCAGGTTTGAGGGCACTGGCACAATATAGCCATACTTTTTGCCAGAATATAACATAACATGAATGGCCTCTAGCCTACTTCCCCATAGTTTCCTTATTTCCCTCTGAAACTTCATGAGATAGACCTCTACTGCCCATATTTCTCTCTGTATTCTATGTCTTCAACTCGGACCAGAATAGCCCACTGAGATCTGCTTATGGTATTCTCGGGCTTCTCTAGCCCACAGCTCCAGACTCTTCTACATTCCTTCTGTGAACCAGTTCCCAAAGCCCTTGAAACCACTGGTCAGGTTTAACATAGCAAAACCCCACTCCCTGTTACCAGTTCTCTGTATTAGTTACTTTTCTCATGCTGTGATGAAATACCTGACAGAAGCAACATAAGAAGGAAGAGTTTATTTTGGCTCATGGTTTGAGGGTACAGTCTGTGGTGGCAGGGAGGTCACAGCAGCAGCAGCCCGAGGCAACTGGTCACATTGTATTCACGGCCAGGAAGCAGAGAGATGGTGATGCTGTTCAGTTCATGTTCTCCTGTTTTATACAATCTGTGACCCTAGCCCATGGGATGATGCCACCCATAATCAGTATGGGTCTTCCCTCTTCAGTTAAACCTTTTATTTTTTAATATTTATTTTTTATGTGTATGCATGTATCGCCTGCATGTAGGTAAGTGCACCTGTGTCATGCAGTGCCCAAGAACGTCAGAAGAGGCTGACGGATCCCCTGGGACTGGAGTTAGGGACAGTTGTTAGCTGTCATGTGGGTGCTGGAATTCAAACCCGGGTCTTCTGCAAGAACAACCAGTGTTCTTAACCACTGAGCCATCTCTCCAGCCCCCAGTTAAACCTTTTTAGAAACAATCTCAGACATACCCAGAAATATGTTTCCATGATGATTCTAAATCCCATCAAGCTGACAGTGAAAATGAGCAGTCAGTCCTGCTTCCTGGCCACCATGAGGTGAACAGTTTTCTCCTCCATGCCCTTATACCATGATGTTCTGCCCTCACCATGGTCTCACTTCAGTGGAGCAAGCCAACTATGTTCTCAGTAATTTTCACAGCTATGAAATAAAACTGATTAATACAAATACTGGTAGCAGAGAATTAGAGCCATTGATGTAAGTACACATGACAATGTTGTTCAGAAGCCTTTGGAACTGGTTTGTGGGGAAATTTTTGAAGTTTGGAGAAGCAGGCTAGAGAAGCCTTAGAATGCAGTAAGCAGAGCTAAATGTGTGGTTCTAGTCCAAGCTCAGAAGACCAGAAAATGCTAACAGGAATTATTTTTTAGGTTGTTTTGTTTTGTTTTTGTCTTTTTGAGACAGGGTCTCAGCTGGTCTAGAACTCACTATGTAGTCCAGGCTGGCCTTGAACTCACAGAGATCCACCTGCCTCTACCTCCTGTGTGCTGGAATTTTAAAGGCGTGTACCACCATGCCTGGCCATATTGACAGTTTATAAAGACTGCTTGGGGCTGGAGAGATGGTTCAGCGGTTAAGAACACTGACTGTTCTTGCAGAAGACTGAGGTTCAAATCCCAGCACCCACATGGCAGCTAACAACTGTCCATAACTCCAGTTCCAGGGGACCCAACAGCCTCTTCTGTCCTCCACAGGCATTGCACAACATGGGACATGGGTACACTTACCTACATGCAGGCAATAAACACATACACATAAAATAAAAATATTTTTAAAAAAGTGTGCTTGTAAGGGGAAGAACTATAATGGATCTGCAGTTTTCAAATCAGGCACCTGTGGACAAAGTGGAATGTCACAGCTCTTATTTCTAATCCTGCCTGCAGCAGGCCCAGGGCAATTATCTCCCAAGCATGAGAAATAGGCAACAGTCCTTTTCCAGTATATATAGACAATTTGGTGTCATTTTAGACCCACTCTGGTACTGGTAAGCATTGAGGTCACAGGGCCTTCCAGCCTACGTGACTGGAGCCATGCACAGGGATCTCCAACCTACATATCATAAAAGGGGTAGGGGCCATAAGTTAGAGTCTCAAGGAGGAAGCGTGTTTACAGAACCTGAAACAAAGGTCATGCACCTGTTTGTGAGGCAGACAAGAGAACTGGTTTCCTAGGTCAACTAAGATTTGTTTTCTTAAGCTAGTGGTGCATGCCTTTAATCCCAGCACACAGGAGGCAGAGGCAGATGAATCTCTGTGAGACTGAGGCCAGTCTGACCTACATAGCAAGTTTCAGGCCAGGTGGGGCTACAGGGAGACCCTGTCTCAAATGTGACACTGGGTAGGTTAACCTGCTCTGGTGGGAATGGACCTACACTGAAAGGAATTTGGGGATACAAATTTGACTCCATAGGCTTTAATATATATAACAGAGAACATGAAACTGAACAGAGAGTATTAAGGGGAGGGTATAGATGGGGGAGGGTCTCCAAATACGATCAAAATATTTTATCTGAAAATCCCCAAAATTCAGTAAATTTTTTTTTAAAAACTTATTCAGGTCGTGCCAATTTTTATTTACATTTTTTTATTGTTGGTTATAGGAGTTCTCTACTTAGATTCTCTTTCTTTAGATTTATTTATATTTATATCTGTGTGCCTATGTGAGTTTGTGTGGACCACATATATGCAAGGTGACTGTGGAGGCCAGAGGAGGGCATTGGATCTCCAGGAGCTGGAGTTACAGGTGACTGTGAGTCATCCATTGTGGGTGCTGGGAACCAAACCTGGGTCCTTTAAAAGGCAGTAAACATTCTTCATCACTGAGCCATCTCTTCAGCCCCGTCAACATAGACTTTTGGTCTTTTTTTTTAAGTTTTCATACAAGTATATAGTTGTATGTTGAGTGTATTAGCCCTCTCATACCTCTACCTTCCTTTTCCCTCCCCTTCCCCTTTCCTTTAGTCCCTTGTCCCTCTAGACAGCTTTGCTTCTTTCATGTCATATATGTATACACGAGTGATTTCATCTATCTAGCAACCACAAATGGAAGAAAACAATGTTTTTCTTTCTGAGACTGGCTTAATGTGATTATCTAAGAGTTGCATCCATTTTACTGCCAAGTACATGACACTTGATCCTTCTTGATGGCTGAAAAGATTCCAATATGCAGCTGTACTATATTTTCTTTCTTTTTTTTTTTGGTCTTTTTGAGACAGGGTCTCCCTGTAGCCCCAGCTGTCCTGGAACTCACTATGTAGACCAGGCTGGCTTTGAACTCACAGAGATCCGCCTGCCTCTGCCTCCCGAGTGCTGGGATTAAAGGTGTGCGCCACCACGCCTGGCTTTACGACATTTTCTTTATCCATTCCTCTGTTGCTGGACATCTAGGTTGGTTCCATAATTATTATGAATGTTGCTTTAATCTACATTGATGTGTAAGTATTTCTGTGCTGTATTGACTTGGAGCCCTTTTTGTGGATACCCAGAAACAGTACAGCTGTGTCATATGCAAGATCTATTTTTTATTATTTTTATTGATCTTTTGTACATTTCATGTAACAGTTCTTAGTCAGGTTTAGACCCTCCCTTTCTTGTCCATGCCCCCCCCAACAGATACCCCACCAGACTTCATGCATTCTGCCGTACATGTTAAGTCCTAACCGGCCAAGCATTTGTACTCAGATATCCTTCAGTGCAAGTTCATCCACTGGAGTCTGGTCAGCCTATCTAGAAATCTCAAGGAAGGTCAATTCTCAATCACCAGTAATCAGTCACCAACAGCTCCCAGGCTAGGGCTGGCCCACCACCCATTTCCCATGCTCCACTATGGGCTCTTGTCTGATTGAGTCGGCATGGGTCTTGTGCTCAGTGCCACCATTGCTGCAAGTTCACATGAGCAGTCTTCCAGTGGCCTGAAAGCCTCTGTTTCCCTATGTTCATGGACTGATCTTTCCACCCCCTATTCTGCAGTGATCCTTGAGCTGTGAGTGGATGAGGTTTAATATAGGAATCCTATCCAGGGACACACACCCTTTCAGTCTCTCTTATTCTCTAAAACTTAGCCAGTTGTGGCCTTCTTTGTGTATTGTGTACTCTGTTGTATAAGGAAGCTTCCCTGATGAGAGTTGAGGGATGCACTAATTTTCTCTCCATCCCCTGGTTGACTATGTTTCATAAGCCTTAGGTATAGAGATTCCACTGTAGGTATGTCACCTAGGACTGAGCATCTCTTAGACATATATTCTCTGTTTTGTGACCAGTTATGGAACTCTGCAGTAGCCTCTATTTGTTGGAAAAAAGAAGCTTCTTTCATGAATGGTGTATGGTATATTTGTAAATATAAGAACCCATATTTAGCATATGGTAATAAATTTCATTTGTCTAGAGATATGACAGAGATGGGGTTTTCTCTAGGATCTATGACATCTCCAGCCTTGTGTATTTAACTATAATTACAGAGCCACCCATGAGAACTCTCTCATTGAGAGGGCTTTAAGTCCAATTAGATAGCTGTTGATTATCCCCCCGCAGATAGTAGTGCCACTACTGCACCAGTAGAGGTAGTTTGCTCTGCTAGTCATTAAGATTATTAGGCTTTAGGGCTGGAAACTTCCATACTGACATCTGTAGTGGCTAGACTAGTTTACATTCCCACCAGTACTGAATAAGGGTTCCTCTTTTGTTTACATCCTCACCAGCATTTGTTAATTGTTTTCTTTTCCTTTTTAAAAAAATATGTGATCCCACCAGATGGACTTGAACCAGTGTCTGGTCTACAAAGAGGAGGGTCAACACAGAGGAAACATTTCCTCCATGCTTCCAAGCAAAGCCAGCCATGGTCGAGTAGGACCTTTGACTTATCTTCACATAGATGGAACTGGTAAAAGAAAGGAGCCAGGGGCTCCTCTAAGCCCATGTGACCCCTGAGGAACAGAGCCTCAAATAACCTTAAGAGTAAAAGTAAATTGGTTTATCTGGGCCAATTGGGGGGTCTTAAACACCCAAAAGGAAAGTATAACCAAAGATAAATGGTGTCAATAAAATTTTTTAAGAGTCCATTTGTATAGCTAAAGGCTGTATAACAAGAAACAATGCCAGACAGGAGATACCTTTCTTTGAATAATTGGCCAGGGTGGCCCAAAAGACACCCAGACAGTAACCCAGCATAAAACTGGAAAAATAAACAGCAGACCCAAATCTTATCTAAAGAAATCCTGACAACTGATTGCTGCTAGATGAGGAACAGCTGATCTTCCTAAAACAAAGATCTCTAGATAGGCTGACTAGATTCAGCAGATGGGCAAGCACTGGGGAATGGCTGGGGGTGCCAACAACACAGGGGACAGTAACTGGGATGACAGAGTATATGGGCTCCAGTGGAGAGGGGAGGCTGTGGGAGGGTGCCATTTGGGAAGTGGGTGTATAGATGAATAACATTGGGATGTTCTGTGTGATATACACAAAAAAAATCAATAAACTTTTTTTAAAGACTTAAAAATTATTATTTTTATGTGTATGAGTGTATTGCCTGCGTGTGTGTAAGTGCACTTGTGTCGTGCAGTGCCCACAGAGGTTAGAAGAGGTATCAGATTCCTCTGGAACCGGAGTTACGGACAGTTAGCCACCATGTGAGTGCTGAGAATCAAACCTGAGTCCTCTGCAAGAACAGCCTCTTAACTGCTGAGCCATTTCTCCAGCCCCTTCTTTCCTTTTTTAAAAAACATTTATACTTAAAACCAGAGACAACAGTGTAGCTCCAACTCATATAGCTCAGCATCTGACATCTAGGACTTACTCCTAGTCTTCTGGTTCTGCCATTTCCAACACACAGCCTGTCTTGTAAGCCCGGGTGGGTGCCACCACTTCACACCTGCCACTGCCCTTGGAGGTCATCCCACAGTCCTGGCACCTCCAGTATGGGGTGTCTGCTGGAACTGAAGCTGTACCTTCCTAGGTGACTCTACTTTGTGTCAAGTTGACAAAACTAACCAGCACAGAGCTACTTTGGTTCTTTTGACCGTTCAGCATCTCTTAAGATTCCGTTTGAATTTTAGAATAGGTTTTCTATATCTGCAAAAAAAAAAAAAAATACTGCAGTTTTGACAAATTGCATTGAATCTGTAGTTCACTTTGGTCAGTGTAGACATTTAAACATTGTTTTCCAATCCATGAATATATAGTAACTTGTTTTCATTAATATCTATCAGCAGTGTTTTGGGGGGGGGTTGTTTTGTTTTTTGCCAAACAAGTCTTTCATTTCTTTGGTTAAATTCCTAAATATTTTCTTTGATTGGTTGATACTGATACTGTTATAAGTAGAATTACTTTGTTAATTTTCTTTGCAGATTGTTCATTTTTAGTGTTTAGAAATTAACTTTTGTATCCTGCTGCTTTGCTGAATTCATATATTAAAAACTATCTTCAGAGCTGGGCATGGTGATGCACACCTTTAATCCTAGCACTTGGGAGGCAGAGGCAGGCTGATCTCTGAGATCAAAGCCAACCTGGTCCAGGCCAACTGGGGCTACAGGGAGACCCTATCTCAAAAAGATTAAAAAAACCTATCTGCAGCTAATTCTACTTCTTTTCCAATTTGGATATCTTTTATTTCTTTTTCATACCTAATTGCTACAACCAATACTTCTACAAATAAGTAAAAATGGTTAGAGTGGACATCTTTGTCTCATTCCTGATCGTAAAGGAAAAGTTTTCAGTCTTTCATCACTGGGTATGTTGTCAACTGTGGCCTTGTTTGTTTTTAAAAAAAGATTTTATTATTTAAAAAAAAATTTTTTTTGGTCTTTTTGAGACAGGGTCTCCCTGTAGCCCCAGCTGTCCTGGAACTCACTATGTAGACCAGGCTGGCCTTGAACTCACAGAGATCCACCTGCCTCTGCCTCCCAAGTGCTGGGCTTAAAGACGTGCGCCACCACGCCCAGGTTTTATTTATTATTTTTATTTTACGTGTATAAATGTATTGCCTGTGTGTATGTGAGTGTACCCGTGTTGTGCAGTGCCTCGGAAGTCAGAAAAGAGGGCTTCAGATTCCCCTGGAACTGGAGTTAAGGATGGTTCATAGTCGCCATGTAGGTGCTGGGAATCGAACCCGGGTCCTCTGCAAGAGCAGTCAGTGCTCTGAACCACTGAACCATCTTTCCAGCCCCAGGATTTTATTATTTTTTATTTTATGTGTATGAGTGTATTGTCTGCATGTGTGTAAGTACACCTGTGTTGTACAGTGCCCAAGGAGGTCAGAAGAGAGCTTTGGATCCCCTGGAACTGGAGTTATGAATGGTTCCCATATGGGTGCTGGGAATCAAACCCGAATCCTCTGCAAGAGCAGCCAGTGCTCTTAACCACTGAGCCATCTCTACAGCCCCAACTCTGTTTTTTTTAAAAATTGATCTACCCTGGCCGGGCATGGTGGCACATGCCTGTAATCCCAGCACTTGGGAGGCAGAGGCAGGCAGATCTTTGTGAGTTTGAGACCAGCCTGGTCTACATAGTTCCAGGACAGCTGGGGCTACAGGGAGACTGTCTCAAAAAAGACCAAAAATAATAAAATAATAATATAATAATAATAGATCTTCCTTTATCATATTGAGAAAGTTCCCCCTGGTTCTAGATCGTTCAATGTTTCTATCATGAGAGGGTGCTGAATTTTGTCAGGTGCCATATCAAGATGATGATGTGTTTTTTCCACTTCTGTTAAAGTGATTTGCTATATTCATTAATTTTCATAGATTGAACTATCCTTACCACATCCCAGGAATAAGTCTTTTTTTATTATGGTGGATGATTCTTTTACTATACTACTACATTGTTGCTAACATTTGTGACAGTTTTGCATCAGTGTTCATAGAGACATTGGTTTGTAGTTTGGGGAGGAGGGAGGGAGGATGGAGTTGTTCTTTTTGTTTTGCTTTGAGATAATCTTGCTATGTTTCCTAGGATGGCCTCAAACTCCTAAGCTCACATTACCCTGGTCCCTCAGCCTGCTGAGGAGTTGGGAGAAGCACCACTGTGCCCCACTCTTCTTTCTCTCCTTTACCCTTCTCTGGCTTCTGCCCCCTCCTTCCTCTTTCCTCCCCTTCTGCCTCTTTCTTCTTCCTCTTTCCCTTCATCATCATCATCTTACCACATTACTGTGCAACCTAGGCTAGCCTCAAATTTGTAATCCTCCAGCCTCCATTTCCAGAGTGCTGGGTTTTTAGGCCTGCTCTGCATGCTTTTTTTTTTTTTCTTTATAATGTCCTTTTCTGGCTTTGGTATCAGGGTAATGCTGACCTCTTAGAATGAATTAGGAAATATTCTATTGGGAATGTTTTTGGAAGAGTTTCAAAAGACTTGGTGTCAGTTCTTTAAATGTTTTTATTCATGAAACCACCAGGTCCAGGGATTTCCTTTGTAAGAAGAGTTCTGAGTTCTAATTCTGTTACCCGAGTAGTTCTATTTCTGTTCTGATTGTCTTATTTTTGTGTGATGTAGTGTTGATAGGCTTTGTTTTTCTCATAACATACCCCATTCCATCTAGGTTTTTGTTGTTTTCTTGGTCTTTTGAGACAGGGTTTCTCTGTAGCCCCAGCTAGCCTGGAATTTGGTATGTCAGTCATGCTAGCCTCTGCCTCTGCCTCCTGAGTGCTGAAATTAAAAGTGTGTGCCACCATACCCAGCTCCATTTAGGTATTTCTTAAGTTATTTCAGGCAGGAAAGAAGCTGGTCCCTACCACAATATCTAGGCCAATGGAGATCCTGTTCTTTTCCAAAAACATTTTGTGTAAGCCACATGGCCCCTTCCAGAATAAACTCAAAGACCTGGCAGAGAGATTGGGGACAGCAGAGGTGGCTGGCAGGCCCAGATTATGATAGTGGGTGGTTTGATCAGAGAAGAGCCAGAGCCCTATGGTCCTCTCTAAGCCAGGGGTAGGAGGCATGCTGACCAGGTTCATAATCTCTAACCCTGAATCATCTTGTCTGGAGTAGAAGTGTTGGACGTAAGCAGTTCGGGTGCATATTCCCTCCACATGGACACAGGATGTGCTGCTCTTTTTTGCTGACTCACTGATTTTTCTCCAGCTTTTGAACATGTCAAACTACAAGGAGAAGTTCTCCACTCTGCTATGGCTTGAGGAGATCCATTCGGAAATGGAACTGAAGGAGTACAACATGAGTGGAGTTGTCCTGAAAAGGAAGGGGGATCTGCTGGTGCTGGAGGTCCCAGGGCTTGCTGAGAGCAGACCTTCCCTCTATGCAGGTGTGATCATCATGCTGAGGTTCTCTGGGGCCCAGCAGAAGAAACAGCTCGGGTTGGAGAAGGTTTTAACTGGCCACATACTTGAATTATCCTATTTCTGTCCTTTGAAGTAGCATTTTAAGTTAAATGGAAACATGTAACATGTATGCTATGCGTGTGTGTTACACTCACATTATCTTTAAGCAACTGATACCAGTAATGTTCTATTTTATATTCCATTTCATTAAGACTTTATTTCATAGTGAATTAATAGAAATTTATAATTTTATCTTATTTTGATATGTGGTAATATATTTTTACCTAGGTGACAAATTGATTTTAAAATCTCAAGAATACAATGGACATGTCATTGAATACATCGGCTACGTCATGGAGGTGAGAGGGCACTCTCCTAAGGAATGATGATCCGGCCAACTCACCCATCCATCCCCAGGAAGGGAGTACACCCGTGGGCTTTGTCGAATGTTGGGAAATGTGAAGATACAGTAAATCTTTGAATAATATTTGATGTGTAAAGGGAACTTGATGTCTAAGAAGTTCTGTAATTTTTTCAACTATGTAAAATATGTGGTCATGTTTGTATTTAATCAGGTTTGGGCAGTGTAGGCATGCCCTGAAAGAGCTAGCAGGGTGGAAGCTTTAGGAAGAAGGACACACTAATATGGTACTGAGATGCTGCAGCCCTTCAGTAAAGGGCTCCCATAAAGTCAGCTGCTCAGTTAGTGCATTCTGCAGTCTCAGCACGACTTCCCCTTAATTCTGCCATTGAGTTTCTAGCCAGAACATGGGGTGGGACATAAGATGATACAGAAGCTCTCAAGAGGCCAGGTGGTATGACTGGTGGAGAAATCACTTCTGAAACAAATAGTTAATCACTTTGAAGTCAGGTTACCACCTTCCAACCAGCAGGGACAGGCCAAAGTAGGTCTCTTGTCCCTGGCAAGTTGTGCCTTCTTAGGAGGACCAGTTTTGGGAGGCTTAGGGAGAAAAGACTCTTGTGCTGAGCCCATGCTCAGAACTACCCACTAAGGGCACGTGCTAGAGAACAAATGCCCCTCTTAGTTCCCCCCTATCCTTCACTTCTCAGTGCTCTGGTATTCTGCTGTGACCTGATGTTTTTGTGTTGTCTTGTGCTTGCTTATGTGTCTTTCCATGTTCTTACTCCATCTACTGCTGCTGCTTCCTCTCCTTCCTCCACTTTTTCTTTTTCTTCTTTGTCTTGTCTTCATCTTGCTGCGTAGCTTTGGCTAGCCTAGAACTTGCTATGTAGACCAAGATGGCCTAGAAGTCACAGAGATCCGTCTGTCTCTGCCTGCTGAGTGCTGGGATTAAAGGCATGCACCACCATGCCCTGCTTCTTACAAAGCTTTCTATATAAATGGTCAAGTCAGTGTACAGTGTCCTATGCTGGTGAGGGTTTGTAGCCTTCTCATTCTTAGTGGCTGTGGTGGTTTGAATGAAAATGTCCCCCATAGGCTCCAAGTATTTGGACATTTTGTCCCCAGATGGTGATGCTGTTTTGGGAGGTCTTAGAAGGTATGGCTATCCTAGAAGAGGCATGGCACTGGGGGTGGGCTTAGAGAGTTCTTAAGCCTTGCCAGTTGCTCTCCAGTCGCTCTCTTGCTTCCTGTGCCTGCTTGAAGATGTGAGAGATTAGCTTCTGCTGCTCCTGCTCCAGCCACCTCTGCCACCATGCCTCCCCAGCAAGACAGACTGTAATTCCCCTGGAACCGTGAGCTCAAATAAATTCTTCTTTCTGTAAGTTGCTTTGGTCAGTGCTTCTATCACAGCAACAGAAAAGTGACTAATACAGTGCCTTGTTTCTGGGTGTGATTAGTGACCTTGGGTTATGGGTTCCCTTTCACTTTTTTCAGTACCTCAGGAGCCTCTGCTGGGTGGCTGTCCTGATAAATGGCTGTGGCAGCATCTGCTAGGAATGAGAGCACTCTGACACCAGGGCTCATAGTGGTCAATGTTTGTGCATTTATGTCCTGCCCACGGTCTCAGGGTTCGCTCTAGTTGTAGCTTCTGACCTTGCACCAGAGTCAGGCCTGGGCTTCAAGAAGCCACCTGTGTCAGCGCTCCTCTTCACCTGAGGATGTTTAGGTTCCTTTTACAGATTGTTTGCCTTCCTGTTTCTCCTCTTGTATGTCCTCTGAGGTTTTTCTTTCTTTCCTACTCAGGAAAAAGTATGAGGAGTTATTTTATTCAGGATCTAACTTTATTTCCCAGTACTACTAAAAAGGAAAATCCTGGAATGAACTTTCTGTGGAGGCCTTAACTCCTCAGGATCACTTTTCTGACTTGGAAGACTTATACTCCGTATTCACAGTGTGTTTGGCACAGGGAGAAGCTAGTTAAATGTTGCTGGTATAAATGGAGACATTGCCAGTGCCTCCTGCTTGTATACCTTAATACCACAATAATTAACTCTCTGAATTAGTTGTTCAGATACTTACCAAATTTTGGCTCAGATCTGTAAAATACATTTTTCATGGTGTGTTGCCAGATACAGATGTAAGATTGTTCCAGGAACTCACATCTGGTATCTGGAAATTAAATTACCCATTTATTTTTCAGATTCATGAAGAAGATGTAACTCTTAAACTTAATCCAGGATTTGAACAAATGTACAACTTTGAACCTCTGGATGTGGAGTTTACATACAATAGGTAAGGCTTCAATAAATTCTAATAAAAATGTTTCCTCATCCTCATCAGATGGTCTGTCCTTGAATGAATCAGCTGAAGTATCCATGGTGGTATAGGAGATGGCATATTTACCATTTCTGTGCTTTGTGGACAGTCCTTGTACCACTCGTACATGCCCAGGATATAGTTTTAGTATCAACTTTTTTGCGATATTAAGGTCCATGCATTTGTGTGTTCATTTATTTTTGGCACTTATATACTGAACCCTTGGCCCATGTCTTCTCTCATCATCAGTTTACCAGGTCCTTTGTCTTAGCCATTTGTTTACCTACACTATACCTGTAATCTAGCTACCCCTTCCCTTCTTCCACTAAATTACCATCCCAACCATAAACTAGAATATTATGTTTATCTTTCTCTTACTTTTTTGTGGGGGAGGGAGTCGTGTCTCACTATATAGTCTATGTAAGACCTCAAACTCAGTCCACCTACCTCAACCCACTAAGTAGCTGGTACTATGGGCATTGCTCCCTTTTTTAAGAAGTTTTTTATGTCTATATATGCACACATACACATAGAGGAAAATAGATCCATTGCTTTTAATTCTTTTAAACTTGATAAAAGGAATAACTTGTGTTTTCCAGGAGGTGTACTTTTTTAATACATTTATTTATTTATTTATTTATTTATTTATTTATTTATTTTATTATTTTTTTTTTGGTCTTTTTGACACAAGGTCTCCCTGTAGCCCCAGATGGCCTGGAATTCACTATGTAGACCAGGTAAGTGTTGGGACTAAAGGTGTGCGCCACCATGCCCAGCTTTATTTATTATTTTTATTTTATGTGTATGAGTGTATTGCATGCATGTATGTGATTGCACCCATGTCGTGCAATGCCACGGAGGTGAGAAGAGGGCTTTGGGTTCCCCTGGCATTGGAGTTAAGGATGGTTCGTAGCTGCCATGTGGGTGCTGGGAATCGAACCTGGGTCCTCTGCAAGAGCAATCGGTGCTCTTAACTGGTGAGCCATTCTAGCCAGCCCCATCTTGTCAGTTTCTACAAAAAGCCTGATGGGACTTTGACTGGAATTACACTGATAGGTCAATTTAAGGAAAATTTGCATTGTAATGATACTATATTCTAGCCATTGAAAATGTGTATCTTTTCATTTATTTACATACTCAGTTTCTGTTAGCAATATTTTGTACTTTTTAGTTTGTAGATTTTTGCATGTCTTTGGCAGATTTGTTGCTCCCAAAACATTTTTAATACTGTTGTGAACAAATAATTATAAATTTAATTTTCAATCACTTGCTCTTAGTACTTAAAAAAGCAATTGATTTCTATATATTTATCTTACATCCTTCAAGCTTGCTAAACTCAAGTCTTTTATGTACAGTCATACATTAAATATAATTTTACTTCTTCCTTTCTTGGCTGGCTGTGTTTTATATTTTCCTTGCCTTAATGCATGGGAAGACGTCTGAAATAGTTGTGATAGCCTGAATAGAAGTGATGAGGAAAGACAGCTTGCCTTATTCCTGCCTATGGCAAAGTGTCCGAAGTGACATGGGAAAGGCTTTGTCGAATCCTTTTGCCAGGTTAGCAAGGTAGATTACTAATTTACTGAGAATTATTAATCAAGAATAGATGCTCTTTATGTCAAATACTTTTGCTGTATGTATTGAAATTATGTGGATTTTCTGTTGGGGATTCTCAGACAGTTACCTTCTTTACTAATGTATATTAAGCTTTGCCTTTATACTCGTCCACAGCATTCCCTCCTCTTGCACATTCTGGCAGATTTTGTGTAGAATGAATATTGTTTCTTCCTTAGATTTGAAAGAGTTCACCCCTGAGGCCCTGGAGTTTTCTTTGTGGGACACTTTTAAACTATGTATTCCATTGATGTACTAGAAAAAAATCATATTATTAGGTTTTTTTATTTATTTGTATTGGGGGGTTGTGCATATGTATGCTATGTGCCTTTGCATGGTATGTGTGTGGGCATGTGTGCCATAGCACACATGGAGTCTCAAAGGAAAACTCTGTGGAATAATTTCTTTCTACTTTGTATTAGATACATTATTGATGCTAAAACACAAAGCACCATGACTAAGGCAGTGTATAAAAGGAAGAGTTTATTTGACTTTTGGTTTCAAAGGAAAGAGTCCATCATGTTGGGGAAGGCTTGGCAGGAGTCAGCTGCAGAAAGCTGAGCACTCACATCTTCAAGCAGGCACAAGAAGCAGAAAGACTCAGACTCAAACGGGGAAAGACTGTGAACTCTGAAAGCCCACCCCCAGTGACATGCTTCCTCCAGCAAGGCCACACCTCCCAAACATCCCAAAACAGTGCCACCAACTGGGGACAGAGTGTTCAAATACTTGAAACTTATGGGACGACATTCCTCATTCAAACCATAACACACCTTTACATGGTTTCTAGGAATTGAATAAACTCAGGTCATCAGACTTGGGTGGCAAGAGCCATTGTCCACTGAGCCATCTCACTGGCCCACTTCTTAGGTTCTTATTGATTAAGCCTTGGTAGTCTGTATATTTTAAGGGCTCTGTACACTTCAAGTTCTCTAATTTATTTTCATGGATTTTCATATTATACTTTTTAATACCTGTGCAATCTCTCTAGTTAGAGTTCACATTTTTAAAATTTATTTTATGTGTGTATTTTTCCTGCATATATGTAAGTGCACCCATGTCATGTAATGCCTGAAGAGGCCAGAAGATGTTTGATCCCCTGGAACTGGAGTTACAGATGGTTATGGCTGTCAATGTGGGTGCTGGGAATCGAACCGGGATCCTCTGGGAAAGCAGCCAGTGCTCTTAATCACTGAGCCATCTCTCCAGTCCCACATTCACATTTCTTATTCCAAATGGTAGTGGTTTGTGCCTTCTCTTTCTTCGCTCTCATCATGTCTAGAAGTGTGTTATTTTAATGACCTTGTCAAGAACTGCACTTACGACTTGACTGGCGTGGCATTACTGATCTGTTCCCTGTTACATTGATTTCTGCTGATCTTTATTATTTACTTTGGGTTCTGTGTTCTTTTTTTTTAAAGACAGTGTCTCCCTTTCTCTGTGGCTGGCCTGGAACTCACTATGTAGACTAGGCTGGTCTTGATCTCACAGAGATCTACCTGCCTCTGTATATGCTATCATGCCTGGCAGTGTCAGGGATCCTGCCCCAACACAGGAGCCAGGGAAAGGGAGGTAAGCTGTCCACCTGTTACCCGCAGCCTCGCTGGGAGACAATCAGACGTGACAGAGAGTCAGTCAAGCAGGAACTCATTTATTGCAGGCGTTACAGGGCTTATGAAGGCAAAAACCACAAAGGAAAATTCCCTCCCCAACCAAGAGTCCAATCATGTTAAAGGTCAACTTGAGCATGCAGTCTCCTCTCCATAGCACAGCATAGCATTCATGAAGTGATTACGCACTGCCAAGATGCACAGAAATGACAGGAGCCAATTAGTGATTCTTCAAAACAAGTTTGGCCGCGCCCCAGCCACTTCCTCTAGGCACCAAACAAGTCTGGTCATGCCCCAGCCATTTCCTCTAGGTGCCTTCTTGCCTCGCCCCTGGCCTCAGGCCCCCGCATCTCTCCCCCTGTCTTGTTTTAAAAGTGAGGTTCCTCAAGGATAGCCCCGGGGACGGGGAGCACCATCCCCTTTCCCCTCTGCTGCTATGTCCTCCCTGTCTTAGGTCGCCTCTCCTCAGGTGCTGAAGTTGCCCATCCTTGGGTAACCATGATTGCCCTCATGGCCCCTGTCTTAGGTTCATCAGTCTGGGAGGGTCTTACCTGTCATTGGGATTAGCCACGCATTTACATGTCAGGGGTCTATCCCATAAGGGAGCAAAACAACTTGGGCCCTCAGGCTAGCTCAAGCATCCATGCCTGAATTTATCTTGAGGAGGGGCCCGAGGGGGATTGGGTGGCCAGGGCAAGTTCGACCAGGACTTTCTTTGTCTGTCTTTGTCTTCTGATAACCGAGCAGAGACACCTGAGGAGAACAAAAGCTAGCACAAGCATTAGAAACATGCTCCCAATACCTTACTAAAAAAGGAGGAGTCCATCGATAGGAACGGGGCCCAGGTATAATTTAGAGCAATAATCTAATTGGTCAGCAATATGGAATAATTAAGAAATTGTTGGTTCCAGTGGCCGTGAATATAGTCTACGAGTTGTAGGCACAATTTAGTGACATTTTGAACTCTGTAAGGGGTGAGACAAAGTGACCTAAAGTAAGGGTCACAAGCCATGTCTTTGGTAATTGCCAGCTCTTCACTTTAAGGGAAGGGCAAGAGTATAGGCGGGGAACGGACCAAGGCCCAGAGGTCCTCGGCTTTTATCTGACAGATGGCTAGCAGGAAAAGGAGTACCATTATTGACAGATTTTGGTCAGCCATCTATTGATTAGATCTTGAATAATGATGGTAACGATAAAGATGATGATGGCCAGGGCAGCAGTGGCGAGCACGGCAATGAAAGCTTTCCATCCAAAATACTCCATCCTGTAAGGCATAGAAATCCTCCTCAAAGGGCTCTTACTTTTGGGACAGGGTTATTCCTGCATCTTTAGATTCCTTGTAGGTACCTAGATGGGTTGGGGTTCATCCATGGGAAAGACACATCCAAACCCCCTGCCCATAGTAAGGAGCGGGTCGGGTCCTTGCCATTGTCCCATTACTGGATCCCTCCATCTGACCCATACCTCTGGTCTTTGCTCCTGATGCCCCCAGTGTTTTTGGAGTTGAGATTCCAATTGACCTTTTTGAAAATTGAGGATATTGATGGTAAATAAGGCCAAACCTAGCTGTTGGTGGGGGCTTACTCCCCCTTTTCATTTTTGTAGTTGGGTCTTTAGGTTATGTTCTATGATAGCTTGGCCCTGGGGGTTATAGGGGATCCTCATGTTATGGTGGATTCCCCACAAAGAGAAGAAGTCCTGTAAGCTTTTACTTATGAAGCATGGTCCATTGTCAGTTTTAATCCTTTGAGGTAATCCCAGCGTAGCGAAGCACTGGAGGAAGTGAGACTGAGCATGTCTAGACTTTTCTCCTCTATGGGCAGTAGCCCAACAGGCATGTGAGAACGTGTCAATAGACACGAAAACATACTTGACTTTTCCAAAAGGAACATAATGTGTGACATCTGTCTGCCAAAGAGAGTTAGGTTTCAGCCCCCTAGGGTTTAGCCCTGGTTGTTGGAGGGATGGCACCTGTAGAAGGGTTGACAAGACTTACAGTTATGTACAGTTTTTCTTAGGTCTTCGATAGGGACTTGAGGGAACCTCTTATGGAGTTCCCACCAATTTACATGGGTATGACTATGCAGTTGTTGAGCTTTCTCCAGGCCTGCTGATAGGATATGGGTAGAAGCCATTTTGTCTGCCTCTCCATTGCCCTGGGAGAGGAACCCAGGCAGTCCTTGGTGGCCCCTAAGGTGCTGTAAGAAAATGGGGGCCCTTCTTTCTGTTAACAGTGTTCGAACCTGGATCATTAGGGGGGTAATAGGGTTGTCATCTAGCTGAATATGAGAATTTAATAATCCCGGGAGAAGGTTGACTACATATAGGCTGTCAGAGAACAAGTTCATGGGGTCATCTACTTTGGACAAGGCTAGGGCAGTGGCCATGAGTTCTTTAAATTGAGCAGAGCCCTCGCAAGTGTGAACGTATGTTTTTGGTTCTGTTCCTACCACCGGGTAAATTACTACAGCGGCTCCGAATTTTCCTCCATCAGTAAACACATTATATGCCTCCGTCAGAGGGTTTTTGACAAAAAGCCTGGGGTCCCCCCAGTGGAGGGTTCAAAAGGAGGTTACCCATTTGTGAGGGCCATAATCACAGTCCAACTTTCCCAGAAAGCCCTCCAAGGCTATGGCCATTCAATGACTGTTGTTTCTGCAGAGCCATTCAAAGTCCTTTAGCCAATAAGGGATAATAATCTTGTGGGGGTCAATGCCATAATGTCTCAGGGCTGTATCCCGTCCTTTCTCAATTAGGTCAGCCAACGGGTCCATGGGTGTATACACCCATGGAGTGCCCCCTAGGGAGGTATGCACCCACTGGAGGGGCCTACCCCCTTGTGTGAGGACGGATGTCATCAGGGCCTCACCGGGGAGCACCCATAGTTTGAGGTCCTTTCCAGGCATATAGCAGGCCAGGTGGGCTTGGTCCAGGGCCTCCTGGACCCCCTGTAAAATGTCTAGGTGTTGCGGGTACAGATGGATTAGCTCTGATGGCTGTTTGCCTACCAACAATTAGAACAGGGGCTCCAGTGTCCCAGTAGAGACGGGCATCCAGGATCGTAGCCAATTGATCTCCCCCAATAGTTTTTGAAGTTCCGTCAGTGTCATATTAGGTTTAATAGTCAGTTGTGGCTTCAGGGGACTTACCCCTTCCATGGACATTATAGTCCCCAGAATCTTAAAGGGGGTGACAGTCTGTATTTTGTCCGAGGACACTTGAAGCCCTCCTGCCTGGAGGCATTTTTGGGTGACCTCATATAATTCCTGCAATTGGTAGAGATTTGGTGCCCCCAAAATTATATCGTCCACGTAGGCATATACAGTAGCATGTGTCAAAGACTCTGTTGGGCTCAAGAGAGCCCTTACGAAGCTCTGACAGAAAGCTGGGCTATTGGCCATGCCTTGGGACAAGACTGTCCATTCGTACCTTTCATCAGGCGTGCTAAAGTTGACAGAAGGCACAGAGAAGGCGAACTTCTCACAATCTTGGGGTTGCAGGGGGATAGAGAAAAAGCGGTCTTTGATATCTATAACTACGAGAAATAGATCTGAGGGGATAGCGGGTATCCAGGGAAGACCCCTCAAGGGGACTCCCTCCAGGGTCATTCTGGCGTTGACCTTGCGGAGGTCCTGTAGCATCCTCCATTGGCCAGATGACTTTTTTATGACAAAAACAGGTGTTCCAAGGGCTCATGGAGGGGCGGATATGCCCCAGCATAAGTTGTTCCTGTATAATATGCCTCAAAGCCTGGAGCTTTGTCTCGGGTAAGGGCCACTGTTCCACCCAAACCGGATTGCGGGAACTTGAGGAACAGCGGCCCCTAGGATCGGGGGTGGACCCGGGGAGATTCGGACTCCTCCCCCCCCTGTAGTTTGAGAGGCAGTCAAGGGGTTGTCTAACCCTGTTCATTTCCTCATCATCGAGGAGCCCCTCAATAAACTCCCTATTGTCCGTAGTCACAAAAACATCCGCCCCCCCCCCGAGGTCTCTCCCGAAGAGGTTGTAGGAAAGCCCCTCAGCCACCAAAGGTCTGATCTCCCCCTTAGTACCATCTGGGTCCTGCCAGCAAAGCCAGTTCTTAAGCTCCCATGATGGCATGGTGCTGCCGACACCCACCACCTGTGGGCCGGGCTCAAGGGGCCACCTTCTGGGGACTTCTTCCTTCCCCAGGATGGTCCTATCTGCCCCAGTGTCAATAATGCCCCAGAACCTCTGCCCATCAAGATGTCTTAGGGCGGAGCCCCGGGATGATAGGAACCATCCAGTGGGCGGTGGGCCCTCCAGGGCCTGTGAGCCCTCCCCCTTTTGGTGACGGGGCTGGGGGTTGCCCCAAACCTAGTTTAAAGGCTTGCCCTCCACATCATACCTGGAACGGCAGTCCTTTTTCCAATGAAACCCCTTGCGGCAGCCTGGTCATGGGGCCCTGGGCTTGTCCCCCTCCACCTTGAGAGGGGCTTTCCCTTGTGGCAGTCTCTCTTTAGGTGCCCAGGCTGGCTGCACCCAAAACATCAGTCCTCAGCCCTGGGGCGCCTATCCTGCAGCCCAAGGCCTATGAGGGCTTCTCTAAAGGCTGTAGCTAGAGCCTCTGTGTCTTGAGGACCGCAGCCATAGCCTCGGTCACCTTTGTTTTGGTCCCTATGTCCTTTGAGGCCACGATCCAGCTGTTCATGAAATGGTCCTTTAACCCTGCACAGGTGACCTTATGGTCGGCGTTCATACCATCCCATAGTAGCATTTTAATGAACTGTTCTCTGAGCGGCCCAGGGGGAAACTTTCTCCTTAGACTCTTTTCAACCCTATCTACAAACTCATGTAATGGTTCCCCTGAGCTTCGATGGATCCCCAATATGGGCGGCTCCATAGGGCCTATATCTAACTTATGCCAGGCCTTGAGGCCAAGAGCCCTGACCTGTTCCGTATATGGTGGCGGAAGTGCTGCCTGCTGGGCGCCCGTGGCAAAGGCATCCGTAGTCCCTGTCAGCATGCTGAAAGTGATAGGAACAGGAGGGTTGGCAGCACGGTTATTTTCCGCCTGGACCCAACATTCCTCTCAGTATAGTGCTGCCCATTTAATAAACAAGGGGCTGGGGAGGACTGCCTTGGCTAGATCCATCCAGTCTTTGGCCGTACAGGGTTGATATACCAAGCCCTGGAGAAGGGTGTTGACCCAGGGGGACCCGGGGCCGTCCTTGGCCACTGCCTTCTTTAATTCTTTAAGATCTTTAGCCTCCCAAGGGTACCAGGCAGCCAGGCGCTGGGGTCCAGGGTTGATGTTCACAGGGAAAGCCTGGACCAGTCCCATGAGAGCGGAGAGCTCTGCTCCCTCATATTCACCCCAACTGCCCAGGGTCCCCCCTTTTTCTCCCCCATTCTCGTCACCCCCCCTTTCTAGATCTCTCCATATATATGCTTTGGTTTCACTTTCAATCGTTGGGCTCTCTCCTCATCAAACGCGACCCATTGATCTTCCCTTACGACCTTATCCACCTGGCAAAGGCTGGTATGCCCAGGGGTCGGATCGGGTTGAAAACATGACTTAAGGGCTGAGATCACGGGGTAAAACCTCAAGGGTGGTTCCTCCCCTCTATTGATCTCTGCCTTGCAAGCCAGTGGGCAGCCAGGAGCGAGATGCAGGGCGGCCTCCCAGACCTTCTTTGACGAGGAATCAGATTGTTCTAACCCCCCACATCTCAACATTTGTCTCAGCACCATGAGCGCTGGGTCCTCACTTTTGCTGGTTGCATTACCCATCTCTTGGGGCCTCACTTCCCTTGGTACTCACCCAATTAGCCCCAGTGATCGGCTCCCATAGCGGGTCCAAGTGGGCTTCGAGCCCCACGTTGGGTGCCAGATGTCGGGGATCCTGCCCCGACACAGGAGCCGGGGAAAGGGAGGTGAGCTGTCTGCCTGTTACCCGCAGCCTCCCCGGGAGACAATCAGACGCGACAGGGAGCCAGTCAAGCAGAAACTCGTTTATTGCAGGTGTTACAGGGCTTATGAAGGCAAAAACCACAAAGGAAAATCCCCTCCCCAACCAAGAGTCCAATCATGTTAAAGGTCAACTTGAGCATGCAGTCTCCTCTCCATAGCACAGCATAGCATTCATGAAGTGATCACGTGCTGCCAATATTCACGGAAATTGCAAGAGCCAATCAGCGATTCTTCAAAACAAGTCTGGCCGCACCCCAGCCACTTCCTCTAGGCGCCAAACAAGTCTGGTCATGCCCCAGCTGTTTCCTCTAGGCGCCTTCTTGCCTTGCCCCTGGCCTCGGGCCCCCACATGGCAGGACTTTCTTTTTCTTTTTTTGATTTCTTATGTGTATGAGTGTTATGCCTGCATGTGTAAGTGCACCTGTATTGTGCAGTGCCCACGAAGGCCAAAAGAAGGCATCAGAGCCCCTGGAACTGGAATTACAGGAAGCTGTTAGTCACCATGTGGGTGCTGGAATTTGAACCCCGGTCTTCTGCAAGAACAGCCAGTGCTCTTAACCACTGAGGCATCACTCCAGCCCCAGGACTTTTTCTACCTTGGGCATATGGTGCTAGATGAATCTAATTCTTAGTTACTTTACCAGTCTCTGGTTGATAGTCATTTAGTTTTCAGTGAAGCAACAGAGATTCTTTTTTTCTTTTTAAAGATTTTTTATTTTAAGGATTTAATTTATATGTATACATGTTTGTAGGTATGCGCACGTAAGTGAAGGTGCCTGTGGAGCCAGGCGTTGGATCCCCCTTGGAGCTGGAGTCACAGTTGGTTGTGAGCCACCCAACATGGGTGCTGAGAACTAAACTTGGGTCCTGTAGAAGCAAGAGCAGTATGTGCTCCTAACCTTTGAGCGGTCTCTCCAGACCCAAGATTTTGTGTGCGTGTGTGTGTGTGTGTGTGCGCGTGCGCATGCATGCGTGTATGCGTGCACATGCACGTGCACAAGCATGTAAGTGTCTGCAGAGGCCAGAAGAGGGCATTGGATCCCCTGGAACTGGAGTTACAGGCAGTTATGAGGGTGCCGTGAACTAAACTCTGGTCCTTTACAAGAGTAATAAGCACTTTTAACCGCTCGGCCATCTCTCCAGCCCCAAGATTCTTTTATCTTGACCAAAGGTGTCAAACAATTGACATCTTTTGTATTATTGCATCATTCACAATAGCTCACACCTAGAAAAGGTGTTTTTGTATGACCCTTGTTTCCATCCCCCTTTGGAATTCTTGTGCATTGTCTGTGTCCTGCAACACACAGCATCTGTTTAATTTTTTTTTTCCCCATAATTTTCTATCTTTTTAATTTTTCCAAGTCCTGGGGTGATTCTTTCTCAGCTGTTATTCTTTAGGTGGGATTTATTGTATCCCAGGCAACTATTTTACAAGGTGGGGCAAGGGGGGGCTGTTCAGTGCACCTCAGAGAAACCTAACAGAGTGTAGACCCTCCCCCCTTTCTGAACCATAGATAGATCCTGATAGTGACCTTTAGCATCCATCCTATACTACACCTTGTGATAAAAGGGAGTGGTCAGGTAGCCATGTTGTCACACACACACACACACACACACACACACACACACATCTGAGTTTTCAAGAAATATGTCCTAAGAGTCTAAGAAGGTGTGAGTCTGTTCTTGTGCTCTGCTTGTTGGAGACATTGTCCACTGAACAGATAAACTTCTTCATTTGTGCTTTGGAGTTTTGGTCATCCTGTTCCTTTAAAAGATGGGCTTTTTATAGCTGCATGGTGATGCACATGCCTTTAATCCCAGCACTTGGGAAGCAGAGGCAGGTGGATCTCTGTGAGATCGAGGCCAGCCTGGTCTCCATAATGAGTTCAGTCAGCTGGGGCTTCAGAGAGACCCTGTCTCAAAAAAGAAAAATTGATGGGCTTTTATTTTTAGTCTTATTTTAGGTTATTTTCAGCACATTTCAAAGGAACACATCCTTGCAACAAAATTATTTTTCTCTTGACACAGTAACACTAATATTTTCCTCACATTTCACAGGCTGTATTTTTTTTCTGTTTAGCCACTTTTTTTTGTTTCTTTTTTTTGTTTTGTTTTGTTTTTTAGTTGGTTTTTTTGTTTTTTGAGACAGAGTCTCCCTGTAGCTCCAGTTGGCCTAGAACTCACTGTGCAGACCAGGCTGGCCTGTATCTCACAGAGATTCCCCTGCCCCTTTTTCTTAAGTGCTGGGGTCAAGGGTGTGCACCACCACACTGCTCCATTTATCCAGTTTATGGCATAATTGTTCCCAGAAAGAAAGGAATCCCTGTTGTCCTGACACCTCAGCAGTCTCTGATTAAACCTTTGTATAACTCCTAGTGTCCCAGTGTTGTGTTTAGATGTATATAGTTGAAGTTCCCATGGCGTCTACCACAGCATTTTGTGAAGGTTGAGTTGGTATGACAGCTGAAAGTTTAGTGTCTTCACCTGCTTTCTTTTGCTATGACAGACAACACAGACTGAATAATTGACAAAGAAAAGAAATTGATTTCTTACAGTTGGTTCAAAAGGCTTTTGAGACATCTGTTGAGCCCCTTCTTGCTACATTATAACATGGCAAGAGAACACTGGAGAGGGAAGAGGACGGGATGAGAGAAAGCCAGCTTGCTGAATTTGAATTCACTTTATAATAAAGCTATTCCCACAGAAATGGTGTTGTCCTCATGGCCTACTCATCTCTAAACTTCCCACTTTCCAAAGCTGTCACGGGCAGCTAGGTTTCATTGTGTCCTGGGTTCCATCACCAGTACACAAAAAATGTGACCGAAGTTTTGGAGTTTGGAGGGAACATTCATATTACACCATTTATTTAATCAGATTTTTATGAGTTCTAAACTAAAGGCTGATTATTTTGTTTTCTCTCTGGCAGGACCACAAGCAGACGGTGTCACTATGCACTTGAACAAGTTATCCACTTAGGTGTAAAAGGTACCTTTGTAGAATTGTAGCATTGCATCTTCCTAGAGTATTTTTACAGGTTTCATGTAAAATTGTGTGTACACCTCTCTTCAGTCATATGATAGAATTAAAAAACTATGTGACAGCCACATGTGTTTACTTTCCTCTCGGGAAGTTTGTGCTTTTTCACTATTCTGACTGTGTAAAAATAGCACACTTAAATAATTTAAAACAAATGCTCTCTGCATTGCACTGCTCCTCGTAATGTAATTCATTTTTGTTCTTATACAGAGATAAGTAATGACTCACTGAAAAGAATATGCAGTATAGATGTAATGCTAAAATTAGAAAAGGGTGCTCCAAAAGAAATAGAGCAACATACGGACTATCTTAGAGTCAGTCACAAATACTTAGATTGCCTCCGTTTGTATTTTTAAACAATATATGACCTTTCACCTTTTCTTTTTTTAAAGTATTGTTCCCAGAAGAAATCATTTTACAGTCTCCACAGGTGACAACAAGTTGGAGCCTTACACAGGACACCAAAAGTGAAGGACAGTCCATCACCAAGGTAGTGCTTTGATTACTTTGATATATTTAAATGGATAATATTAATTCACTTCCAGATGTATTAGCTCTCACTGGGAGTGTTAGAGGAATGTCATTCACAAATGATCCAAAGTCTCAGTTAAAATAAAACTAAAGTATTCATAAGGTACATTTAGTGTAAATTTATATACAGTTATATATGGGTCCAGGATCCTATAAACAAGGAAGACTCAAGATACAGGTGTTTGAATGATCCTGTTTTATTTTTAAAACCTTGGGCTTTGAGACTGGGTATGGTGACACATATCTTTGATCCCAGCACTCAGGAGGCAGAGACAGGTGGATCTCTGTGAGTTTGAGGTCAGCCTGATCTACATAGAGAGTTCCAGGCCACCCAGCACTACTTAATGAGATCTTGTCAAAAAAAAAAAAGAAAGAGAAAATGGTATGCTTTTTATATAGACCTAGGCAGGTACATCTGTGTGACTGTGTATATAGAGAATGTCTGGGAGGACACAGACCCAAAACTTCATCTGCATTTGTAATCTGTCAGTATTACAAAGACACTTTATCTCTATACCTCTACAATCCAGTCATTCTATAAATGGTAATGTAGTACCTGTTCTGAGCCAGGTACTATGCTAGTCTCAGCATATTTTTTGAATAAAAGTATTCGTTCTTTGTTTAGGGAGTGTTTTTGTTTGTTTTGATTTTGAGACAAGAGTCTCACTTTGTAGATCAGGCTGGCCTCTATCTCACAGAAATCCACTTGTCTCTGCTTCCCAAGTGCTGGAATTAAAAGTGTGAGCCATCATGCTGGCAAAGTTACTGTTTTTTTTGTTTTGTTTTGTTTTGTTTCTTATATATTCTTTTTATTTTTTAGAAGAAGCATTTCATTACAGCTTTAACATACTCAAAAACAGTTTCCAGAGCAAAGATACATCTCTTTCAAAAGTGGCTATAAAAGTTTCTAGGTTCACAGTTGAATTAATACAGTTATACAATATTGAACTCAGTTTAAGTCCTGTACCCTATAAGATTGAGTGAGTTTTTAACCTTTAAAACAGATCTCCATTTCATTTTAAAATATACTGTTTCTTACAGAAAGACACATTGTTTTTGCTAACAACGCTGTGATGTTGGCACATGTGTCTCTAATCTGTATGTATCTGATTATTACTAGTCGTTTCGGCACCATTTGATAGGTAAAAGTTTGGGGTGGAGAGCGAGCAAATGGAGGAGGCACCGAGGTACAGATAGAACTCTCAGCGGGATACAGCTTTATTTCGCACAGGACATGTTTCCCTTGGGGAAGGGAAAGATGTCAGCCCACGGGTTGTGAGCTGGGACTTAAATATGGGGGCTTCAGGGTGCAGAAGGGGGGAGAAGTTTTGGGGAAAAATCAAGCAGGGGGAAGCAGGAAAAGCAGGGCTTGTAAACCTGGCTCTGTTCAGTCTGCCAGGCAGGATCTGGGTCTGGAAGTGTTTACTTTTTCCCTCTTAAGATAAGGGAAAAGCTGCTGTGTTAAACAGCTTCTAAAATCTCTGGTTAACAAGTAGAATCTGCTTGTCTTTGGAGATCAGAGGAAAGGCAGGCTGCTTCTCAGCAGAGTTTGTTTCCCTTGACTTCAAAGGCCAAGGTGCTTGTCAGCTCAGTTCCCTTTTTCAGGCTCCAAAAGTCCATAGGTCCCTGTTGGGGAGGGGAGAAGCTGCTGCTGTTTGGAACCCTAATAGTCATAATCCATTGCACTCGGATCCTTGGCACCTGTGTATGTCTATAAAGGCATCAGGTAGATTTCAGTGGTAATGTTTGTTACCTCTACTAATTAACATGACCTAAGTTTTTATGCTTCCTCCTCAAATATAATTCATTTTTTTAAATTTGTTGGTTTATCAAAAACACAGAACATCCCAAACCATCTTATTCATCTATATACCCACTTCCCAGATGGCACCCTCCCATAGCTCCCCCCACACACTAGAGCCCTTATACTCTGTCATCCCTGCTACTGTCCACTGTGTTGTCGGCACCCCCAGCCATTCCCCACTACTTGTCCATCTGGTGAATCTAGTCAGCCTATCTAGAGGGCTTTGTTTTAGGAAGGTCAGCTGTTCCTCATCTAGCAGCAATCAGTTGTCAATATTCCTTTAAAGATTGGGGTCTGCTGTTCATTTTCCCAGTTCTATGCTGGGTTACTATCTGGGAGTCCCTTGGACCACCCTGGCCAAGAACTCAAAAGAAGGTATCTCCTAACTAGCATTGTTGCTTGTTACATAGCCTTTACCTATACATATGGCCTCTTAAAAAATTATATTGGCCCCTTTAATCTTTGGTTATACTTTCCTTTTGGGTATTTAAGACCATACATTTGGCCCAGATAAACCAATTTATTTTTACTCTTAAGGTCATTTGAGCCCCTGGCTCCTTTCTTTTACTACTTCCGCCTATGTGGAGATAAGTCAAAGGTCCTGCTTAACCATGGCTGACTTTGCTTGGAAGCATGGAAGAAATGATTCCTCTGTGTTGACCCTCCTCTTTGTAGACTGGGTGCCAGTTCAGGTCCATCTCATGAGGTCTCCACGGCCTCCTTGATCAAGAGGACAGGTGACCCGCCACAATTACAGGACATTTTGAGAGATGCTCATAATCCCCTGGAATTAGTTGACCTAGGAGGGCAAGGAGCAAAAACTGTCTGACCAAATTAGTATAGGCCTCAAAGTATGTCTGTTAAACATCCAAGAAGTTTAGTTCCACCAGTCTGGTACTTTTAATTACTGTGTGTCATGTAGATAAATCTTGGGCAAAGACCAGTTGTTCTCAGATAAACCTTGCCTAGACATATATTTCTCGATCTGGTATGTATAATTTGTCACTAGGTTGTTTGACTAATATGGTTCCCTCTGGGTTTGGGGTTTGTTTTTTTTTTTTTGTCTTTTTTGAGACAGGGTCTCCTTGTAGCCCCAGCTGTTCTGGAACTCACTATGTAGATCAGGCTGGCCTTGAACTCACAAAGATCCACCTGCCTCTGCCTCCCAAGTGCTGGGATTAAAGGCATGCACCACCACACCCGGCTAAACAATTTTTTTTTGGTCTTTTTGAGACAGGGTCTCCCTGTAGCCCCAGCTGTCCTGGAACTCACTATGTAGCCCAGGCTGACCTTGAACTCACAGAGATCCACCTGCCTCTGCCTCCTAAGTGCTAGGATTAAAGGCGTGCGCCACCACGCCCGGCCTCCCTCTGGTTTTTAAAACTAGCTAGACATTATTTATCTCTCGAATTGTCTAACCCCTCCATCATGGTTTCCCCAATCAAGGTACTCCCATTTCCCCCCTTTCTCTCTTAATAGTACCCTTCTCCTATGGTCCCATCTCTCTTGAGCTCCTTCTTTCCCCCTTATCCCCTCGGTTCCTTGTATACCCTTCCCTCTCCCCTCCTTAAATTAACCCAATTTTTATCCATATCTCCCTTATTAAGGCCTGTTTCCTACTGTTCTTCTCTTTCAGGTTCTTTCTTTTCCTTTACCTCCCTGGTTCCTTTCCATTATCCTGGTTCCTGTAGTTATGTCTGGATACATATTCATTTATCAGGATTTGGTTCTAGGATCCACATATGAGGAAACAACTCCAAGAGCTGGATCTAAAAAAAGATAAACAAGATTGACAGACCGCTAGCCCAGTTAAACAAAAGAAAGAAAGAGCACCTCCAAATCAACAAAATCAGGAATGAAAGGGGAAACATCACAACAGACACCAGAAAGATACAGAACATTATAAGGGAATACTTTAAAAACCTATATGC
>NW_008339924.1:1322627-1323174 GCF_000622305.1 Nannospalax galili
GTTCCCCTTTCCCCACATCCTCTCCAACATTTGGTATCATTTGTTTTCTTGATCTTAGCCAGTCTGACTGGGGTAAGATGAAATCTTAAAGTGATTTTAATTTGCAGTTCCCTAATTACTAGTGATATTGAACATCTTTTAAGGTGCTTCATAGCCATCTTCTTCCTTTGAGAACTCTCTATTCAGCTCCTTAGCCCATCTTTTAATTGGGTTACTTCCTTTCTTGATTCTCTGTCTTTTGAGTTGATTATATATTCTGGATGTTAAATCTCTGTCAGATGTGTTGCTGGTTGAAGATTTTCTCCCATTCTGTGGCTTTTCTTTTAAGTTAGTTTAACGAGTTTAGTTTAAGTAGTTAGTTTAATGCCTTCTAGTTTAATGAGGTCCCATTTGTTGATTCTTGACCTTGTTTCCTGAGCAATTGATGTCCAGTTTAGAAAATCCTTTCCTACACCTATATCTTGCAGGTTTTTGCCAATGTTTTCTTCTAACAGTTTCAGAGTTTCAGGCTTTACATTGAGGTCCCTGATCCATTTGGAATTGACTT
>NW_008339924.1:1326171-1364671 GCF_000622305.1 Nannospalax galili
AACCCTAACCCTAATGGGTTTTCCTTTATATGTGACTTGTTGTTTTTCTTTTGCAGCTTTCAGTATTGTCTCTTTGTTCTGTATGTTTAGTGTTTTTACTATGATGTGCCGTGGAGAGTTTCTTTCTTTTCTGGGTCCTGTCTATTTGGTGTTCCATATGCTTCTTGTAATTGCATGGGCATGTCTTTCTTTAATTTTGGGAAACTTTCTTCCACGATTCTGTTGAAGATCTGGTCCATACCATTATCTTGGGATTCTTCTCCTTCCTGTATGTCTATGATTTGTAAGTTGGGTCTTTTTATGATGTCACACAATTCCTGCATATTCCATTCTTGTGCTTTCTTAAACTTTTCATAATCTTTGCTTGAGTGGTCTAGTTCGTCCACTTTATCTCCAGTCTTGATATTCTGTTTTCCATTTCATTCATCCTAATGGTAAGGCTTTCTTCTGTCATTTCTAATTGGCTTACTGCATGTTTCACTTCCTTCTTCATTTCAGCCTGAGTATTCTTCAGTATTTCTAACTCTTCTGAATTCATTCAGAAGTTTATCCCTATCTTCCTTCAGTTCTTTGATTTCTTTGTGTGTTCTTTAAATTCACTGAATTGTTTTATCATGTTTATAATTGTTCTTTTGAGTTCTGTGTCCTGCATTATCTCTAGGGGGTTCTCATTGTACTCCTCTAGAGGACTATTCTTGTTTGGTGGGGATCATGTTTTTTTGGTTTTCCATTTTATTATTTTTTCTCTGTGATTTTGAATTTCTTTTGTAGTTTCCAATTCTTGTGTGAGACACAAGCCTTCAAGTTTAGGTCTGCTTTTATTGGTAAACTTTATGTGTCTTTGTGGTTTACTTTTTGGTCATGAAAAGCTGGTTCATCTAAGCTTCCAGTTCTCTCTCTTGATTTCATATTGGAGTGGCCAAATTGCTTTTGTCTTCAGGAGTTCCCACAGAGGCCCAAGTCAGATGAGGATCAGATGCTCTCAGGCTTTCTCCTAAAGTCTAGATCCCTCCAGGAAAGATATTGTCCTCAGGAATTTGGGGGTTGGACTGGCCTGGGAGCAGGGCCCAGGAACAATGCTGATCTCGGGCAGCTGGTGGCTGTGCCACCCAGAGATGCAAAGGGAGATGGGGGTGGGAAGAGGCCCCAAGGGCTCCTGGGGACTGCAGGGAGGAACTGTGTCGGTCTGGATGCAGAGGATCAGGAAGCAGTGGTGGCTCCAAGCAGAGAGGTCAGCCCTGGTGTCTGGGGTGCCAAGACATGAAATGGGCCAGTACCCAGGCTAGAGGAGAGACGGGCAGGGGAGCTGGCAAGGTGAATGAGGCTGGAGGAGTCAAGGTGCGGTGGGCACTGATGGACTTACCCAGGAAAGCAGCTGGCGGGTTGTGCAGCCCAGGGAAGCAGAGGGTGGTCAGGGCAGGACCAGGGCCAGAGGGCTTCTGGGGACCATGAGAAGGAACTGGGTTGGTCTGGATGCAAAGAATCAGGAAGCAGTGGTGGTTCCCAAGGGAGAGGTCAGCCCCAGTGTCCAGGAGAGAGGCTGGCAGGTTGTGCAGCCCAGGGACGCAGAGGGAGGTGAGTGCAAAGTTACTGTGTTTAGCATTCTATTTCTAATAATACAAACAAATCCTCCATTTCAGGATGGAATCTGCAGACTATTAAGTTTATGCTGTTGGAATTTGATTTCTTGGGGATGTCTTAAGTGTAATAATAATATAAATTTCAAATTATATATAATATGCAGAAACCCTTGTATTATTCTATAAGCCCTCTACAAAAATGCAAAATACAGAATTTTTATTGTTGGAAATCTCTGTAGTATTTTATAAATTGCTTTATTTTTAAATTTTATTATCATATATATTATACAAATTATTGGTTTTTCTTATGATATCTACTTACATGTAGATAACGTATTTTGATCACACTCCCCCCCTTGTCACCCCTCTTGTCCCCCTCTAGGATGTTCCACTTTCCCTGGTTCCCTTCCTCTTCCTAGCCAATCCCCCTTATAATTTGACATCATATTTTCTTTGTAAGGAGAAACCCAATGAATTTCCTTATGGGTGCATAATTGAGTTTGTTACAGGACCATGGACATTTACTAGAGGCTACCCCACTGAAGAAAATGTCTCTTTCCCCATCAACCATTAACTGTATATAAATGATCAGTGGAGGAACCCCACAAGCCTCTCTCCCTTCTATGACAGGATGTTGATGAGCCCAGTCTTGTACTAATCTTGTGCAAGTAATCACAGCTGCCATGAGTTCAAGAGTGCAATTTCCCTGGCATGCCAGGAAGTCTGTGCTCCACGTGGCTCCCCACCTTTCCTCTGGTTCTTACATTCTTTTTACTCCTTCTTTAATGATGTTCCCTGAGCCTTGGAGGAGGTGGGCATTCAACAGTCATTTATTCTCAGTACTTTAACCAGTTCTGAGTCTCTTGCATTACCACTGACTATTATTTTTTTTAAAAGGAAAAAAAGCTGCTCAACCCAGAGCTACAGCAGCACCAATCTAGGAGCACGAATGTAGTTATTCAGAAGTAAAAATGGCATTTTTGCAATTACAGAGATAACTCAGTATGTAAAGTACTTGCTGCACAAGTAAGAGGACTTGAGTTCAAACCCCCAGAACCTGTGTAAAGTTGGGCACAGAAGCACACATGTGTCATCCCAGCACTTTGAGATGGGAAGCAGAGACAGGGGAGTCCCTAGTAGCCCATGTACAGCAATAATCAACCAGAGAGCCTGTCTCAAACAAAGTGGATGGTGAGGACTGACACCCAAGGTTGTCCTCTGACCTCCACACATGTACTCACAAACATGCACCTATACACATACACACATCATACACACAAACAAGGGAAAAGATGGTAGTTTTAGGATGCTTAAATAATCATAGAAAACACTAAATTAAATAGCAAAAGGTTATCCATTAAAAATCATCTGCTACAAATTTCCTTTTTAACTTCTATTTTGATCTGAGACTAGAAAGAAGTCTTCATTAGGCACAGACACTCTTCTGTCTGCAAAGCTCTCCTGTCCTTCATCACATAATTCCTGGACCATTCCATTGCCTGATTCTCAGGGGAGGTCTGTGGGGTGGATGGTGGGGTGGGATGGAAAAGAGTTACTGCTGTGAAGGTTAGGATGTTCCTGACCTGCTGAATCTTTATATTCTTTTAAAAAATAGTTTATTTTATTTTATGTTTATGAGTATTTTGCCTGCATGTATGTAAGTGCATCATGTGCCCATGGACGCCAGAAGAGGGCAGCTAATCTTCTGGAACTGGAGTTAACGATTGGGTGTTAGCTGCCATGTAAGTACCTGGGAACCAAACCCAGGTCCTCGGGGGAACAGTAAGTGCTCTTAACTGCTGAGCCATCTCTTCAGCCAAATCTTTATATTCTTAAGTGCAGGCAATTGTTTTCCTGTAGATTATGCAAGTTGTAAATAAACCCATGCATTCCATCAGTCAACCAACATAGAATTATATGGAAATAATTAAAAATTGGACAAGGATTACAGGTACAGCTTCAAGGGGAGCATCATGTTCAGGGCTCCATGCTCAGTCCCAGGAAGGAAAGGAGAGGGGGGGAGGGAGGGAGGGAGGGAGGGAAATGACACAAAATTTGAGACATTGGATATTCATTACATTAGGACTGACTCCTGAGCGAGAGTAAACAAGTGAGGTGCTCAGTGTTATTTACCATGGAGCCTTTAGAGAGCAGAAAAAAGGGAGTCCAGACACGCTACTGAAATGAGGAGAAGACACTCTCAGGTTTGGAGGTACTACTGCCAGGCGTGCTGGCACACACCTTTAATCTCAGCACTCAAGAGGCAGAAGCAGGTGGATGTCTGTGAGATCAAGCCCAGCCTGGTCTCCATAGTGAGTTCCAGCCAACTGTGTCTACAGGAAGACCCTGTCTCAAAAAGACACAAAACAAAACAAAAAAGCAAAAGCCTTAGCTAGGGAAGTAACTCACCGGTATAATACTTGCCTAGTAAGTGCAAGACCCTGACCTCAAACCCCAGCACTACAAAACAAACTTTAAAACACAACCAATAAGAAGGAAATTTAATCAGTTGGAACCAATCCTTAAAAGGGTAAAGTTAAAATACAAGGACATTAAAAGTTGCTACTCAAGAAAAGAGAAAAAATACGTTAAGTGGGGACCTGAAAGATACAAAGCACACATTTCTCATCTAGAGATCATAGGTCTTCTGTACACACTACTTCATACTGCTGTAAGTGGCATTTAAACATGAAGTGGTTGGTATTAAATTGCAAAATAAATGATTTAATGTCTTATTTTAAAAAAAACAAAACCAGACATGGCATTGTGCATATGTAACTCTGGCACGAGGGCCATGGAGGTGGAGACAGGCAGAGTCCTGAAGTTTGTCAGCCAGCCTATTGAGACCTTGTCTCAGAATTGGAGTTGGGGGCTGGAGAGATGGCTCAGCAGGTAAGAGCACTGACTGCCCTGGCAGAGGACCCGGGTTCGATTTTCAACACCCACATGGTGACTGACAACCATTGTAACTCCAGTTCCAGGGCCTCTGATGCCTTTTCTGACCTCACAGGCATTGTATGACACAGGGACACTCAACACACATGTAGGCAGTACACTGAGAAAATGAGATAAAGTTGGAGTATGATGGAGAAAAGACACCCAGAGTCAGCCTCTTGCTCCCACACGCACACACACACGTGCGCACCACAGTACTTACATGACACATACATGCACAAAAAAGTGGGAAAACAACTTTAAAATTCTTAGCCATCAGGGAACTGCAAATTAAAACTACTTTGAAATCGTACCTCACTGCAGTCCACAGTGGCTTTATTTTAACTTGCCAAAACTGGAAACTGTTCAAAGTGCCTTAACAGGTGAATAAAGAAAGTGTGGTATTCTCTTCGAGTGCAGCTACTCAACCACAGCAAAAAGAATGTAGCAAAATAGATGGGTCTCAAAACAGTTACATTGTATGAAAGAAGTTAGACCTAGAGACTCTATTTGTATAAAGGGTTAGGGTATGTAAACCAAGCATGTGACAGCAAGGAGCTGCCTGAGGAAACTGGGATTGATGGGACTGCTCACCACCTTAAGCATGCTGATGGTTTCTCACATCAAAATTACGTCAATTTATGCCGGGCGTGGTGGCACATGCCTGTAGTCCCAGCACTTGGGAGGCAGAGGCAGGCAGATCTCTGTGAGTTCAAGGCCAACCTGGTCTACATAGTGAGTTCCAGGCCAGCTGGGGCTACAGAGAGACCCTGTCTCAAAAAGACAAAAAAAAATTTTTTTGTCAGTTTACAAGCATGCTTTATTGCAATAATGGGATAACCTTCTGGAATATTGAATACATATGTATGTATGTATTATGTATGTATGTATGTATGAATGTATGTATAAATTGAAAATACAGTTCCATTGGTTCAGGGAAAATTACATCTGTTTTTAAACACATCTACGAAAGTGGTTCTTGTGTAACCCTTAAATAGAGTTAACAGGCAGTGCTGGCTCTTGGTGCTCTCAGGAAGGCATGGAGATGCTGCACAGCAGGGTTCTCATTGCCCTCAAGATGCTATCCAGTAGGGTCAAACTCTGAACTGTGCTATCAGACTTCCCTACTCAGGTGAGCCTTGGAAGAGACAGGTTGTATGTTAGTCAAATAAAATATATCCCTTTGTTTCAGATTCATCATGACAAAAATTAGTTTATATTTTTCAAAGAGCTGGGGGGGGAAAGCATAAACTTTTTGGCAGCTTTTTATTAGCTGTCTTGTGTTTGCGTTATATTTCAAAGGGTAAACCCATCCAAAGAACTGTTCAAGGTAACAGCAGGATTTTGTTGGTAGATATGTATGTTGCTCTTGAAACTAAGCCACTGTACACAAAGGTAGAATTTTAACTACTTTCTCCATGATCATTTCCAGAACAAGAAAACCATGAAGGACCAAACTAAGCACACCACAAAGGAGAGGCCTGTGGGCACCACAGATCTGCCAGGATTGGCTGCCTATACTGCAGACACTAGTGAGTTGGGTACATTTGTATAATGGGCTCAGAGAAGAGCAGTGAAGAAACTTGTACTTGGAAGTGGGTGCCTGAGAAGTGCCCTGTGGTTGGGGGATGTAGTCATGACAGATAGATGCATTGCCCAGAGAAAAGGGCCACAGCCTCATCTGCATGATCCCAAGGGGTGTCTCCATGCTTTAGGTTAGATGCATTAGAAAAAAACTTAGATTGTGGGCTGTTTTTGACATGTGAGCTCTTAAATTGTTGCATACTTTGTGTGTTTAGACCAGTTTTGCTATGTTCCCTAAGTTGGTCTTAAACTCATAGACTCAAGTGATCCTCCCACACAGCCTCAGTAGCCAGGAGTACAGATAGGAGTCACCGTGCCTAGCTTGTATAGACATTGTAAATCCTGTCAGTTATCAAAAGAAACACAAATGGCCAACAAACACTTTAAACATTTTTAACCATCAGGGAAATGCAAATTAAAACTGCTTTGAAGTTTCCTAGACTAAGAAAGACAATTACCAAATGTCTTTCTCTCACATGCAGATCCTAATTTTAATTTTTAAATATGTATGTATATGTGGGGATGTGGGTCATAAAACTAGAAAGGGTACCATGAGAAAGAAGGAAGTCATAAGGGAGGCTTGGGAAGGGAAGAAAAGAGAGGTGGAGAGTACAGGTGACATACAAGCAGTGGGAGAGCAGCAGGAGGTGGGCATGGGGTGGGGGGACCTGCTTGGGGAGGAAGATCAGCAGAATCAAAGCCATAATAAAATTACTGCTTTGTGTGCTATCTTTTTTAAAAAAAATAATAAAGTTTTTAAAGCATACTAAAGAATTATTTGATACAGTTTTAAACAGAAGAAAAAAGGAAGAGCCAGGGATGGTGTATGACCACAAGGACACAGTCTTCCAAGCTGCTGGGAACTTGCTTTTATGAACTTGGAGCAATGGTGATAGCATGCACAAGACCCATACAGATTCAGTCAGACAAAAGCCAGCATAGAGCTGGGGAAATGATCAGGATGTCCCAACCTTAGCCAAAGAACTACTGCAGCTGATCATTGTTGGTGAGGGAGAGTTGATCTTCCTTAAGGGAGTGATGCTAGATAGGCTGAACAGGCTCCAGTGGATGAAACTCATACCAAGGGACAACTGAGTACACAAATTTGACTTGATATAACAATGCATGAAATCCAGTGGGTGGACTGGGGAGTGCAGATAAGATGGGGCATTTAAATATGATTAAGATATATTGTATGAAATGCACAAGAATTCAATAAATATACATTGACCAAAAAAAGAAAATTTCAGGTTACAAAACAAACTTAACAAAAAAGTTTTAAGGGGCTGGAGAGATGGCTCAGTGGTTAAGAGCATTGACTGCTCTTGCAGAGGACTCGGGTTCGATTCCCAGCATCTACATGGTGGCTATGAACCGTCCTTAACTCCAGGTCCAGGGGAATCTGAAGCCCTCTTCTGACCTCTTTGGCACTGCATGGCATGGGTACACTCACATACATGAAAGCAGTACACTCATACACATAAAATAATAAATAAAAATATTTTTTAAGTTTTACACTTACCTATATTCAGGCAATACACTCATACTCATAAAATAAAAATAAGTAAAAAAAATTTTTTTTTGGTCTTTTTGAGACAGGGTCTCCCTGTAGCCCCAGCTGTCCTGGAACTCACTACTCACTATCTGGAGTGATTGGACTAAAGGTGTGCACCACCACGCCCAGCTAATTATAATTTTTAATGAGAAAAAAACACACACAACTAAGTCATTCATGGATAAGCCAAATGTGGATAAATGCCATGTAAGAGAGTGGAATCCTGTGTTAGTTTTCATTACTCTGACAAAATACTGTGTACTGTACACTTGAAAAAGAACTTACAGTGGGTCTGCTGAAACACAATGAATGAATATGGCACATGCTGGAGGAGACTGCTAACCCTGTCTCAAAAAAATCAAAAAAAAAAAAGTTTTAAAAGCCTGTCTGTAATACTTTAGGTGATATTGCATCTGTAAATGAAGTTTTTGGTTCTTTTCCTGACTTTGCCTCACAAAAGATGGCCAGATGGTTCCAAAACATGTAGTCTTCATGTCACACTGAAGAGCTGTTGGCATGCTGACTGGTTTTATTTGACCTTTACAGCATCTGTGTTCTGATGTCTAACCAAGCAGTATATCCTACAGTTGTGCAAAGCTGTGTAACTTCTAACTAAACTGTCTTTCCATTTCAAATGCAGTGGATGAGACTCAGATCCCTAAAGCAAGAGATAAGGAGTTCTTTAATCCAGTGCTAAATGAAAACCAGAAGCTAGCCGTTAGAAGAATTCTGAGTGGTGACTGCAGACCACTCCCGTACATTCTCTTTGGACCTCCTGGAACTGGGAAGACTGTGACAATAATTGAGGCTGTTTTACAAGTAAGGACAGTAGTGCTGGTTGCTGTGGCTCTGTGCTGTGTTCAGACACGTGTCTGAGAAAGCATCAGTTCACACTATAGAAACATTTGTGAAGAGTTTGAGAAATACAACATTGTTTATGTCTTAAGATTTTGAGTTTGTTTCATAGGTGCAGAAGGAAACTTCACTTTTAGAGTAGTAAACCTTTGATCAGATTTTAAGTTTTACTTCAGTAGAGCATTTGCCTAGCATATGCAAGGATCCGGATTCTATTTTTGTACCTGTGTATGTATATGAGAGATGGAAGGAGGGAGGAAGAAAGGGAGGGAAGGAGGCAAGTAGGGGGGAAGGGAGGACAGTGAGGCAGAGTGGTCACTTTGACACTGCAGGACATGTCTCAGATTATCTGGGATTAGCATCTGATCCTTTTCCTCCCAGTCTCTATAAGGAATCTGTATGTTAGACGCAGACTTCAGATTTCCACTTCATAGCATTGATGCCTGGTCTCTTATATTTTGGTGAAGGTACATTATGCTTTGCCAGACAGTCGGATTTTGGTCTGCGCTCCTTCCAACAGTGCTGCTGACCTTGTATGTTTGCGACTTCATGAGAGCAAGGTGCTAAAGCCAGCTGCCATGGTCAGGGTGAATGCTACCTGCAGGTTTGAAGAGGTAAGCCCCAGGCATGGGGTAAATACCTAGAATACTTTCTTAAGAGAGTGCTAAATGGGGGCGGTAAGAGCTGGAGATAAGATTGTGGTAGACCCCAAGCCATCACAGAAAGTTGTGATGGAGAAATTAGCTCTATCCTATGATGTAACTCAGCTAGACAGTACGGCCTTATCCCTGAATATTTCATTACACTCACCCTCTGTCAGAATAGCAGTACTATTCTGGGCAGTCTTCAGTTTTGTTAAATTCTCATATTCTTGCATTTGGTCCCCAAATATTTTCTGGATTTTTAGTTCTGTTTTATTGATCTGGTTACAGATACCCTTTTTGAGAAAAATTACAGATCCAGGCCTGGCGTGGTGGCACATGCCTTTAATCCCAGCACTCGGGAGGCAGAGGCAGAGGTGGATCTCTGTGAGTTCAAGGCCAGCCTGGTCTACATAGTGAGTTCCAGAACAGCTGGGGCTACAGGGAGACCCTGTCTCAAAAAGGCCAAAAAAAAATTACAGATCCCTGATTTTGCTTATGAATAAAATACTGCTTAAAAAAGAAACTGTGGGGTGGAGAGATGGCTCAGCAGTTAAGAGCACTGGCTGCTCTTCCAGAGGGTCCAGGTTTGATTCCCAGCACCCACATGGTGGCTCACAGCTGTCCCTAGCTACAGTTCCAGGGGATCCAGTGCCCTCTTGCCTTTGCAGGCATTGCATGACACAGGTGTACTTAAATGCAGGCAAGACACTCATACACATGAAATAAAATTAGAAAAAAACCTTTTAATTAGAAGATTTATGAAGTAGCTGAGTATGGTGGCACATGCCTTTAATCCCAGCACTTGGGAGGCAGAGGCAGCGGATCTCTGTGAGTTCAAGGCCAGCCTGGCCTACTTAGCAAGTTTCAGACCAGCAGGGGCTACAGGGAGACCCCTGTCTCAAAAAGACCCCCCCCACATACACACAAAAAGAAAAAGAAAATACATGAAGTTGTTTCTAGAAGGACTTAAAGCATTATAGTATAGTCATGCCTTCAAGAGTCCATAAAACATGGATTCAATGTGAAAATATAAATCATTTTAACTTAAGACAATCACAACTCATTACTTAGTCATCACTAAGTAGCAACGGGACAAGATAATCTTGTAGGATTCCCTTCAGCTTTGCTATTCTGCATAGTTTAAAGAAATCCTTCACAATTTGAAAACCACATTGACTCCACCCTCCTTGCCCTCAGACTATCATTGAGGCCATCAAACCGTATTGCAGAGATGGAGAAGATATCTGGAGAGCCTCACGTTTCAGGATAATAATTACCACTTGCAGCAGTGCAGGGCTGTTTTACCAGATAGGAGTGAGGTAAGCACCAGGCATTGGGTGGGACAGAGTCCCCTAACCAGTTTGTGTCCTCCCACACTTAGGTCAGAAGAGGACAACCTCACGGAGATTAAGCAGTGGAGGGAAACAGCAGCTGTAGGGTAAAAACAATGATCCAGGGTAGCTTTTCTGAGGAAGCGGAGTTATTACTGAAACCCAAAGACTCAAAGGGACCAGCAGTAGAATGGTCAGGCAGATGGACTAGCAACAGGGAATGAATCTGTGGTTAGAGAGTTCTCAGCATATTTATACAAAGTTGGGGCCTAGTAAGCAAGAATGATGGGAAGAAGAGCTGGAAGGGAGTGAATAACTTAAAGGAACAGTGGAAGGCAAGCCACTTAGGAGACAGCTGGGTTCTGTGAGATCAGTCTCAGGGGAGCCTCCAGTGCCCACTGGAGGTGGGTTCCCAGGAAGATGGAACAGTGGTGGTGCTCAGGGGAAGAGGACATTAGAGGCCCATAGACCAGGAGCAGCTTTCCAAGAACATTTCCTCTGAACTAGGAAGAGGAGCCAAGAGCTGAGGGGAGGCTCAGTGAGGAAGCCTCATACTAACACCCTGGAAATGAGGAAGGGGCTACAAGCAGCCCTGGTGAGGAGAGCAGGGGATATGGGGCAGGCTGAGGGAGAAGGGACAGCAAGGACCACTGAAGGTTAGCCCCAACCCCGAGAGCCCAAGGATGGACAACCTTTCCACTTAGTGTAGAGTCGCTCCGGGGAAACAGCCATGAGGATGCTGACCTGGGTCCACACATGCCTCTCTTGTCTGGTCCTGGGCTCCAGGTATCTGAGCACCACACATAGCAGAGTACAACTGGTCACACACAGATAGCAAATGATTAGCAAGTATTCTTTAGTTAACCTCATGCTTATGAAATATTTATTTTTAAACCAGGAATTGAATTTTTTTTTCTTTTGATCTTTTTGAGACAGGGTCTCCCTGTAGCCCCAGCTGTCCTGGAACTCACTATGTAGACAAGGCTGGCCTTGAACTCAGAGAGATCCACCTGCTTCTGCCTCCCAAGTGCTGGGATTAAAGGCGTGCGCCACCACACCCGGCTTGGCATTGAATATTTTTTACATTTTTATTTATTTTATTCTATTTTATGTATAAATGTGTGTAGGTGCATGTGTGGAAGTCAGAAGACAACTTGTGGGAGTCAGTTCTCTCCATCCAACATCTAGGTCCCAGGGATCAAACTTAGGCTTTGTGGCTGGTACCTTTGCCCACTGAGCCATCTTGCTGACCCCAAAATATCATTTTATCATGTAATCAGTATAAAATGACCGATAAAAAAAACAGATTTCAGCCAGGCATGGTGTCCACGCCTCTCAGCACTCAGGAGGCAGAAGCAGCCAGGTCTCTGTGAGTTCTGGTCTACACGGTGAGTTCCAGACCAGCTGGGACTACAGGGAGACCCTGTTTCAAAAAGAAGAAGAAAAAAATGTACATTTTCTTAAGTCCTTGAAATCTAAAGCACGTTATATTTCAGACTAGCTACTGTGAGGCACTCAAGCAACATACAGTGAGAGGCTGCTGAACTGGAAGGCGCAAGTCTAAACTGAGACGGGATTTTTGTGGTACAGAATGCCACTAGGAGGCTCTCACGCTTTGTTCATAGTCTCCTTATCCTGTCCCCTTTGTGTCCTTTTAAACAAATACACATGAGCTTAGAAAGCACAGGTATTGATGTGAGTCTCCTAGCAGCCTGGGAACCATTGTGACACACACACCCCCAATCAGGTGATGCCCAGACTTCTTGCTCTTGCCTTCCTAGACAGCCACACAATGACCCCAACAGCCCAGAGCAGGGCTTTGCCAGTGTGTGTCAGGTATTAAATGGTGATGGAATTATCATTCAGACATCTTTGGCTCTAGAGTTGGATACTTCACACATGTATTTGTGGACGAAGCAGGGCAGGCAAGTGAGCCAGAATGCCTTATTCCTCTGGGATTGATTTCAGACATCAATGGCCAGGTAAGTCCCGTTTCCTGTGTGTGTTTGTCTCTTGCCCTGTTTTCTCTCAATGACAGTCACAACCTTAGGGTTATCAAGTCAAAGTACTAGGGTCCCAAGAAGCTGGAAGGCCATGGCATTGCTTTTCATCACAACCTTAGTCCTTTGGGACTTGGAGGAAAGGGACTTCGTTGTTAAAACTTACTTGGAAACAGAAGCTAAGAGCCATTGTAGAGATTGGGGACACAACAGCAGATTCAGAAGCTGCAGTCTCTGATCTGGGTGATTCCCACATGGTAGAGGCGAGAGGATAGGGCCTTGTGCCCTGCTAGGATCTCGACTGCCTATTCCTGTTACACTGCTCAGGGCCTCTCTACTCAAACCCCTAGCCTCTCCAGCTCTGTGTGTCCTGGAAGGTTCTCATCTGATACTTTCTCTTGTGCCTTTTACAATGACATGGATATTATGTTAAAACTTGTTTCTGTCAGTAACCCAAGATTAGAGGTTCTCTGGAATCCACCCTGTGACTTTGTCAGGCTCCTCCTGAGAATGTGTCCCAACCATCTCCCATCATGTCACCAGGCTCTGAGAGACAGCATACTAGGAGGAGCTAGAGAAGGAATAGACTGGTCTAGTTGGAATACTGGCCTCAAGCCAAGAGGAAAGGGACTATTCAGCATGTTAGAGCTGTGTGGGGACTGCCAGGACAGGGCATCAGTGAGAAGGGTCAATCGTGGTCTCCAGGGTCAGGCACAGGAGAAACTTCCAGAACACAGGTTGCATCCCTGAGCCTCTTGCCACTGTGAGAGATAAGTGGAAGAGGTAGCAGGGCTGATGTTACTGAGGCTGGTGAAAGCAGGTAGTAACTGCTCAGTAGAGGAACCCAATCTCAAGCCTGGCTGGTTTTCTCCATTTTCCACTTCTCCCTCTAAGGATTGCCAATTCCAGCATTGTCCTCCCTAGTCTTTCAGCCTCTTCTCACATTCCTTGCAGCCAGGGTAGACAAGGGGGCCCCTGCCTGCATAACTTAATTCATAACCCATTAGGAGAGACCTGCATGTTGATCCCCAGAGCTCTTCTATTGCAGCTGGACCATGTGCCTGTCTACTTCCTCTTGTATTTGCCATAGATTGTGCTTGCCGGAGACCCCATGCAGCTTGGCCCAGTCATCAAGTCCAGGCTGGCCATGGCCTATGGGCTGAACGTGTCCATGTTAGAGAGATTGATGTCCAGACCAGCGTACCTGAGAGATGAGAATGCCTTTGGTGCTTGTGGTGCATACAACCCTCTGTTGGTGAGTCCTAAACGCTCTGCTTTGTTTCATGAACAGAGAAAGAGCAAAACTACCGGAGTAGGTAATGCTGTCTGGAAGAGCTGCTGAAGAAAGGCCAGCAAGGCAACTGCCACACTGCCTCTAAGCGTACCTCCCCTTGTCCATACGTCAAGTCTACAAATAGAGGCCTCTGCCAGCACGAGGATGACTGGAAGTGTTTCCTCCTCCATAGACTTCCACCTCACCCTAAGGAGTGTGCTCAGAAAAGCAATCCAGATACCCAAGAGGGTGGTTAGCAATACCTGTGGCTTACTTCCCTTCCAGATGCTGTTTAAAGCACTTTCTATGTGTTCTCTGCCTTGCTGCTGTTGAGATCAGAGGAGTCCAGGCAATCTTAACATTGATGAGTCTGTGGGGCCCAAGACAGAAAAAGAAACTAAATCCTCCTTACTCTACAAACAGGCAAACAGGAAGTGGTTTTACATGTGAAGGAAAAAGGCCTGTCCTAAGGCCTCCCTCTAGGGAGTATCTCTTTTGGGGTCTCCTGACCTAAGGTATTCATCTGATTGAGCCCAGCTTCTGGGTTCTCGCACCTCAGTTAGATTCTGCAGGTGGGCTTTGGAACTTGTATCATTTGGAGTGCCCAACACAATGAGCTTGGGAATCTGGACTCTGTAAGACATATCATTAAATAATGATACAATATTGCCGGGCGTGGTGGCGCAAGCCTTTAATCCCAGCACTCAGGAGGCAGAGGCAGGCGGATCTCTGTGAGTTCAAGGCCAGCCTGGTCTACATAGTGAGTTTCAGGACAGCTGAGGCTACAGGGAGACCCTGTCTCAAAAAAAAAAAAAGAAATTATTCTCTAAACTGCTATTTTACTACTAAACTGTCATAAAACAAACCAGATGTCCATCTGAACTTGTGTTCCTAGTGTTGAGGTGCAATGATCATGGGAGGTGTTCAGAGAAATAACCCTTTCTTCCATTGGAATCATAGGAGTAAAAGTCAAGCAAAGACTGTGGGAGAGCATGTTAGGATTCTTCAGGCCCAGGAAATCCTCAAAGATAACACCCACCAGAAGGTGCCCCCAGAATGAGGTGCAGTGTGACATCTTGCTGAGCCCAGAGAGAGTGCCTGACACTCTCTGCCCACAAAATACACTCACACCCAAGTCTCTTGTACACCTTGGGAGAAGAGGATCAGTAGGCTATGCCACCTCTGGCACACCAACAGAAAGGACCCCCACCACAGGACCCAAGGCTCTTTCCTGCAGCTACCTATCCTTCTCTATGTAGTAACGGCCTTCTTTTTCCCTGGTTCCCTCTGGTCTGGTCTAATACAAATCTTCAAGCGGTGACATGTTCTCCTTTCTGAAGTACAGTTTGCTGTCTTGGGACTAATGGGTACTTTCCCAATATATTAGTTATTTTACTTCCATTGTTGTGACAAAATACCTGATAGAAGCACCTTAAGAACTCCAGGCGTGGTGGTGCACGCCTTTAATCCCAGCACTCAGGGAGGCAGAGGCAGGCAGATATCTGTGAGTTCAAGGCCATCTTGGTCTACAGAGTGAATTCAGGCCAGCTGGGGCTACAGGGAGACCCTGTTTCAAAAAGATTTTTTTAAAAAAGGATTTATTTGGATGGAGTCTCCACATGAGAGAGAATCTAACAGTGCAAAGGCATCGTGGCATGAGGCCGCTGGTCACATTGCATCTGCAGTCAGATGAATGCTGGTGCCCATCTGGCTTCTTCTGTTACTGTTTTTATTTGATCTAAGACCCCAGCTCATAACATGGTGCCACACACATACACATTCAGAGTGGGTCTTCTTACCTCAGCTGGAAATACCCTTAAAAGATACACCCAGAAATGTATCTTCTAGATCAAATCCAGTCAAGTTGATGATGAAGATTGGCCATCATAGGGAGGAACAAGGACAGATGCTTGTACTGCATGAACTTCCTAGACCAGTTAAAGGCAAAAACCATTTTTTACACACTGATGCTGTTCTCATGGTCCAAGCTCTACTGGGGAAGTCACAGCAGCTCTTACTTTCTGCCCCCAAAGGAGAGTCACAGCTTCAGAGGACTTCTCTTAAAGCTTGGGTTTTAAAACTCTGGATTCAAGGCAAAGCTTGCAGCACACAAGATATACCCCCTAAGAGATACTCAATAGTTAGAATCCAGGAGAAGAGCAAAGAAAGGACCTTTTTACCCCCCAACCCCTGTGTCTACCTTTTCTGCTAAAATGAACCCTTGGGATCCAGAATCATCTGAGAGGCTTATTCTGACATCAGATTTTAAGCTAGTAGAGGAGGGACCAGGCAGGAGCAGGGGCCACCCTATGTGCCAACATTGAGGTGGCTTCAAGTTTGCCATTCAGGACAATAAGACAGAACTTGGACAAGAACTGTGTGGTGCTGATTCCTGGTCATCTGTACCTGCCCTTTCCCCACAGGTCACAAAACTGGTGAAGAACTACAGGTCCCATTCGGCACTGCTTGCACTGCCCTCTCGTCTATTCTATCATAGGGAGCTTGAGGTTTGTGCTGACCCCAGAGTGGTGACCTCACTGCTGGGCTGGGAGAAGCTGCCTAAGAAAGGTTTTCCTCTCATCTTCCACGGGGTAAGGGTAAGTCTGCCTAGACTGCTCAAGGAGGAAGTCATCCATCTGGGTCAGTTCACCCAGAACAACCTTGCTGTATGATTCCCAGTGTGGTCTGTGTCCCTTGTCTGTACTTCTTAATTATTAGATCCATAGTCAAGCATCTCTCATAGGTCCAAGGTGGGGAAAGACAGGTGCTCATCTCTTAAGTGTAAAAGCAGGAAGCAGGAGCTACTGCTGACTCTACTATCAGGGCTTCCATGCAGAAAGGACTCAGAAATGGATATTGTAGGTCATTGTCCTCGTGCTTACAGCAAACGGGTACTGGGTTCCAAGAGAAAACACAGGCCAGCTAAGCTCCTCAGGTTTCAAAAAGCGCAAAGTGTGGACTAGAAGGCTGGGAGGATGTGCTAGAGAGATGCTCAGCAGTTAAGAGCACTTCTTGCTCTTGAATTAAGACCATTTTGATTCCCGGTATCCACATTGGGTAATTTCACAACTGCCTGTACCTCTAGCTCCAGGGAGGTCTGACAGCGTTGGCCTCTGTGAGTGTACCTGAACTAATGTACACACATACAGACACATAATTAAAAATTCAAATAAAATTTTAAAAAAGAAGGCTTGGAGGTAAGGCTGGAAGGACTGAGGGAAGCTGGACACCAAGGATTGACATCCCAGCCGTCAGGACCAGAGTCAAGTTGAGAACCTGCAAGAACCAGTCAGGCAAGCATTTGAGCCCAGGCCCAGAGGCAGGAAGAATGATAGGGACAGGGACAGAGCCTCTTAAGACCTCAGAGAATGATGCACAGCAGCAAAAATAAATTTCAAACATTCACTAAAATCAGATCGTTTGTACGAGGAATTTGGTTTCAGAACCAGAAATTAAGTTTTACATTCACATCCCCAAAAGAAGGGAATTTAAGTTACAATGCAGCATTAGTGTCACACCCAGAGAGGGAAAGCTAGTGCCAAAGAGCCCTCTTCTCCTACAGCCTGGCCTTGTGGGTGTGTGAGCTCCACCAAAGCATAGTCTCTGCCTCAGTTTCCAAGACTCCTTGGTATCTGGGAGAAGGGAGTGTGGAGTGTTGTGTGCTGGTGTCTGTGGAACACCCTCTCTAAGGTTCCTTGCTTGTGGACAGTGCTCATCAAGCCTTGTGCTGTCTCCTACCCCGAAAATTAACCTCCCCAAGGTTTGGGTAGCTCTGCCCATGCTCAGAAGCCTCTACAGTATCTGTAAATGAGCCTCACTAGGCCTAACCAACATGACAGTAAAACAAAGACCTGAAGCTTTACCTGAGCACATGAAGTGGAACAGGTGTATCCCGAGTAAGAGTCCAAGATCTTGAAACATGCTGGTTCTTGGGGCTGGAGAGATGGCTCAGCAACTAGGACCACTGGCTGCTCTTGCAGAGCACTGGGGTTTGGTTCCCAGCACCCACTTACCTGCCAGGGCTTCTAGATGGTGTGACTTTCTCAGGATTTTCTTTGTGTATTGAAGAATGATAAGTACTTTTGTCTCCCTTTTCCTTCTAGTGCTTTCTATCTCTTCCCTTCTCCCCCCCCCCCCCGTGTGTGTGTGTGTGTGTGTGTGTGTGTGTGTGTGTATTTTTCTGGTTTTCTGACATACGGCCTCACCATGTAACCCATGTTGGCCTTGAATTTTCTATCCTGCATTACCTCCACAGTGCTGTGATTACAGGCCTAAATTACCCCTGACAAAAAATACTTTTAATTTCTAAAGAGCTTAGAATATTTTTTGGTACCTCTTATGTTTTTTTTTTTAAAGACAGGATCTCACTATATAACAGAGGGATATCCTGAAACTTGTTATGTAGTCCAAGCTGACCTTGAACTCAAAGAAGTCTGCCTACCTCTGCCTCATGAGTGCTGGCATTAAAGGTATGGGCCACCACTCTCAGTCCTCATTTCTAACTTTATTAGAGTTTGTTTTTTTTTAAGTTCTCATGGAACTTATACTAGCCTTAAGTTCTCTGTGCATTATAGCTGAGGGGTGGCTTTGAGACTCTGGTTTCTACTTCTGCTTCACAAGTGCTGAGATTACTGGCATGTACTATCACATATCACATTTATTAGGTTAGGGTTGGGAATTTTGTCCTGTAAATTCTGCCTTTAAGCATTTATGGCCTATTAGGCAGTAGTTTAGGTAAACATCCTAAGGATACAGTAAAGTTTTATGCACTGTGTGAGGATGTGGAGCCAGTTAAATTTGTCTGTGCCCTCTTGTTCTATGTTCTGACAACTAGGAACACCCTGGTGGGAGGAGAGTAGTGAAGGTCTCATGTAATAATTATCTCCCTTTTTAAAGATCAAATTCTCTTTGAGTTTCTCATTCTCACTTTGTATCTTTAAGTGCTATTTTCCAAACTCCAGTGTTTTATCTTCCTCACTTTGTAAGGTGCTTCAGTGCTGTTCATGTTTCTAATTGGGGGGAGGAGGAGCCATAGGCACATACATGCCACGGCCTACAGTGCATGTGGAGGTCATCACAGAACTTTGGGGAGCTTATTCTTTCTTTCTACAGCAGGATCTAGGGACTGAACTCGAATCATGAGACTTTTACAAGCAAGTGTGTTTTGCTGCTAAGCCATCTTGCTGGTCCTCTTCATGTTTTTAGCCTTAAATTCTACCTTGTAATAATTATAATGTTGTCACTTCTTATTTTTACCTGGTATTTTTATGTGTATGTGACTACAGGTACCCATGAAAGCCATAGGCATTTGGATACCACAACCCACCTCCCCCCAAGCTAGTATTACAGGCTGTTGTGAGCTACCCCTTGTGGGTTCCTAGGAATTAAATTCAGGTCAATTCCTGGAAGAGCCATATGTGCTCTAACCCACTAAGCCGTGTCTCTAGCCCACACCTGATGTTTTTTTACCCTCTGTTTTTATTCATTATATTTTACTTTTAGATATATGTCTTTGAAGTATCTGGATGTCATGTTTAATCCATTTTAAGAGTTTGCTTTTATTAAGATAAATCAGCAAACTGTGATGAATTTTTTTTGTTGTTGGTAGTGGTGAGGATTTTGGGGGTTTTTGGTTTTTTTTGGTTTTTTTGGTCTTTTGAGACAGGATCTCCTCCCTGTAGCCCCAGCTGGTCTAGAACTTACTATGTAGACCAGGCTGGCCTCAAACTCACAGAGATCCATCTGCCTCTGCCTCTGCCTCTGCCTCCCAAGTGCTGGGATTAAAGGTGTGCACCACCACACCTGGTATCTGGGAATTTTATTTGTCTTTACCTTTGTTGCTGTTCTCACCTTTTGCTTATTTCTCCATTTGATTATTTGCTGTTGATTGAATTTTTCTTATCAGTTTAGAAATTCTGCTATAAGCTTTCATTCCACTAAGCTTTAAGATTCTTGAAATCAGGCCAGCCTGGTCTATATAGAGAGTTCCAGACCAGCTAAGGCTACATAGTGAGATATTATCTCAAAAAACCTAAAAATAAATAAAAACCAGGCATGGCATGGTAGCTCACACCTTTAATTCCAGCACTCCAAAGGTAGAGGCAGGCAGATGTCTGTGAGGTCAAGGCCAGCCTGGACTACATAGAGAGTTCCAGGCCAACTGGGGCTACAAAGTGAGACCCATCTCAAAAACTATAATAAATAAAGATACTGAAATTATACACATACTATAGCCTCCAGGCTAGCTCCTCTTCAGGCCCTACGGTCTGCTCTCATATGGCTCTGGGCTTTTGCCACAATGGCCTTTCCCTCTGTCTAGAGAGTTGTAAGCCATATCATATCATAGCCCTCTGTTCTCCCTCTAGCATGGGCTGCCCTTTATGAGGTGATTCCTGCCCATCCTTGGTCGAGTTACATAAAGGAATTCTTCCCTGACCTTCCACCCTGACATAAATTCCTAAATGATACAATTTGTACAACTGACCTTTCTCTTTTATAGCACTTAGTATGGTTCTGATTTTCAAGTTATTTAGTGATAACTGCCCTGCAAGAAACATGTCTGCATGAGAGTAGGGATTTTTTTCTCTGATATTTATTATGTATTCCTAGCACCTACTTCAACTCCTTGATCAGGAATCCTTGGTAAACATCAGTGGATAAATGACATTGTATCTTCTCATTGACTCAGGGCGATGAAGCACGTGAAGGGAGAAGCCCATCATGGTTCAGCCCAGCTGAGGCCGTCCAGGTGATGCGCTACTGTTGCCTCCTGGCCCGGAGTGTCTCCAGCCAGGTGTCTTCCAAGGACATCGGTGTCATCACACCCTATCGAAAGCAGGTGAGCCCATTAGGACTGTGCCTTGTTCTACACAACCACTGTGGCCCTTGTTTCTTGATTTGTGAAAGACGGAAACAAATACATTTTGAACAGCAGTAGATTTTCAAAGTACCACCATGTCTGAATGATACTTGAAATAGGTTGACAAGCTGGGCGTGGTGGTGCACACCTGTAGTCCCAGCACTTGGAAGGCAGAGGCAGGTGGATCTCTGAGTTCAAGGCCAGCCTGGTCTACATAGTAAGTTCCAGGCCAGCTGGGGCTACAGGGAGACCCTATTTCAAAAAGACCAAAAAAAAAAAAAGAAAAAAGAATAAGTTGACAAACCACAGCTCACACCCAGTTCTAACCAACCACCTATGTTTCTGTATCCAGCGCTAAGTCTTGTTTTTACATTTCTAAGTGATTACATCATAAATATTTACATAAAGAATTGTGGGATAGCCTTGATATTTTGTCCTTTTAAGATAAAACTTTAGCCTGGTTTGGTGGCACATGCCTTTAATCCCAGCACTCAGGAGGCAGAAACAGGCAGAGTTCCTGTGAGCTCAAGTTAAGCCTGGTCTACTTAGCAAATCTCAGACCAGCCAGGACTATGTAGTGAGACCCTGTGTAGAGGGAGAAAAAAAGCTTTCTAGGTGTGGTGGCTTATACCTATAACTGCAGTACTTGAGAGACTGAGGCTGCTAGTTAGAGACCAGTCTGGGCCATATAAGTTCTAAGCCTATTTGAGTTACAGAGTGAAACCCTGTCTCAAAAAAGAAAAGAAAAATGAGGAAGGTAGGGCATGAGGGAGGGAAAGAGAAAAGGTTTGCTCATCCCAGCTCTCAACCAGTGCTTCTTAAAGAGAGTGCTGCTGGCATTCTTGAGGAGGACCCTTCCAGAGGATTATAAGGCAACATTTCTGGTCCTGTAAAGTTCGCTATAGATTATGACAACCAGAAACTGCCATGTTTGTTTACCTGCTCTGAAGCTGTACTAGGGGCAGACAGTGCCAGTATCAAACACAGAATTCAGGAGTTCCTGCCCCTGCAGTATACAAACTACCAAAGCACAGGGAAAAAGCCCCAGAAGAGCAGAACCAGAGGTTGATTGCACAGGTAATTATGAGAACAGATGGCCTTCATTGAGAGCTGGTGTGTGCTGTGCAGGTCTTTGTCCTGAAGTTAGACACAAGATGAGAGTGAGTATTTAGTTCTGGCAATACAGAGATTTCAGGGGCTCAGAAACAGTAATAACATGCTTAAGAGCCCACAGCTAGTCAGTGCTTGAGCTGTCTTTCCTCCTTGCTCGGTTTTGGGCCATTGGCCACCCAGCTTTATGGACACAGCACACCTTCCAACATGATGCTACAGCGCTGCTGGTTCACATGCCCATATTCCTGGATGGACTGTCTACAAGGCCAGACATTTTTATGTTTCTGGTTGCCACTTAAATTACTATTTATTATTAAAAGTAATATTTGGGGGTTGGTGAGATGAGATGGCTCAGCAGGTCAAGGCACTTGCTGCCAAGCCTGACAAGTTCAATCCCTGGTACTCAAAAGGTGGAAGGAGAGAACCAACTCCCACAAATTGTCCTCTGGCCATCACACATGTACACACACACACACACACACACACACACACACACACACACACACACACATAAATAGTATTTTGGGCTAGGGAGAGAGTTTGGTGGGTAATTGCTTGTTGCTTATAAGGACTGAGTTCAAATCCCCAGAACCCATGTAAAGCTACGTTCAGTAGCACATCTGTAATCCCTGTGTTCCAGCCTGACATACACAGCACAGCAGCAAACGACATAGATGCCCTACCTCAAGGCAGAAGGCAAGGACCAACACTGAGGTTGTCTTCTGACCGTGCATGCCATGGCATGTGTACACACACATGCACACACACAGACACACACACAGACACACACTTCCCAGCTAAGTGACTACCCTGTCTTTCTCACTCAATTATCTCCTCTCTCTCTCTCTCTCTCTCTCGCTCTCGCTCTCTCGCTCTCTCGCTCTCTCACTCTCTCTTCTTCAGTCTTCACTGATTTGAGTTGTCTGCCTTCTCATTCATTTTGGGAGTCTGTTCTGCTGGCTGCAGGACTTAGCTACTGGCCAGAGCACCACCCTCCATCAGTACATTCCTCTCTTGCTGTTCAGCTTTACCTTTGAATTTCATCCATTTTCTATGGTGAATCTGATTGTGGATCTTCTGATCTTTATATGGGAATTGTTGAGCTTCTTGGGTCTGTAGATTGTTTTCAACAAATCCACGAAGTTTGGGTTAGTACGTCATCTTTTTCTGTTCCTTCTCTCTTCTCCGAGCTCCTTTTCTCCCACATGGTTTAATTGATCTGTTCTTCAGTTTGAACAGTTTCTGTTGGTGTGTTTTGTTGTTGTTTGTCATTTGTTTTCTGGAACAGTCTCACCCAGGGTAACCTTGAAATCATGGCTATCCTCTTGCCTTATAACCCTAAATCCTGAGGTTATAAGTAGGAGCCACCTCACCGGGCTTAACTTCATTCTTTTTTCTTCTGCTACTGGGAATGCTCTGTTGACTCTTCCAGTGATTGCCACTACATGGTTCTTGATCATTTCTGTCCTTAATGGAATCTCTTTTGTGATATTTGCACATTAAATTTCTTAGCATGGTATCTTCTAGTTATTGGAACATACTGGTAATAGTACTTAGGAGTCTTTGCTAAATCCAACACCCAAGAATATTCCTGGTTCTTTTGATGCCTTCTTGAGTGAATGTGGGTCACATTCTTAAATTATTTATTTAAATATTTTATTATTTTTATATGCATGAATGTATTGCCTACATGTATGTAAGTGCACCCATGTCATGCAGTGCCCATGGAGGTCAGAAGAGAGCGTTGGAGCCCCTGGAACTGGAGTTACAGATGGTTGTTAGCCACCATGTAGGTACTGGGAATTGACAACCAGTGCTCTTAACTACTGAGCTATCTCTCCAGCCCCCCCCCCTTCCTCCGAATGTTTTTTATGTTTGTATTGAGAGCTAGGAACTTTAGAAAACATAGCAACTCTGGGTTTTGATTTCCACCCTGAAGATTGCATGTCTTATTTTTGCTTGCTGCTTTGATTTGTAACTGCCTGAGCTCTGTCTACGTGCACCTGTTCTCTGTCCCTCTCCCTCTCCCATCCCTGTTGAGTGTTATTTTCATTGTTTGAAAGCATGGCTTCTAGTGGATGACTAGCAGTAGAAAATGGCTGTGCTCATCATCTTGAGCTGCCATCCACCAAATACGGATCTGCAGGTGCCTTTGAGCACAGAACTCAGGCTGTTTGAGTCTCCATGCTGCTGTTTCCCAAAAGGCCCTTTTGTATCTACTCAGCCATGGAGCCAGGAACACACTTATCCTTACCTTGCTGAGGGAAGCTCTTGGCCCTCATGTCTACTTGCCTGAGGTGACTTACATTGACTGCCGGATGGAAGAGCCCCAGACCAGAATACCACAGACTCCCATTGTTCCCACTCGAAGCTAAGCAGCATTAACTGCTTAGAGTGAATGTACAACTGTATGATTTCTTTGTGGGAGTAGACTCCTCCTGTCTCTTCATTCAATTGTTACCATCTTGCATCTTGCCTGAATCCTGTTTTGACCTGGAACCTGTCATGAACGCTAGCAGACATCCAGGGGAAATAGCTCCTGTGACATTAGTCTGACCACATGCTATCAGTCCTCAGACTACACTGATCCCTAAGGCTGGGCAGAGCTTCTCAGGGCTTCCACACTGACCTTGGCCACTGCACAGCCACTCAGCATTGTTGCGTAGTTCAGGGTCATCTCACTCACTAATGGACTCGCTAGGACTGACCAGGACTCTGTGCTGCTACTTTGTGTGTGTGTGTGTGTGTGTGTGTGTGTGTGTGTGTGTGTGTGTGTGAATCTGTTCTGCTACTTTGTTTTTGTTTTTTGTTTTTTTGTTTTTTTTTTGTGTGTGTGTGTGTGTGTATGTGTGTGTGTGTAGAGAGAGCATTTCTCCATGGATCCCAAACAGGACTAGAACTCACTTTATATCCCATGCTGGCTTCAAACCCATGATCCTCCTGCCTCAGCCTCCCAAATGCTGGGATTATAGGCATGTGCCACCATACCCAACTCAAATGCTAATGAATATAGGGCCTTGTACATGCTAGGTAAGTGCCATACCATTGAGTTACATATACAGCCCTTAGTACTACCTTTTTTTAAAATTTTATTATTTTTATTTTGTGTGTATGCGTGTATTGCCTGCATGTGGGTAAGTGCACCTGTGTCATGTAATGCCCAAGGAGGTCAGAAGAGGTTGTCAGATCCCCTGGAACTGGAGTTACGGACAGTTGTTAGCTGCCATGTGGGTGCTGGGATTTGAACCCGGGTCTTCTGCAAGAATAATCAGTGTTCTTAACCGCTGAGCCATCTCTCCAGTACCCTATTTTATTTTTATTTCATGTGTATGTGTGTATTGCCTGCATGTAGGTAAGTTGTTCAACGCCTGCAGAGGACAGAAGAGGCTGTCAGATCCCCTGGAACTGGAGTTACAAACAGTTGTTAGCTGCCGTGTGGGTGCTGGGATTTGAATCTTCTGCAAGAATAATCAGTGTTCTTAACCACTGAGCCATCTCTCCAGCCCCAGTACTACCTTTTTAATCCTCATATTCAGGCCAGAATATAGCCTGAATGGGCCTCTGAACTCATTATGTGAGTGAGTCATTTGTCTGGCAAAAGAAAGCAAGTAGCCTTAGCAGTGCTGGTCAGACTTGCTGGCAGACTAGAGACCAAATTATCTGAGGACTACCGTAGGAACAGCTTCTCCAGCCTCCAGTTGCCCAGTTGCCTCCAGTGCAGCCCAGGTTGCTTTTGAGTCCCTCCTCTACTAATCCCCACAGCTCTGCTCCTGCCGTTTACCTTCTGTGGGGTACAACTATCCAGGTACTTAGAACATGGGGAAGTAGCCTGTAGCTCTCTGGTATGTGGTTCTCAGAAAGGTACACAGCAACCAGGTGGCCAGATGCAGAGTCTAGGGCACCATTAGTCCATCTGTCAATCAACTGTCTCCTGTCACACCATGGTCTTTTCACACTGTGATCCTCTTCCTTTGTAGCCTAGGGCAAGTGGAGCTCTGCTTGGTTTGCAGATCTGTGCATTAGCAGGAGAAGCTCAGCTCTTACTGGTGGCTCAGGTGCAAGGAAGCATCCATACTCTTCAGCACCTTTGTTGTGACCTTCTTTGCTCTGTATTCCTCATTACTCAAATCTTTCTTTAGAACCAAGTGTACACCTATAGTCCCAACACTCAAGAGGAGAGGCAGGTGGATCTCTGTGAGTTCAAAGCCAGTCTGGTCTGTAGAGTGAGTTCCAGGCCAGCCAGGACTACCACAATGAGACTCTCTCTCAAAAAATTAAAATTTCTTCAGGCCATGTGGGGACATGCACGGGCTGCAGGAGGCAGTTCTCTTGAGTTACAGTTACTGGGTCACAGCATTCTTGGACTGTACCTCTGCAACAAGGCACCCCTGTTGCCGTGAAAAGGCCCCCATGGGAGATATTAGAGGATTTCCCTTGAGATCTCAATTATCTGGGAGCCTTTCCATGTGTTCATGGCTGTTTTCTTCAGGAATTTGCAGTCTTTGAATTCTAGGTCTTAGGCCCTGTTAGGGATGTCATCTCAGCATACTTTATCATTTGTTAGTAATATGCTTGTAATTTTCTTTTTTATATTATTTTTATTTTATGTGTACGAGTGTACTGCCTGCATGTATGTGAGTGCACCCGTGTCGTGCAGTGCCGCAGAGGTCACAAGAGGGCTTCGGATTCCCCTGGAGCTGGAGTTAAGGACGGTTCGTAACTGCTGTGTGGGTGCTGGGAATCGATCCCGGATCCTCTGCAAGAGCAGTCAGTGCTCTTAACCGCTAAGCCATCCCTCCAGCCCCGATAATGCTTGTAATTTTCATGCACTCATGGTTACAGGTGCTCCTCTGTTTATGCTGGTCTTGCATCCCAATAAACCCATTGTAAATTGATAATGAACTCAAAATGCTTAACTGAACCCCATAGCTTAGAAACAGTGCAATTGGCCTTTAGGATCCATAAGCAATTGCTCCAGGACTCCCCAGATGCTGAATTCTGTGGGTGTTCAAGTCCCTATGAAACAGCATGGTATTTGAATATAACCTAAGCACACATCCAGAATGCAGTGCAAATGATATTATACAGCTCTTCCTGGTATGGCTTAGAGAATCAGGACAGGAAAGCATGTCCGTACATACTCAGTTCAGATACAACCATGCTGGGTCTGTGTACATTTTTGATGTGTGGTTGATTAAGTCCATGGATATAGAGTCCATCCATAGACTGGCTAGGAGCTGAGGCTCACTGTTGCTATCCAGTATACTGCATGCACCTAACGAGAGAAAAAAAATCCAAATTCAAAATGCAGAATCTAACAAAAGTATATCAGCTTTATACCACTGTAAAGTCAAAATTTTAGGAGTTAGGACTGAGGAGATGGCTTATTGCCATTCAAGCATGAGGACCTAAATCTGAGCACCAGCACCTGCAGGAAACTTGGGTGCAGCAGGCCATACCTCTAAATCCGGTGCTTGGGAGGCAGAGATAGAAGGATCCATTGAGCATGATAGCAAGCCATCATAGCCAAATTGGAGAGCTCCAGGTTCAGTGAGAAACCCTGGCTCCAAAAAATACAGTGGAAAGTGATTGAGGGAGACACTTAACACTGACCTCTGACTTCCACATGCACACATACATGACTGTGTACAAACGCATAAAATTTTTTTTGAAGTTAACGCATCTGGGGACTATCTATAAATCATTTCCTTCATGGTTTATGATCTTTGATTTTTATCTACGAAATCCTTCCAACCAAGTATGGTAGCACATGCCTTAATCCCAGTACCTGGGAGGCAGAGACAAAAGGACTGCTATAAGTTCTAGTCCACTTTAGTCTACATAGCACATTCTAAGCCAGCCAGAGCTACAAAGCAGGGCCCTGTTAAAAAGTCTGGGGCTGGAGAGATGGCTCAGCAGCGAAGATGATATACTGCTCTTGCAGAAGACCTGAGTTTGGCTCCCAGCACCCATGTCAAGCAGGGCACATGCTTACACACATACATAATTTAAAATAAAAATAAATCTAAGTGATAATAACGAGCATAACCTGTCTTTGCCTGTGGATGGCGTCTAACTTCCTTGGTCTCCAAAAACTTTAACCATACTTGATGTGGAGTTTAGTCTGCCCAGTTATTTTCAGGTATTCAGAAGCAGGTCCTCCTTTGTGGCATTAGCTGGCTGCTTCTGACTTGGTTAAGTCCTGATTGTGCTCTGTCTTCCTCATTCCTGGAATGCTGCTGGGCCTGCCTGATCCTGCTCAACCCTGCTCCCTGAGAGCCACAGCACTTTAGGGCCCACAGTCCTTGCCACAAAAAAGTATTAGAGACCCAGGACCTACCCTGCCCTGTCGGTTTGGTTACCATCCCACAGAGACATACATCCTAGTTTAGGCTGCAGACATGCATCTAATTTTTTCTTATCACATTGTTCTGTCCTTGACATATTCTTATGGGGAGAGAAGAGATTTTCCACATGAAGACTGGCCTTCCTAATAAGTGTTGACTCCTCCCAGTTTAGAATTTATGTTCTAATCAGTTTACATTTGAAGTGATAGTGATACTTTTTTTTGGTTTTGGTTTTGGTTTTTGAGACAGGATCTCACTGTGTAGCCCTGGCTGGCCTGGAATTCCCTGTGTAGATCAGGCGGGCCTCAAACTCAAAGAGATCTACCAGCCTCCACGTGCTGGGATTAAAGGCATGCAACACTATGTATGCCCAGTGTCCTTTTGAAAGGCAGTATGCTCACTGACTGGTGTATTCATTACTTGTCTCTGTGACCATAATACCAGATGTAAATTCACTTATAGGAGTACGGATTTGTCTTGTCTTAGTTTCAAAGTTTCAGTCCATCAGGGTAGAGAAAGCGTGGTAGAACAGCTCAGTTCATTGTGGCAGGGGCAAACGGCAGAGGCTTTTCACATCACAGGGCTGGGAGACCAGGAACAGAAAGCAAGGCAAGAATCAGGACAGAAGTGGCCTCCAAGCCCTTCCCTAGGGACCTACTTCCATCCAGGTCTCAACTCCTAATGGTTCCATAGCCACCCACAATTACGCCTAGCTGGGGCCTTCAAAACCTTAAGCCTTCTGGGAGACATTTCCGATTCCTTCCTTGGTCCCTCAAATGCTCTTGGCCATCCCAGAATGAGATGTGCATTTGATCCAGCTTTGAGTTCCCATACCCCTAAAAGATTCAACTTTGTTAGAAATCAAATGTTCAAAGTCTGTTCCTCTTGACTGTTAGCCCCTATAAAAAATGAAAAATGGGCTGGGTATGTGGCCCAGTGTTTAAATGAGGACCTGAGTTTCGATCCCCAATACCTACAGCCTATCTAGGGTCACTCCCTTAAAGAAGATCTGCTCTCCCTCACCCCATAGTAATCACTTGCCAATAGTTCCTTGGCTAGGGTTGGGGCCTGCTGCCCATTTCCCCTGTTCTGTGCTGCTTTTTGTCTGATTGAGTCACCATTGTTGCACATTCATACGACCAAGTTCCCAGTGACCTCAAAGCCTGTTTCCTTACGTTCATGTACCAGCCCTGCCTCTTCCTATTTTTCTGCCCCCTCTTCTGCAATGGTCCCTGAGCTGTGGGTGGTGACGTTTAATGTAGCAGTCCTATGCAGGGACACCCACTCTGCAATCTCTTCATTTTCTAAAACTTAGCCAGTTGTGGCCTTCTGTCTGCTGAGCCTTGAAATTTCTTTTTTTGTATTCATTTGCTTACTTACTAGTTTACTTTGGGGTTTTGTTTGTTCTGGTTTTTTTGTTTTGGTTTGTTTTTGTTTTGTGTTGTATGGTGTGGTGTGTTTTGGTTTGGTTTGGTTGTGTTGTGTTGTTGTGTTATATTGTGTTGTTTTGGAGACAAGGTCTCCCTGTAGCACCAGCTGGCCTGCAACTCACTACATAGAACAGACTGGCCTTGATCTCAGAGATCCGCCTATCTCTACCACCCAAGTGCAGGATTAAAGGCGTGCACCACCATGTCCCACTTTGTTTTTAATTTTTGAAGAAAGGGTTTCATGTGTCTCTGGCTGGCCTCAAACTCACTGAGTAGCCATGGCTGGCCTTAAAATCATGATTCTCCTGCCTATGTCTGCCAAGGGCTAGAATTACAGTTATTCACCATACCTGACCTGTTTTGCTGTTTTTCTCACAAATTAATTAGTGAATTGCTTTTGAATTCAGCCTTACCCAAATTTTCAGGACATGGGCAAAATAAAGGCATATTCTTTGTCAGAGTGTAACACAAATAAATGGCCTCTGATCCAATTCCCAATAGAGTCCTTGTTCCCATCTGAGTGAAACTTTATGAACCCACTCTCCACATTTTTGTCAGTATTCTAATCTTCCAGACTTCACCAGAATCATCCTTTAAACTCTGGTCACAGCACTCTAGCACTTCTCTAGCCCACAACATTTCTAAATTCCTCCTGTAAATCAGTTCCAAAGGCCGACGAACCATGTGGTCATGTTTAGTCACAGTGATGACTGCACTTCTCTCATAACCGGTTTTCTATACTAGTTCCTTCTGTGTCACTTGGAGAATAAGTGAAAAACAACTCAAATGGGGAAGGATTTGTTTTGGCTTATGGTTTCCGAGGGTTCCAATCCACCATAGTGGGGGAGGCATGGTGGAGCAGCTTAGGTCGTGGCAGTGGAGCATGTGGCAGAGGCTGTTCACATTACAGAGGACCAAGAAACAGAGACAGAGGCCCTTCAAAGGCCAGTCCCTAGTAACCTACCCCTGCCAGCTGGGCTTCACCTTCTAAAAGTTTCCCAAGATAATGCCACTGGCTATGGACCAAGTGTTCCAAATGTGAACAGAGGTTGGGGTGGGGCACATTTCAAATTCAAACCATAACAGTATTTGGTTTAAGCTGTAATAGGTAAATAACCTGATTTTTACAATGTTATCTTTAATCCTTTAACATTTTAAAGGTAGAGAAAATAAAAATCCTTCTGCGAAATGTTGATTTGACTGACATAAAGGTTGGCTCTGTAGAGGAGTTTCAGGGACAAGAGTACTTGGTCATTGTCATTTCAACTGTAAGTATCCCTCCTTGTGGCTAAGTAACCATGTGCTTGAAGTTGCTGGGTATTTGTTGAGTGACAGATACATTGAAATTTAAAATGGCAGCACCTGATCCACAGCAAAGCAGACTGCACTGCATGGTAGAGACTGTCCTAGAGTCAGGTGTTACAAAAAGTGGTAAAGATGGGAAATTCTTTAACAAAAAAAGAAAAAGTAGGAAGAAATGGCCAGTGTGTGGAGGAATAGGGTGTGTGGAGGAATAGGGTGGGGGGGGGAGTAGGGTGTGTGGGGGAGTAGGGTGTGTGGAAGAATAGTGTGCTGACAGACAGCAGTTGGGGAGCATAAGGCACAGGCCAAGAGGAGACCTCAGCACAGCAGTTTTCACACCACCATCCAGTGACATTGAACCCTCGAAGCCCTGATTTTTAATTTTTAAATAAACGTTATTACAAATGTATGCTAACTGCAGATCAAACATTCAGATGCAAAAGAGAAAAATGTGGACTACCTAAAACCCTGCCACCCAGAGATAACCTGTTAGCACCTGGAGTCTTCCTGTCCGTAGACAGAATAATGTGATACCAGCCCTGTCCCACTTATAAAACTTAATTTTTAACCAATTCTTAACCTTTCCAAATGTCTTCATGTAATACTATTTTATTCGTCTTTGTGTTTTTTAGGTCCGGTCAAATGAAGATAGATTTGAAGACGACCGTTATTTTTTGGGTTTCTTGTCTAATTCAAAAAGATTTAACGTTGCAATTACAAGACCCAAAGCCTTGCTGATTGTTCTGGGAAACCCTCATGTGCTTGTCAGAGTAAGTGAGACCAGGTCACAGGAAATAACTACTGGGCCCAGAGACATGCACATGGCACCAGGAGACACTGGCTTTCCTTCATCTGATTCTGGCTCCCTTCTGTTTTCAACAGGATCCCTGCTTTGGAGCTTTGTTGGAATACAGTGTTACCAATGGTGTTTATACAGGGTGTGATCTACCTCCTGAACTGCAGGCTCTGCAAAAGTGAGCGCTCCTGGTGTCTTCCTAAAAGAAGGGCTGGCTTTAAGACTCCCCCAGCCCTTCCACACAGGCTCTCCCTCGGGGCCCCACACATCCCACCCACTACAGCCTGAGGACCAGCCTTACTTCTTTGGCTCTTCTTCCCCTGAGCTATAGCAGCCACTCTTTCCTGGACATTAGTGGGTCAGTGTGACCCTTGTGTGCCCAAACAGGTACCCCTTGTAAAAGTGCCATGGAGGAAAGAATGTGGTTGTCAGCCCTCTGTGGGAACCAAATTCCATGTGGTCACCTCTCCCCTCCAGCTATGGTTAGACAGCACTGTCAGGATCTGTTGGACACAAAACTTAACACACAGCAGCCAACAGGGAGACTGTGTGCCTCGCCCCGTGGACCCCTAAGCCCAGCCATACTCCTGTCAGTCCTGTGACTCCCAGAGCTCCCTTGTCTCAATGCTGTGGGTGTTGGAAAGGGTAGGACCACTGGGTCACTGTAATGCTCCTGTTCCTGTGCATGGACCTTGGTTCACAAGTTTGTTTTTGCCAGTGGGCTGTCACTGCCACTACCCTGCCTCCAAATAAATATTCCAGTAACCCCAGACCCCTTTCTGTCTCAAAATGTGCCTACATCAGTGATAAGGGTTTTGTGTAGCTTTTACCTCTGATGGCTGCAGTCTTTGGAACTGGTTCTGTCATTCTCTGTTGTAGCATGAGCCAGATGTGTGCCCCAGAGGCACTGAGCAAAGTAAATGTCATCAAGCCCCCTCATCCCAGGCGATGAGCTTGTGTAGGTACAGCAATCAGCCATGGTCACCTCTACTCTGTAGGCGTCACTGCCAAAACCACTGTACCTGGAGGTTGGTCCTTTGAGAACCCGGGAAAGGAGCAGCATAGTGCTTGTTAACCATTTATGCAGGTGGGGAGTCTGTCTCCCTCATGAAGATCTTCCCACCCCTGCTAGCATGTGAGAAGGAAGCCACAGGAAATACAAAAGTGTGCCTCGGGGGTGGCAGAGCTCCCCAAACCAATGTGGCCACCTGCAAGCAGGGACCAGCAGGACATACACATGGACTTTAAATTTGGTCATAAAAGTGCCCTTCTCCTTTTTTGTTTTGTTTTGGTTTTTTTGTTGTTTTGAGACAGGGTGTCTCCATAGCCCCAGCTGACCTGGAACTTGCTGTGTAGACCAGGCTGGCCTCACAGAGATCCACCTGCCTCTGTTAACATGCCCAGCCTTTTTTTCTTTTTTTTTCCTTTTAAAGCTACTTCACAATGTCATTCCCAGCATATTGTAAATATTGCTATTTTAAGGCAGAACAGAGGAGCAGCCAGCCTGTCTGTCTCCCATGAATGAAAAAGCTGTGACATTTTACACCACCACCATCCATTAGAAGGACATTCTCCACAGCTAGAAACTTGGTTCCCGCCCTCTCAAACCCGTATTTCTACTGCCGTGGATTTGAATTCTAGTGCAGAATATTAAAGGTTTGATAGGAAAGAAAATACAAGTTTCCTTTTCTGTTCTGTACTTTGTTCTGGACACGTATTGGGGTTTCACACCCACCACCCCCATGGCCACAGCTGTGCAAAGGCAGGTGACAAGCTGTGGCCAAGGAAGCACAAGCAAAGGGAACATGGCTTGGTGCAAAAGCTTTTGGGTGCCCTTGCCACTTCTGCCCTCACTGGGCACCTGGGCTTATGTTGAAGAAGCAGATAGGGTGGTGAGTGAATAAGGATGATGGGATGGGGACAGAGCCCTCAGCCACTTAGGGATCAGCTGGGGGTGGAATAACTCTGTGCTCTTTGTTCAGAACATTAAAAAGTTGGATTGTGTGTTGGGCATGACCCTTGCCTGCGGTGACTAAACATTTTAGCTCCTCCTTTGCTTCTGGAAATCTGCACATACTGAGAAAACCATTCATTCTAACTGTGATGCCATGAGGCTGGGCATGGCCCAAGAACTGCACCTGGATTGTCATTCTTAAAGTACGCAATCAAAATGACACACAAATTAACTTGTTTTCATAAATAACTAAAGAGATAAAATTCTATTGGAAATGCATCATGTAAGGGTGCAAGCGAAGCTTCTTTACAAACTGTTCACAAGAGCACATTAAGACTGGAATGAGACTGGCTAGCTTGTCATTACTAAACGTTTGCTCTACTTGGGGAAATAAGAGTTGAGGCCGAGCACGGTAGTGTACACCTTTAACCCCAGGACTTGGGAGGCAAAAAAAAAGAAAATGAGGCTGGGGAGATGGCTCGGTGGTTAAGAGCAGCAGCTGCTCTTCCAGGGGCCTGGGTTCAATTCCCAGCACTCACGTGGGCGCTAGCTAACACCTGGTGTAACTTCAGTTCCAGGAGATCCAACGCCCTCTTCTGGCTTGCACAGGCTCTGCATGATGATGTAGGTACACTTACATAGATGCAGGCAAAACACACAAAAAACAAAAATTTTTTAAAGAGCTGAGGAAGCATCACCTTAATGAAAGGCAGGTGGTAGTGTCACTAGTCTGAGCTTGCTGAGGTCCTTGTCAATGCTGCGTGTTAATGCAGCCCCAAAAGAAAGGGCTAGCTGTTCCCACAGGGTTCCTCCCCAAGACAGGATTCTGGAAGAGCACCTCCAGTCTGGGTTTTGCCCCTGCATAAACATAGTGAAGACCCTATTCTCCACTCTTCGGTATAGTCTCTTGGGACAGCAATGAGGGAGAGCAGCCAGATGTCCAGGATCCTGCCCCATCCTTGCAGCATTTGAGCCCCTGTCCAGAGTGCTGTGCAAGACCTCAGCTCTCCTCACATCCAGGCGCCTCTTTGGGAATGAGGACGCTGATGCAATGTTTGGGTGGGGGGGCGTGGGGTTGGGCCTCACTCCTCTCAAGCTCCTGCTGTTCCCCTGTAAGATGGCAGAATGGTAAGTACCCAGTGACTCGAGCATTCCGTCTCCCATGCCAACTCAGCACAGCTGCAGGTCAGTAGTGCCTTATTTGAGTTATTTTGGCATTGAGAAATGTCTAACAAATAAAATGGCATTTACAGAAAGAAATTCTATGATGTGTTCAAGAACTAAACTAATGCAAAAAGACCTTTACAAAGAGGTGACCATTTTAATTCCATTAAAATAATACGGAAAAATCTAAATGAGAGATGTTCATGGATGTTATGATAGTTCCATTTTCAGTTCTTAAGTCTGCTTTTTTTTTTTTTGAAACAATGGGGATCCTTTTTTTTCATGTCGTTCAGGATGGATGGCCTCTAACTTGCTATGAATCAAAGAATGATTTTGAACTTTCCTGATTCCCCCACCTCTACCTCCCAAGTGCTAGGATTACAGATGTGTGGCACCATGCTTGTTTTCATATCTATATGGATGTGTGTGTGTAGGCCAGGAGATAACCTTGGGTATCACTCCTCTTTCGGCACCATATACTTTGTTTTTTGAGACATCTCACTGGGACCTGAGCCAGTTTACCTAGACTAGCAGCCAGTGAGCACCAGGGCCCTGCAGTGAAGGTGGAGACAGGCAGATCCCTAAAGCTCTGGCTCACCAACCTAGCAGAATTAATAAGCATCAGGTTCAGTGACAGCCCCACAGATCCTTTCTCAAAAGTGGAGAGCCAGCAAGATTGGGTAAAACTGCTTGCTTGCAAGCCTAGGAACCTGAGTTCCATCCCTGAACCCTACATTAAAAAGCTGGAAGAGGGCTGGAGAGGTGGTGCAGCAGTTAAGAGCACTGACTGCTCTTGCAGAGGACCCGGGTTCGATTCACAGCACCCACATGGTGGCTAACATCTGTACCTCCAGTTCCAGGGACTCTTGACACCCTCTTCTGACCTCTGCAGGCATTGCATGACAAGGGTGCACTTACACACTTGCAGGCAGTACACCCATACACAGAAAATAGAATTAATAAACTGGAGAGATGGCTCAGCGGTTAAGAACACTGGTTGTTCTTGCAGAATACCCAGGTTTGAATCCCAGCACCCACATGGCAGCTAACAACTGTCAGTAACTCCAGTCCTAGGGGATGTGACAGCCTCTTCTGACCTCCTTGGGCATTGCATGACACGGGTGCACTTATCTACATGCAGACAATACACATACATAAACTAAAAAAATTTTTTAAAATTTTTCTGTAAAACAGCTGGGATGCAAACCCAGCATGGTGGTGCACAACTTTAATCCCAGCACTTATCAGGCAGAGGCAGGCAGGTCTCTCTGAAATCAAGGCGAGCCTAGTTTGCATAGTGAGTGCCAGGCCAGCTGTGGCTACAGGGAAACCCTGTCTCAAAAAAAAAAAAAATGGATACAATGGTGCACATTTATAATCTCAGCACTCCTGTGGAGAGAGCTAAGAGGCAGAGCTAGCCTGGAGTACACAGCAGAGTGACAGAAACAGGAGACTGCCACAAAGCAAAGTAGAAGGAAAAGCACTCCCCAAAAAAGTTGTCCTCCGACCTCCACGGGCATGCTGTGACAGATGCACACCTGCACACACACAAAATGAAGAGCTGTGGAAAAAAGACCCAACTCCACTTCTGGCCTCTACATGCATGTGTACACATGTGCACACACACATATGCACATGTGAACACAACACCCAAAGGGCTGGGGAGATAACTGAGTAGGTGAAATGCTTACTTTGCGAGCATGAGGACCTGAGTTCCATCCCCAGAACCCAATGAAAAAGCTAGGCACTGGGCTGGAGATGGCTCAGCAGTCGAGAGCAGTTGCTGTGCAAGCATGAGGACCACAATTCAGATCCCTACACCCAGTGTAAAAGGTAGGCATGGTCCGGCACATGCTTTAACCCTGGCACTGCAGGAGGTGTAGACAGGATCACTGGAGCCCACTGGCTGGCAGCCTAGCCAAAAAAACCACAAGCTCCAGTTTCACTGAGAAAGCCTGCCTCAGAGGGATAAGGCGAGTGGCCCCTCCTGCCCCTCCCCACATACGTGCACATACACTGCACACACAGAAGGGAGAAGAAAACCTGGTGTGGTGATGCATGCTTATAATCTTAGAACTGGATCCCTGAGGCCAACATAGTCTGGGGTGACGTGAGCTCCAGGCCAGCGAGAGACCCTGTCTGAAGAACAAGAGGAGTGGGGGAATGGGTTGAGAGGTAGGCCTTTAGTCCCGGCACTCAGGAGGCCACGGTGTCTTAGGAACACCAACCTGAGGCCTGAGCTTGTCCTCTGGTGTTCACATTGCATGCCAGACACATGCACACACACAAATGAAAAGAGAAAAAATGGTTTTGATTCCATCAAAAGTAAACTTGGATAAAGCTAATGGATAAACACCTTGGAGGAGCTTGCACAACTGGTTAACAAAGGGGGCGAACGTTTGTAAACTAAACTTCAGATCACTAGAACCCACAGGGAAGCTGTCAGGGTTTGAGGTGCCAGTGTACAAAACCTTAGCAATCAATCATAGAAGGGCAAATAGGAAACCAGCATGGAACCCTGGAAGGTAGACCAATGATGGGGTATGACCTGCATGGCCCTTCTGGGAAGCTGAGAGGGGCACCAGCAACCCACCCAGACAGTCCTCAGAGGGCCTCACTGGGGACTGCACTGGGGAGCCTGGGGCTATGGCTTGTCAGGTGACTGGGACATCTCAGAGCATCCAGGGATCCAGGAAGTGGGGCTTGGGTTGCAGCTGGCCACAGCAGGGAATAACTTGAACCATGAAATCTGGGGCTGGAAGAGATGGCTCTCAGCAGTTAAGAGTGCTGGCTGCTCTTGCAGAGGGGCTAAGATTCGAATCCCAGCACACACATGGCCAACAACCGTCCCAAACTGCATTTCCAGGGGATCTGACGCCCTCCTCTGACCTCCGTGGGCATCGAAGGACACAGGAGCACTTACACACATGCAGGCAAAACACTCATACACAAAATAATAAGTAAAATATTTTTTAAGGCCGGGCGTGGTCGCGCACGCCTGTAGTCCCAGCACTTGGGACGCAGAGACAGGCGGATCTCTGTGAGTTCAAGGGCAGCCTGGTCTACATAGAGTTCCGGGACAGCTGGGGCTACAGGGAGACCCTGTCTCAAGAAGACCGAAAAAAAGTAAAAAAACAAAAAAAAACACCGCGAAATCTGAGCAGCAAGAGCGCGTCCTTCAGAGACGAGGGGCTCCGAGAGGGAGCAGAATGGGCAGCGGCCCAGAGACAGGCCGGTCGGACTCCACAAGCTCCGGGCCAGTCTGGGTGTGTGGGGAAAGGTTTTGAGACAAAGCTAAAGAATGCGTTACTAGAGGAAGTTAATACTCCTGTCTTTTAAAGCCGGGAAAGCAGCGATTGCAAGACGCGGAGCCAGAGGATCCCGCAGGAGGCCAAGGCAGAGAGCCCGGCCGGCCGTGAGAACTGGAACCCAGAAGAGGCTGCACAGCGGCTCCGGGGCAGCGGGTGCCTGTGGGGGCCCAGGCCATCGAATGGACTCAGGGAGAGGGCCAGAAGCCTCTGCGACCGGCGCGGGACCAGGAATGCTGGATGGACTGGATGGAGCACTGGAGGTGCCGGGTTGGGGTGACGTCGCCCCACGGGGTCCGGGACGCGGCTGCGGTAATGGGGCACGCGGGAGCGCCGGAAAGGACGCCCCGCAGCATCGCGTGCAAGCCGGCCTGGCAACCGGGGTGTCGGGCTTCTCGGTCCGTATCTGCAACGCCCCACCAGGCGGCCTCAGCGCCCACGCGGGACCCGGCTCCGGGAGCGGAGCTGGCG
>NW_008339924.1:1365109-1377316 GCF_000622305.1 Nannospalax galili
CCCGCCCGCGCCCCGCCGGGCCGCGCCCCCGCCCCCCATGCACCACCTCCTGGAGCAGTCAGCGGACATGGCGACGGCGCTGCTGGCGGGCGAGAAGCTGCGGGAGCTGATCCTGCCCGGCTCGCAGGACGACAAAGCGGGCGCGCTGGCCGCGCTGCTGCTGCAGCTCAAGCTGGAGCTGCCGTTCGACCGCGTGGTCACCATCGGCACCGTTCTGGTCCCCATCCTGCTGGTCACCCTGGTCTTCACCAAGAACTTCGCAGGTGAGGCGGGGCGCGCGTCCGCAGGTGTCCGGCGCCGGGCGCTCTCACGCGCCGGCTCTCCGCCCGGGGGCTGCGGGCTCCAGCCGGACCGCACCCACCTGGCCAGTGTGGCATAGGGCCCCTTCGCCCCCTTCTCACAGACCCCGCGACCGCACCCCACCCTACCATGGGGGATGGGGCGGCCGAGCCGCCGAGAGCCCTCCTCTGTTTTATTGTTGTTTTACTTTGTATCCTTTCAGCCAGAGGAGGGTAGTAGGCCTGTCCTACACCTGCTGGACCCCGGTGTAAATGGGACTAGGCTCTGGGCTCTGGAATGTCACAGTGGGATCTGAGGCTTGGAGAAGTAGCCAGGTGAGGACCAGAGAAGGATGTTACAGGTGTGGAGAGCCACCGCCCAGGGATGGGGAAACCGCATGCTGTTGCACAGTGAGGAGCTCTGAAGTCCAACCCCCCACACCCAGTGGAGGCACTTGGGAGCCTTTCCTCTGTAGAGGAGACAGGGAGGGTAAAAGAGTGGCCCTGCAGGGCTTCAAGCAGTGATGGCCCAAGAGGCCACCCATGCCTAGAGAAAGCAGTGTGGATGGAAGATGGGGCAGATCAGGGCAGAGTGGATGAGTTGAGATGTTAGGTCAGTAGAACTGGGCCTGGTTATATGAGGGAGCATGTGGGGGACTCTAGTCATACTCTGGAATGTACAGATCCATGGTGGGTCCTGCCTAAGGCGAAGTCACATTAACAGAGCGGTGAGCCAGTCTTGAGCACTGGAGAGCTGACATCTGGTGCACACAGAGACAGGAAATGGCATCTCCCACCTGAGGCAAGGACACAGGCTCAGGTATCCAAATCTATGGGTCTTATAGTGGCCCAAAAGTGTCAGTTCATAGCAGGAAGGCAACTGTCAGGGTTCCTGTGTTTCTCTCCAGGGGTGCAGATGGCTGTGCCCTCTGCAGCTACTGGACAACAAGAACAGATGTCTTGACAGCGAACTTCAACACCGTCCTCCAACTTTCAGTAAACCCTGGACCTGGAGATATCCGTCCTGCATGCGGGCATCCTTCAGCCTGTTTAAGATCATCCCAAGGGTGGAGAAGGTTCAGCTGGTCTCACCCCACGGACACTGGTGTCCGAAGACTCTGACACTCAAGATTAGATGCCCCTACTGGCAGGACAGAAGTCCTGGTGCACAACAGGGCCTCAGGTCATGCTCAGGTGTGTGCAGAAAGGATGGAGGGGCTTTTGGTCATGTTGGGTAACTGACTTACAAGAGCAGATATATATGACTCACAGTGCTGGAGGCCAGAAGTCCAAAATCCAGGTGTGGGCAGGGCTGAGCTCCTGCTGAAGGTCCTAGAGGAGTACAAGAATCCTTCCTACTTGCTCAGCTGGGGGCTGCAGGCCAACCCTGGTATTCCTTGGCCTGTGTCTGCATCACTCAAGCTGTGTGTCTGTCTGCCTGCTGGGCATTTCCCTACATCTGTGTCCCTTGAGTCACAAGGACACAAGGGTCAGGGCTCACCCTACTCTACTCTTGTCTCAATTCAGTTACCTCTACAAAGGCTATTTCCAGTCAGTGTACAGGAACAGGGCTAGGATTTTAGCAGATATTTGGGGGACACAGCTCTACCTATGACAGACTTACTAGGGCAGGCTCAGATGTGAGTACACACATGGACTCAGGGCCACCGTTGGTGGTCTAATGTGTCACTCCTATACTCAGATACTGTCAGCCCAGCTCATCACTTGTAGGGTCTCTAGACACCCTGTATCCAACTGGGCCTGCTCCTTACAGTTCCCTGTGCTTGCCCACAGAAATACATGGGCCCCCTTGGGGCATACATGTCCAGGCCCTTACATCCATGCTGAGCTGGGCCTACCACAAGTGTGAGGAGGGGTCTCCAGCATGGACAAGGCAGGTCCCTGGCCCAGAGTAGCAGCTATGCTTGGCCAGAAGAGCTGTTTGTAAAACATTAAACCCAGGCGAGCTGCTCTTCCTAAAGGGTGTGTTGAGACGCTATGAACAGCCAACCTTAACCTTAACCCTTGCTTTCTCCCTGCACATTTTTGAAGCCTTGATTGCTTTTCTTCATGACTTTGATCAGTGTCCAAGACAGCACAGTTGCTTCCTGATTCTCTTCAAAATCCTTGTGCCTCACAGAACCTAGAAGCATACAGAGTCCCCAGACACAAGACAAATCAGGTGTAGGGAGAGGATGGTTAAAGAACCCTCCTCCTAGAGCCCTGTCAGTTTGTGGAGACCGCTGGTAAAAGGTAAAATTGTAAGAGGAGGGACAGAAGCATACCTAGGACCCTGTGCCGGTACTCTGAGTGGTGACTGCCTGGAGGATTTTGGACTACTGGCCTCCAGAAGTATATTTCTGCCGTTGTTAACCACCCACCCAGGTGGTGGTACTATGACCAGTGTGACCAAGACCCCTCCATTCTTGTCTGCTCAAGGCCCCACTGTGAGCTGGGTCTTCTGTTCTGCCTTTGGGGGCATCCTGAGTGTGAGAGGAGGAGGTTGTGTGGATGCCCTCTAGGATGATCCTGCCCTCCATCACAGGTTGTTGGTTAAAATGAACCAACCCTCTTGGGCTCAGCACTGCTGATTCCCATCCAGCAGAGCTCAAGGCAGAAGGGGTGGCCTCAGGAAGTCTCACATAACTCCTGTCTGGAGACCAGCTGGTGACAAGGCCAGGACTACTGTGAAATAGTAGTAAGCTGACTCAAGCAGCATGGAGTTAGCACACAAAGCCCAGAGGTACCAAAAGGGAGAGGTGAAGAGCCACCAGATCCCTCACATTGCCCAGATCCAAACTGGGAGTCCAGCAGCTGCTTTTTCCTAAAATAGCCTAATAATCAGGTCCCAGGGCTTAGGGCTGATATCACCTGCGTATGAATGACCTGCCAGCTCACCGAAGTGGGGTGCTGTCCAGCACTGTGTCCCATGCTCAGCATTCTTCCAGAAGAAGGAAAAGCAGAAGTGTGCTGCGATGGGGAGTGTAGGTAGGACCTGCAGGCCTTGGGGTCTGCACCTGGCCACCGATGGCTCCCTAGACTCCACAGTCCAGCAGAGTAGGTCTCTGGGGTGGGCCTGTGAGAAGTGGAGGCACCTCCACACACCAGCTCATCCTATCTCCTCCGTGGCCCCTGAAGGTCAACCCTTTCCCTCTCAGGTGTAGGTACCACATCTGCAGCGTCCATGGCACCCACTGGTAACCCTCCATGTTACTCTGGGAGGTGCTGGAATGGGGCACTCACCCCCCTACACACACAGAAGGCAGGCAGCTACAAGAAGCCAGTACACCTGTTATCTGCCCACATTGCTGGAACACACTAGCACACACTCTGTGGTCTAAAACAAGACACGTAACTAGAGTAGGGCTCAGCATTTGAGCACGTGCCTAGCATGCTCAAGGCCCTAGGTCAGATCCTCAACACCTTATACACAACAAAAAGTAAACAAATAAGGCCGGTGAGATGACCCAGCAGGTAAAGGCATTTGCCACTTAGACAACTTGAGTTTGATTCCTGAATCCCACATGGTAGCGGGAAAGAATGAACTCCCACAAGCGGTCCTCTGGGCGCCACACTGTGGCACACATGCATGCACACACACATGCATACATACACAATAAATAAATGTTTAAAATTAACAAATAAAAACAGTTGTCCTGCAGTTCTGCTGGTCAGAAACCTGAAGAGACAGGACTAACAAGGTATAGCTAGAGCTGGCCCTCCAGGGGCCTCCAGGGGCAAGTCCCATCATACCTTCAGCTCCCAGCTGCACCGCATCGGTTGGTTTGGTCCTCCTCTACCGCTGCCTCCCTCTGATAAGGATCCATGTGGTTCCCTCATCCCACCAGATAATGCAGGATCATCTCCCATGAAGTCCTTAATCCCAGCTTCAGAGTCCCTTTTACCACAGGATGCAACATGCTTACAAGTTTTGGGAATCAGGATATAGACATCTTGGAAGCTGTCATTCCACCATGAGGGAGTGTGGGAGAAGTTTGGACCTCCTCTGGGGTGAGGGGGCCAAGAGGGCAGTGGTGGCCATGAGCTGGCCAGAAGCAGCAGCCTCAGAACTGGAGATCTTTTGAAGGGCTTCTCCTCCCCCAGGTGGCAGAGGCAGAGGTGGGCTGGGCTGTGTGCAGGCTGGACTTAAGGGGTATGCTAGAGATATATATAGGGTCCAGGTTCAGCCCAAGCCCTGGGCAGCACTCCTAATAAGAACCCTACTGAGTTGTCCCTACATAATTCATAGATGCTCTTTCTGGAGGTTGCAGCGGGCACTTAGTGTCTGTCATACTACTGTTGACCCCATGCCAACTGTGAGGTGGGCAGTCTGAGAAGGCACTTGGCTGATTGATAAGCAGGTCCCTTAGCTAGGCATCCCAGCATCCTCCTGAGCAGCAGGATACCTAGCAGCCAGGGTCCACACAGTACTGTCTTCTGGGGCAAGAACCCTTCAACAGCACACTGCAAAGCTGGCCCTATCTTCAATGGGATGGACCAGCCTTTGTGTCACTACCTGTGCTGATCAGGCAAGTCCTCATCAGCCCTGAGAAATCCCAGGAGAGTGGCCTCAGACAGAGAGATCCATGCAGCCACTGTGTCTTGGCAGAGCATCCTGTGTCCAGGCCCCTGCCCTCATGCCTAATTCAGGCCCAGTGTGACAAGTCCACAGCAGCACCAATCTGTGGTGGCCAGCCATGCCTGGGCACCTGTACCTCTCCGGATCTTTTGGTATCTGTTGTGCCATCAGGAGCACCATGTGCCTCTGCAGACACAAGCAGACTGAGGAGGAGGGTGGCCCTACCGGATATGCCCATGGAGGTTATAGGGGCTTCTCCCTTTTCTTGTCCAGCTTGCAACTTGGCTGCTGCAGAGATGGGTTTGGTTCAGGGTAGAAGACAAATCTCCAGAGAGAAGACCACCCACCCTTCTGTGGCTCTAGGGATCAGCTGTAAGGACAAAAGAAAAGTGAATAAAATTCCATTTTTTCAAACGAGAGCTGATTTCTTTGCTTTCCCTGTTTGCTCTTCTCAGAGCCCAGCTCATCTAACCCTGGACGCCTGTCCTCAAGGACCTCAGGTTGAAGGCACTTGCTTTCCCTGACCCTAGTCTTTTCTTCAGCTCCTGGTCATGGCCAGGTGCCCAGCTCTCATGTGGACATGGCAATAGCTTTAAGGAGCCTCCATCCCTACCCATCTAAGCAAGGCTCACTCTAGCCCACCTACATCTCTAGAGCCCTCCGTAGCTCCCCAGGACCATCTAAGGGAGTCCAGCAGCCACATAGGCTCTGTCCTTGGGCCTCTTCTCAACTGGGTAACATTCTGGTGATCCTTGAGGCCCAACTGAGCCTCACAGAGCCATCATCGTGTGGGGCTGTGTAGGCAAGTGGATATACCTCAAGTGGTGACCAAGATCCTGAGCTAAGTCAGCATGAGGCCAGGACCCCTAAATGCTGGTGCTGCAGGAGGAACCTGCAGTGAATGGGGTCTCTGTGTCCTGATGAGTAGCTGGCCACTGTCCTCCGCTTCTTAGGCCCCTGAAGAACACCAACAGCAAATGTCAGTGTTCATTACTTTTCTCATTGCTCTTATAAAACACTTAGCAGAAACAACTGAGAAGAGGATTTCATTTGGTTTACAGTTTCAGGGAATACAGTCCAACGTGGGGAGAGGGCATGGTGGCTCCACCCGTGGCAGGAGCTCGTGGCATGGCTTATTCATATCAAGGTGGATATAACCCTTGTGGCCCTCCCCAGTGACCTACTTCGACCTAGGCCCCACGTCCCAAATATTCCACACTGCCAAAATGGCACCATCAGCTGGGGATCAAATGTTTAAGCACATTTGACCATAGGGGACATTTCATTATTCAAACTCTGACAGTGATCTTCTAGCGAGGCTGAGTCTCTGAGGCATCTCCCTGTCTGCATAGCTCAGGACTAGGCACAGACAGACAGGTCAGTTGGATCCTGGTCTCTGAAGGGCTTAAGTTAGAGCACAGGAGGCATCTAACTGACCTGCCCTGGGGCCAGCCTGAGGGTAAGAGATAGCTTATAGAGAAGGGGTTGGCCTAGGTAAATGCCACAGGAAGCCATGCCTGGATACTCACTCAATCTGGTGGGCTCTAAGCCTCCCAAGTTCTCTTAAGAAGAATTAAAATACAAGATCTCAGCTTAGGGCAAGTGTGGCCTGATGCAAGCATCCATGACATCCTTTGCTTCAGGATATATGTCCATGTGAGCTTACAGTCCTATGAAGTAAACACAGGCTCTAGGAACAGGTACCTTCTCTTTACTTTCAGTGACAGATGTGTCCACCCAGTAAGCCTTCCCTAACCATGCCCATCAGTATCCAGGGGGGCCCAGGCTCACCCTTCCCCAGGACAAGGGGGCTTCAGAGATCCCCCACCTGTCACAGGCAGGTTTTTCTTGGGAGTTGGGCCACTATGACTACCTCTGGCCAGGTAGGAACATCCAAACCACCTTCACTACTTAGAAGATGAGTTCCCTGGCAGTGCAAGGCAGTGTCAGGAGCTGGGGTTTTGTCCATGTCGGCTGCTGGGGAAGGGACCCTGGCTGGCAGCAGCACAGTCTGTCTTGATCCTCCCTGCACCTTGGTCCCTTCTACACGTGGTGTTTGTGGCCTTTCCAAGCCAGGATACACAGTTCTCAGTTCATACAAGCTGGGCTTAACCCCTGACTGGCCACTTAAAGAGGAGTATTAGGATGAGACCACACATACTACCACCACCACCACCGCCATAGTCAGGACGTGGTAAAGGAAAGCTGGCCTGGGAGGGGTGGGATGCATCTGGAGAACAGCAGTCCCTGCATAACGCAGTCAGCTCTGTGGGTGGGGCTGCAGAGAGTCCAGCTACCTGCAAGGCAGGGGAGGGTCTGAGCCGAGAAGTAACCAGGTCCATCCCGTGCCCTTCATCGCAAGACCTGGTCTTCCTCAGGCCAGTCCCACCTCTTGGCCTAGCCCATGTCTCCTCTCTGCCCTCAGAGGAACCAATTTACTGTTATACTCCGCACAACTTCACCCGCGACCAGGCACTGTATGCCCGCGGCTACTGCTGGACAGAGCTGCGGGACGCGCTGCCCGGTGTGGATGCCAGCCTGTGGCCATCGCTGTTTGAGCACAAGTTCCTGCCCTACGCACTGCTGGCCTTCGCCGCCATCATGTATGTGCCCGCGCTGGGCTGGGAGTTCCTGGCTTCCACCCGCCTCACCTCTGAGCTCAACTTCCTGCTGCAGGAGATCGATAACTGCTACCACCGAGCAGCCGAAGGCCGTGCCCCCAAGATCGAGAAACAGATCCAATCCAAGGGGCCCGGCATCACAGAGCGTGAGAAGAGAGAGATCATCGAGAACGCTGAGAAGGAAAAGAGCCCTGAGCAGAATCTGTTCGAAAAATACTTGGAGCGCCGAGGCCGCAGCAACTTCCTGGCCAAGCTGTACCTGGCACGCCATGTGCTCATCCTGCTGCTCAGCGTGGTGCCCATCTCCTATCTGTGCACCTACTATGCCACCCAGAAGCAGAATGAGTTCACCTGTGCCCTAGGCACCTCACCTGACGGGCCGGCGGGGGGCGCTGGTCCCACAGTACGTGTCAGCTGCAAGCTGCCATCTGTGCAGCTGCAGCGAATCATTGCAGGCGTGGACATTGTGCTGCTCTGCTTCATGAACCTCATCATCCTCGTCAACCTCATCCACCTCTTCATCTTCCGGAAGAGCAACTTCATCTTCGACAAGCTGCACAAGGTGGGCATCAAGACGCGACGGCAGTGGCGACGCTCACAGTTCTGCGACATCAACATCCTAGCCATGTTCTGCAACGAGAACCGCGACCACATCAAGTCGCTCAACCGGCTGGACTTCATCACCAACGAGAGTGACCTCATGTATGACAATGTGGTGCGGCAGCTCCTGGCAGCCTTAGCTCAGTCCAATCACGACACCACACCTACAGTGCGAGACTCGGGCATCCAGACCGTGGACCCCAACATCAACCCTGCAGAGCCTGATGGGTCTGCTGAGCCACCCGTGGTTAAGAGACCCCGAAAGAAGATGAAGTGGATCCCCACCAGCAATCCGCTGCCACAGCCCTTCAAGGAGCAGCTGGCCATCATGCGTGTGGAGAACAGCAAGACCGAGAAGCCCAAGCCTGTGCGAAGGAAGACTGCCACGGACACACTTATTGCCCCGCTGCTGGACGCTGGTGCCCGTGCAGCCCACCACTACAAGGGTGGTGGAGGTGATACAGGCCCCTCCCCAGCCCCACCTCCCGCCCCTGACAAGAAGCATGCCCGTCACTTCTCCCTGGACGTACATCCCTACATCCTAGGCACCAAGAAGGCCAAGCCTGAGGCAGTGCCTGCTGCCCTGCCCACCTCCCGGAGCCAGGAAGGTGGCTTCCTGTCCCAGACAGAGGAATGTGGGCTAGGCCTGGCTGCAGCACCCACCAAAGGTAGGGAGTCAGGCAGGTGGGTGACACAGGGGGGCAGATTCCCAGGGAGCCCCAGACAGGAAACTGACAGAGTCCCTGTGTCTAGGGCATGAGAGGAGGGAGCACCAGAGAACAGTGTAGATGAGGAGAGGGACTGGGCTAGCTCATAGCAAGACCAGCTTGTGTGCTCTTGCTATAGTGAGGTGCAGGCCCAGAAGGATCCTGGACAACCCCACAAAGCAGAGGATGGTGGGGGGCTACAGCCATCAGAGAACTCGGCTCCTCTGGTTAGTAAAGGCCTCGGATGGGAGCCCCTGGGAAAAAATTCTGAAACAGCACTGCAGTTCCTCAGTAGTGAGACTCAGTCAGGCAGGCTGCTGAGTACAAGGGTACTCACCATCTGTGAGGTTGGGTGCCCAGCAGGGCCCATGGGTGGCACTGGGGTGTTATAGCAGTGAGTGAGGTGGATTGTGAGATGCCTGTGTTCCCGCCTATTTTCAGATGCTCCGCTCCCCGAGAAGGAAATCCCATACCCCGCAGAGCCTGCCTTGCCAGGCCTTCCATCTGGGGGCCCATTTCACGTCTGCTCACCCCCTGCAGCCCCTGCTGCTGCCCCCCTATCACCAGGCAGTCTGGGCAAGGCTGACCCCCTCACCATCCTGAGCCGAAATGCCACTCACCCCCTGCTGCACATCAGCACGCTGTATGAGGCCCGGGAGGAAGAAGAAGGAGGCCCCCGTGCACCCCCAGACATGGGCGACCTCCTTGCCATCCCCCCACCCCAGCAGATCCTCATCGCCACCTTCGAGGAGCCAAGAACAGTCGTGAGTACTGTGGAGTTCTGAGGGGCAGAGCCATCAGGCCACCAAAAACCCTCAGCCAGGGATGGCTGATCCCAGCCCTGAGTGGACATGGCCTCTGCTCGCCTGGTATTGCCCACACCCCCAGACTCCTGTCTGCATGCCACGGGGCCCAGCACCCCTTCCACCTGCCTCAATGTGGCATCCACGTGTGCAGGCTGGGGCTAGAGCACGAGGTGGGGCAGGGTGCCCACCCCAGCATCAGACACTCCCCTGAGGTGCTGGGCTACAAGATGAAGAGTTTATTTTTTTAGTGGGTTTTGGTGTGGGCGGAGACTGTGGCAGGACAACTCAGTACACCCAGGTTGGGCCCAGCCCAGGGCAAGTGAGGAGGATGCTGGCAAAGGTGGCACTGGCCTCAGGACAGACCCCCGGGGTCACTCACTCAGGGGTTTGGCCCCTGCAGGGACCTGATGCCCTCGGGTGGGGGGCCGAGGGCTGCCCCAGGTCCAAATCAACATGCACTTTCTCCTCACAGCCTGACATACACTTTATTTTATTATGATTACTGTAACTGATGAGCATATTTATCATCAGGAGACTTAGGATGAGTTTAAAGCAAAGGATGGTGTGTGTGAGTGGGCCGTAAACAGAGGTGGGTGTGAGCGTGCAAGTGTGAGTACAGTATGTGCCTAAGTAGAATGGGTTTGCTGGAGGGCAGAGTGCCTGTGTGCAAGCAAGCTCACGAACAAGTAGGGGGTAACAGGTGTGAGTGAGCTTGAGTGTATGTGAGTGTGCAAGTGGCACCCACATGTGAGCAGTAGTCGAGAGCAGGCACGGGCACCAGTGCGAGAGTGAGGGAAAGAATCCAACGCAATAACCACATCCCCCTCCCGGGTCCCCAGCTGCTGGCTGGGCTGCTTCCCATGGGAGCCCAGGCCCCACTGGCCCCACCCCTATTACCTCAGCCAGCGCCACTTGACGCAGTATTAACAAGGTAGCACTGAGCATATCAATAAATACTATTCTGATAACTGCCTGTGCTTCAAGGCCCTGCCTCCCTGAGCTGGTGCCTCCTGCCCAGCCTGCAACACCCATCAACACCTGGGCATTACTTGGGGCCACTGAGGACCAGTGGGGAGGGTCAGGCTGCCCAAGATGCAGGGACATCAGGCCTCCACCCAGAAGTGTGAGGAAGGGAAGCATGGGTTCTGGGTTGGGGGGCTCTGGGAGGCCAGGGCATTTGGTGGGCTCTCTTGGCGGGGCATGGCATGGCCTCAGGTCCTGTTGGGCATATTACCAGGGAAGTACAGAGCTGGCAGGATCCAGGATGCACTCATGTTCATCAGGAGGTTCACAGCAGGGGCTTCAACCTCAGGCTCAAGGCTCAGTGAGACAAAGCTGGCCCTGTGGAGCTACCTGTCCTGCAGGTGACCCCATGGGTCTGAACAGAGACTCCTAGAGACCAGTGGCTGAGGCAGTTAGAACAGGAGCCCAAGAGGTTCAAGGACATAGGCCGTGGGTCAACAGAGTGGGGCTAAGTCGAGTTCAGAGCAGCCACCTCTGCTTGGACCTTCTGAAAACTCCTTAACCAGCCCTGGAACAGCCCTGAGGTGGGCAGAGCAAGATGTCCTCAATGTCCCCAGGAGCCAAGACAGTCCATCCTCCACTACAGCAGCCACCAATCTGAGCCTGAGCATAGCGCACATTGGAGTCCACATTCTGGTTTATTTTTTTTAAATGTTCTATTATTTCAGGCTTGGTGGGGCATGCCTTTAATCCCCGCACTTGGGAGTCAGAGGCCAGCTTGTGAGAGCAAGGCCAGCCTGGTCTACATAGAGAGTTCCAGGCCAGCGGGGGTACAAGGAGACCCTATCTCAAGAAAAGTTCTGTTACTATCCACTTCTGCTGAGGACAGATCAAGAGACCCTGGTCATTGGCTTTGCTAGGGGGATGCTGAGGATGAATCCCAGGGCCTTGCATATGGTAGGCAAGTACTCTACCACTGAGTACACCCCGGGTCAGATACCTGTCATGGAAAAGGCAGTTTATTGCTCACAGATCCTGGAAGGGGCACCCCACACCACACAGGGTCACACAGGGGAGCACCATAGTCAGTAGGAATGAAATACCTCCCCCGTGGCTTCCAGGTGGGGCAGGTGAGAGGCACAGGATCCTCCAGTCTGAATAGCTTCAGTGGGTACTATGTTTGGGGCTGTGCCTAGTTCCTGCTGTGGAGTGACTGGGACAGGTGGACCATGGCCCATAGTGTGGGAATGGGGCAGTGATGGGGCTGCACACTTACCAGCTCTAGGATGTGGTCTGTCTTAGGAGGGGCAGCCTGTCTAGAGTCAGCAAAGCTCCATGTCAGAGAATCAGAATACAGAAATAGCCAGGCATGGTGGCACCGGCCTTCAATCCCAGCACTTGGGAGGCAGGTGTATCTCTGTGGATTTCAGACCAGCCTGGTCTACATAGTAAGTTCCAGGACAGCCAGGGCTATATAGTGAGACCTTATCTTTAAAAAATAAATAAATAAACAAGCCGGCATGGTGGCGCACGCCTTTAATCCCAGCACTCGGGAAGCAGAGGCAGGTGGATCTCTGTGAATTCAAGGCCAGCCTGGTCTACATAGTGAGTTCCAGGACAGCTGGGGCTACAGGGAGACCCTGTCTTAAAAAG
>NW_008339924.1:1377414-1387242 GCF_000622305.1 Nannospalax galili
TGTTTGTGCATCCTATCCCCAGAAAGCTCACTGTCACCTGACCCAGGACACTGTCCCTGACCTAGCATTCCAGATAGCATTCAACATTTCCTCATATGGGGAAGGGGCTTTTTTGGGGGGGGGTCTATGTAGACCAGGCTGGCCTTGAACTCACAGAGATCCGCCTGCCTCTGCCTCCCGAGTGCTAGGATTAAAGGCGTGCGCCACCATGCCTGGCAAGGAAGGGGCTTTTGAGAAAGAACCCTGGGAACCCAGATGGCCACCCTCTAGGCTACTTGCTCCTCTAGGGATGACAGTTCCTGGCCCCATGGCCCTACTCACAAACCAGCCCCTTCCCAATGGTGAGCTGATGTGGCAGCCAGAGTAACCTAGGAAAACCCCAGGGTGCTGGCCTCCTTCCTTCTCCTTGAGCCTCCTTGCCCACATAGCCATCTGCCTCCTGCACATGGTGCATAGCCCGCTCTGAATGTGCTGTCCCCACCCCACCCCCACAACTCCAGCTCAGTCTGCATACCCAGGGACTTGGCTCTGAGGGGTAAAAATCCGTAGTCATCAAGGAGCTCTGGTCTGGGTAGTACCAAGTCCAGCTGCTGCACTTTCCTCTTAAGTCCTGTTTCCCTGCTAGTGAAGATAAACGCCACTGACCACAGACAGTGTCTGGGCATGCTGCTACTGAGCTTATTCCAAGCAGAGACAGACATGTGAGAGGCTGGGCCCACTGGAGCCACCTTGGAATCTGGGGCCAAGAAAGTAGCCACTACCTACCTCTGGTCTTGGCTACATCCTAATGGGACATCTCAGCAAAGTCCTGTCTGGAGAGGTTGGTGCTGTGAGTAAGCATGCTGCCCTTTCCTGTGTGGAGCTGGCCTTGGGGCCACTTCGGAGGAGGGGGTTCAGATCAGCATCTTGCAGAAGCAGACAGCACTGTGGGTACTGGGAATAATACCATCTCACTCCTCAGAAGTGTCCTCTGGCTTTGTGCCCCTATGAGCCATCCCACCCTTCTGGAAGCAGGTGGCCAGGGAGCAGGTAGCCAAGGGACCCTGAAAAGGATGGTTCTGGTCACTTGAGGCAGGTGAGACTCTTTCTCTGACCTCTGTCCCAGCTCTAAGTCTGTGGAGTATGTCTGGTTCATAATGATCTATGCTGCTCTACCTGGCCTCTCCTCGGTACACCCTGAAAAGCTGACTGGGGGCCAAGGAAGACCTTCCCCTCAGAAATGGCTTCAGACTGATCTACTGTCTCCTCCTAAGGGCCATGGGTTCCCCTGGCCATATTGACCCCTCTCACCCTAAGCCTTCTCCTGGCTCTCTGCATGGCTCACTTTAAAGAAGCCCCTCCTGTGGTTGTTCTGCTGAGCAGAGGAGCCTTCAGTTTGGCCAGCTCTGGGACAATGGTCACCCACTCAGTCCATGGCGGAACAGAACCTGCCCCAACAAAAGCCTGCTTGGGAACAGCTGTTAAAAATCAACCCTCAAGCTGGTGTCTTGTTCTCCCACACAGTCTAAGATGCAAGGGAGGCTCAGGCTCTACTGGGTGGGGATCTGCCTCAGTTTCCCCTCAGCATGACTGGTCTTGTGTTTCTGGTCTCTCACAGCCCTGCAGACACCAGCAGGTTAGAGTTATGGTTACCATCTCCTTTCTCGCCCAACAGCCACCTAGCCAAATTCAAATTCTGGTAGTCTTGGGTCAGCATCTTCTTGGAATGCCATCCCATCCGCTGCCTTCTTCCCTCTACCTCTAAGCAGAGGCAGACAGGGCAGGTGACACCATGGTCTGTTCCACAGAAGCAGACAGGCCCAGGGAGAATTCTGCACCCATCCCAGCCAGCCGGAACTGGAACCCAGTCCCCCTCCTGACACACCAGCCTAATGCTGAAATTTTCAACCAAACACTGCAGGTGCCTGGAGAGTAACCCAGGGTAGACCTCTTTGTGCCTGGTTAACGAGGGGGTGGAGCTGGTAGTCTCTGCTCTGCGTGAATGTGGGTGAGTTGACCAGAAGGGAAGAGGTGATCACAGAGCACAAAGACAGTGATCATCAGGGATGAATGGGAGGCCCAGAGGCCAGAGTATGCTTCACTGAGGAGCAATGAAGGCAGAGGTCACCCCGAGGCCAGGCCCTTTCAGACCATGAAGATGGCGACAACAGGGCAGCAAACACCCACCAGGAGCCTCTCTGTGAGCCTCTTGTGTAACAGCTCAGCAGGCAACAGCCCAGCCTGCTGGAGGGGACCCAGAGTGGGTGAGGATCATATCCCCAATGGCCAGGCTCCAGGGTGGTCATTCAGATGCTCAGGATGTGAGGACCTGTGACCCCCTAGGAGTCACCAGTGTCAAAGGCAGCTTCTCCAAAACCCAGGGCCAAGGAGACAACCTGTCCTCTTGGACCCTGAAAGGATTGGATGGGGCAGCTGAGAGCTGGACAGAGCTTACTTCCCCAGTAGAGGGTCTCTCTGCCAGGGCCTGCGCTGGGTAGTCACTGCGCAGTCCCCACTCTGGCCTCCAAATTGCTTGTTTTGGTGTGCACTCAAGCGGAGAGATGCCCACCAGGCTCCTTCCACCCACTCACTAACGCTTGGGCAGTGGACCAGCAGCCCAGAGACCTGGCCAGGAGGGCCAACTGGCCGCCAGCAGGCCCTTAGCACGTCCAGTGCTCCCTGCGCCGCCAGGGTGCGGCAGTAGCTGAGGACTGCGGCTAGCTGGAGCCCTGGGATAACAGCCCTCAGAAGAGGCTGTTCACTGGGATGGCGCAGGGTCCGGACTCCCAGCATCAGGGCTCTCGGTCCCAAAGGCCAGGGTAGCTGTCTGCCCGGGTAGCTGGCTGGGTCGGCCCCTCGCCCCTTAGTTCTGCAGGACCCACTCCCCCTGGCGTGTGATCCCCAAGAAAGCCACCGGCCAGCGTCCCACCGCCTCTAACTGAGGTCCCGCCCCTCTCTGAGCCCTTTGGTTCCAATGTCGCTGGACCCCGAGCCTCCTCCGGCCGCCTAGGAACACTAACCCATTACACGCATTCGGCAGAGGACAGCCTGCGCGCTAGGACCCGGAGGCGCCCGGTGGGAGGGCGGGGCCGGGGGGGCGGAGCCTCGTGTCCGCATGCGCGGAGGCCTGGGAAGCGCTTCCCGGCATGCCGCGCGACCCGCGCCCTCGGCCCGTCTGGCCCGTCCGGCCGCCCCGCCCCGCCCCGTCGTACCCGGCCCACCCCGTCTACCGGGCGACGCGCGCATGGAGGCCGGCTGAGGAGCACCGCCGCCTCGCTCGGTACGCGGCGGCCCGGACGGCGCATGCGGGAGGCGGGGGGCTCGGGCTGCAGGGCCCGGGTGGGGGCTGCGGAGACCCGGGACCCGCGTCCCTCCTGACCCAGGACAGTCGCTAGCGCTTCCCTGGCTTTGGAACGTCCGGAGCCTTGTTGGAAGCGGGGCGGCCTCCAGGTGGACTCCGGCCTCTCCGAGCGAGGGGCTGCAGGCCGCCAGGCTCGCTGGTCCGGAGGCTCTACTGTCCTGCGCCTCCCCTTTTGCTTCCACGGGATGGCTCGTCTTGTGGTGGCCGTGATTCTACGGGCAAAATGCCAGGGGGGCCCTGACAGGGCGGACGAGAAGCCCGGAGTCCGCAGGCCCATGCAGGGCATCTCCAGGTGGACAGATCCGGGAGGGCTGGCTAGGTTTCTTCAGCCCGTGTGTTTCCTCTTCCCGCTTGCAGCTCTGCCACATTTGCGCAAAGCCGGTCTAGCTGGAGCAGAATTTCCGGTATCCCACGGTGCTCAGGCTCAGAAGAGGGGCAAGAGGCGGCCAGGGGTTTGTCACACCCTGTTCTGCAGCCGTCAGGCATTTCTCATTAAAGACCCTTGCCCAGGGTCGGCAGTGAAGGCTTTTTTAAAATTCCATTTGGTCGTGGTCTGCTTTGGGCCAGTGGTAGGAAGCCAAACTGCCATCTGGGAAACAGTTTTTAAGAGAGTTGAGGCATGATGGATGTGTCAGCTCAAGAGAGTAACAGTAGTGTGGGTTGGGAAACGTAAGACTGAAGTCCAAGATGAGATGCTGGTAGTTTGGGTTGCCGATGAAGATTCTGCCCTTTTTTCACTGTGCCCTCAAGCTGCCTAGTGTCTCTTAGAAGGGCACCAATCCCATCCTGGGTCCTGCCCTGATGAGCTCATCTCATCCTCCATCTGCCTACTGATACTTCGTTGTGTGAATTTGGTGAGGACACAATTCACAGTAATTAGGACTCAGAAATAACTGGATCTGGACAAGTGGGCAGCATGTCTGAGATGGCTCTGGCCATGTACTGTCACATAGTGTGTTTGAGGTCTGGACAGCTGGATTCATTGCTGAACCCCTCAGCTTACTCTGACCTGGTATCCCAGGGCTGCACCCCCCCACACACACACCCTGACTTGAGTGGGCCTTTCCTGCCTTTTGAGCCAGCATTTTCTCTCTTAAAGCTACTGGAAATTCTCTGAGGTCTGAGGCTTGTTCTCCTAGCAGGTTAGATACTTTTTAAAAGACCTGCTGTAAACTAAAGTTCCATACGTGGAGGCATCTTGCCTGGTTGCCAGCAGGCCTTTCAAAGTGTCTCCCACAGTCCTGCTCAACAGGGAAAGCTGGTTGGAGGCCTAGCTTACATAAATCCCAGCTCTCTGACTTTACAGTGTGGTCTGGCCAGGGACAACGTGGGAAACTCTGAAAAGGACATATGGCAACTGCAGGTACAGGGGCTGGATGCTTAGGTGCGTTGGGAAGTAGAGGCCTGGCTCAGTTAACCAGTCAGAAATAAGCAGGGTGAGAGGATTAGTAACCTGCTTAAATTACATCCAAGAGGCAGGAAAGCAAAGGATCAGAAAATGCATGGGTGTGATAGCATCAGAGACTCAGGATCACAGACTCTTGGCTTGGGGGAAGGGGGGTCGGGTCCATGGCCTTCCTGCCTGTCTTCCCCTCCCTGCCCCTACTGGCACTGCTCATGGTGAGAGGCTGCATCCCAGGGCTGGGAGTTACAAAGGGTCCTGGTGCTGTCTTTGGGAGGTCTAGCCATCAAGGGGCTCAAGGACTTAGCCCCAACTACCACATGCGTGGGCCCAGTCCTGCTGGGGACTAGCCAGGGGCTTCAGAGCTGTCTGGAGCCAGTGCTTCACCCTCAGTGGCCTCCTTGCCTGCCCCCCCCCCCCCCAAGCTCAAAGTGCAAGCTTTGGAAGGTGGATCTACCAGGCTGACCACAAACCTGTGGTTGCCCCACCCCAAGGAGGGCAGGGCAGGGCAGGCGGAGGCTACAGAGGCTACGTGGTTCTCTCCCATTGGCTGGCTGAGCCACAGACTCAGGCAGGCCCACCCACCTCTCCAGGATGTTTTTTTAAGTTTTCCCTTCCAGCTTTGGCTTGTTAGTAGGAATGGCTTGTTCAGCTAGACCAAGGGTGATCCTCCTCTCCCTCTCTGGGCAGGGTTCCATGGAGTGGGAGGGCCAGTCCCTAGGCTGTCATGGAAGACAGATTCCTGTTTCTCCAGAGCACTTTACTCTGTTAAGGGAAGGTGGCCCTTGGGTGAAGCTCCATGAGCAGATACCATGTGGTTTGGTGGAGATCTGGCTATGCACAGGCCCTGACTAGCAGTAGCGCTTACCCAGTAGGCTCACCTGTATATAAAAATTGCCCAAGGTAGAACTGGTTCCAAACTCGGGAGAGGAGAAGGACGTCAGGGCAGGCAGTATGTAGGTTCTGCTTGCCTCTGTAGCAGACTTGGACACTCCATGGGGCTGGGACCACAAGGTTTCAGAGGCTCTTGTAGGATCTTTGCCATCCTCACCCTAGAATCCATGCTGGGCCCTACCCCAGCTCCTCTTGTAGGGTTACCTGCCCCCTTTTTGATGTTGAACACATCAGGTGTTTGATCACATCAGGGCCCTGGGTCACATTTACACAGCAGCATTAGAGGAAAAGAGCCTGCAAGTTCTGAGAGGTGTGCAGAAGTTGTAGGCGGAAGTACTGCTGTTGCTGGGCGTGGTGGTGCACACCTTTAGTCCCAGCACTCAGGAGGCAGAGGCAGGCAGATCTCTGTGAGTTCAAGGCCAGCCTGGTCTACATAGTGAGTTCCAGGACAGCTGGGGCCACAGGGAGAGACCCTGTCTCAAAAAGACAAAAAAAAAAAAAAAAGTGAGTACTGCTCTTCCAGAGAACCAGAATTTGTTTTATTTATTATTTTTATTATTTTATGTGTATGAGTGTATTGCCTGCACATATGTGAGTGCACCCATGTCATGCAGTGCCGCGGAGGTCAGAAGAGGGCTTCAGATTCCCCTGGAACTGGAGTTAAGGACGGTTCTTAGCTGCCATGTGGGTGCTGGGAATCAAACCCAGGTCTTCTGCAAGAGCAGTCAGTGCTCTTTAAACTGCTGAGCCATCTCTCCAGCCCCCAAAACCAGAATTTAATTCCCAGGACCCATGTCAGTCATATGGTTCACAACCACCTGTAACTCTGGCTCCAATGGATCTGACACCCTCTGTGGACACTCATGTGTACAAACCCACATACAGACATACACATAACTAAAAGTAAGATTTTTTTTTTTAACATTACAATACCCAGGGGTCAGATTTTTTCCAGCAGACTTGTCACTTTTAAAGGGCTCTCTCAAGTCAGGACCATTGTGTCGGCTAAGTACTCCTGACCTGAGGTCAGCTCCTGTGTGCTGTGCAGTGCTCACAGATTTGGGGTTGTTTTTGTTTGTTTGTTTTTTAATGAAACATGTTAAATGTTATAATTCAATGTTTCTAGGTAAACTGTACATTATGATTGATAATGTTATTTTGAGTTTGGGAATAGGTTATGTAATTAGTGAGGCACAGCAGGAGACATAGAATTGAAATGCCTTACATGTTTTTTGCTAAGAATGTATCATTTTAGCCCAGCATGGTGGCGCACGCCTTTAATCCCAGCACTTGGGAGGCAGAGGCAGGCAGATCTCTGTGAGTTCAATACCATCATGGTCTACATAGTGAGTTGCAGGCTAGCTGGGGCTACAGGGAGACCCTGTCTCAAAAAAACAAAAAAAAAAAAAAAAAAGAATGTATTATTTTTCCCTCTCCTGGCTTGAGTGTTTTGTTGTTGTTAATATTTTATTTATTTTTATTTTATGTGTATGAGTGTATTGCCTGCATGTATGTGAGTGCACCCGCGTCGTGTAGTGCCGAGGAGGTCAGAAGAGGGCGTCAGATTCCTCTGGAACTGGAGTTAAGGACGGTTCGTGGCCGCCATGTGGGTGCTGGGAATCGAACCCAAGTCCTCTGTAAGAGTACTCAGTGCTCTTAACCACTGAGCCATCTCTCCAGCCCCTGAATATTTTAATGGCTATGCCAGGAAGGAAGTGTCTGTTCACCCACTGATACATGAAGTCCACTGACCTTACTGAGCCGTGGTCCAATGCTGCCTTTGTCCTCACTGGTCAGTGTGTTGCTCTCCCTCTTACACCATCTGGCATTCTGGGCCCCCACCCTTAGGGCCCCTCATTCCTTTCCAAAGACACTATAAGGAACCACCTAGCCCTGGTCAGCCTTCTAACACAGTTTCTTCTCTGTTAGGTTTCGTTGTCTTGGCCCCTGTGGATGCTAACCTGTCTGCTTGTGCCAGGCTCTTCCTCTGTCTGATAGTCACACTCTGTTGTCATCATTACTAAAGGAGTGGAGGGTTTCCTTGAAGTGGCTTTATCGCAGAGGCCTTGTGGTTCACACCATGGGAACCGTAGCCACAGCATTGTGTCCTGCAGTAAACCCCTCTCTGGTCAGTGCAGCTTGATCAGAATTAGCTTCATTACGTTGTGCTCCTGGTGTAGGTTATGGCATCTGCAGTGTGCTGGAGATTTGCCCTCCACAGAGTCATTCACAGGTTGCTCATGGAGGCTGCTGGCCTCTCACCAGCCAGGCTCATTCCAAAAGGACCTTGGACCTCAGCAGCATACATAGCAGGAGGCAGCCGTGGTCCTACCCTGCAAGTCGTTCAAGACTGACCCAGCCCTATTGTCACAATGAGGGCTGAGGCCGCAGGTGAGCACCATGTCGGTTTTTCATCAGGCGACCTCCATCAGCCACAAAGCTGCTGCTGCTCAGCCATGGAGGGGGAGGAGCGACCAGCTCAGGAGGTAAGGAAAAGCTGGGGGCTAATGGAGCATCTTCTTGAACAACCTTGGGCCCAACCCAGTAGCATTTATGCTGTTTCATATAGCATGGTAAGGGTCCCAACTGGCCCCTTTGGATCCCTTTGGCTACTTCCCTGAAGATACTTAACCTGGTAACTAGGGTTTTGTAGCTTTCAGCTGGAAGCCCCTCCATTGGAAGGACCTGAAACAAGTAGCCCCTGCCTTGAGTTGGCTGAGGTGGTGCACGTCTGAAGAGTGTCTGACCTGTTGGTGTGTAGACACCTATTTGAACTCTCACCCTGCAGGCTGACATGGAACCCGTGATGACATCAGGGACTTCGGAAGCAGTGCCAAGGGTGCTTTCTGGAGACTCTCAGAACCTCTGTATGTGTCCCTTCAGGACTTGGCTTGGCACACACAGTGCTAGACCTGGGGAGGAGGTGGGAGGAAGTGTCAGGTTGAGGGCCTAGTCTGTGGTGAGCGGAGCATGGCCACAGGCAGTCCTGACCTGCCCAGGCTGAGGGGCGGAGGGGGGCGGTAAAGGCCGCAGGAGCCCCTCACTACACTTAGGTGCCCTGTAATCCCTGAGATTGACTTCCACTTTGTGCCTGCACTGAGCCTCTGCTTCAAACCCATCCCTGAATCCTGCCATGCATGTGACTGGGACACCTCCAAGGGAGCCTGGTCTTCCACTGCTCCCCCATTCCCTGCGTTCTATGGCAACCTGGGTGCAGTGAGGAGAACAAAGTCCCTTCCCAGACCCCCTAGATAGTTAATAACCCATAGATGTGATCAGGTAGCCTGTCTAGTCATCTGGGCAAGCCATCGTGTAGAGTGCACTGCTTGTCAGGGAGCATGTGCCCTATGAGGTGCAGTTTTCACTGAGGACCCGGGCTGCGTCTGCAGCCTAGGCAGCTGTCCCCTAGCCTCACACCTCGGCCCGCCGTGACCTTTGCTATTGCCGCAGCTGACGTGGACGCCCTCAACCTACTCCTGGAAATGAAGCTGAAGCGACGGCGGGAGCGGCCCAACCTTCCACGCACCGTGACCCAACTGGTGGCAGAGGATGGGAGCAGGGTGTATGTGGTGGGGACCGCCCATTTCAGTGATGACAGCAAGCGGGACGTTGTGAAGGTGAGCACCGTGTCCTGGTTGTTACTCATCTGCAAGTCTGTACCACAAATAACAGGCCAGGGTGACGTAGACCAGGGACCAAGCAGTAGGCATTTCCAGCTTGGGGTCCCCCAAGAATGATGTGTTACTTCATGTTCCACAGCCGAAAGCCTCTTGTTTTTCTTCATTTTAACAAGTGGAGCTGTCTTACAGCTTTCTCTAGTTGCTTTAAGAATAGAATTGTCAGGGCTGGAGAGATGGCTCAGCGGTTAAGAACACTGATTAGTCTTGCAGAAGACCTGGTTCGAATTCCAGCACCCACATGGCAGCTAACAGCTGTCTGTAACTCCAGTTCCAGGGGATCCAACAGCTTCTTCTGTCCTCCGTGGGCAATGCACAACATGGGTGCACTTACCTACATGCAGGCATAACACTCATACACATAAAATAAAAATAAGTCAGGCGCAGTGGCGCACGCCTTTAATCCCAGCACTTGGGAGGCAGAGGCAGGCGGATCTCTGTGAGTTCAAGGCCAGCCTGGTCTACATAATGAGTTCCAGGACGGCTGGGGCTACAGGGAGACCCTGTCTCAAAGA
>NW_008339924.1:1387274-1408954 GCF_000622305.1 Nannospalax galili
AAAAAAAAAAGAATTGTCATTGCAGCCACGCAGGCTGTTAGTACTGACTGACCCTTCTGGTAGGGTTCCTGGCCTAGTGTGGGCCTGCTGTGTGGATGGCAACAATATGGGTCCACTAGAGTCTGGCCCTTGCTTTGCAGACCATCCGGGAGGTGCAGCCTGATGTGGTGGTTGTGGAACTCTGCCAGTACCGTGTGTCCATGCTGAAGATGGATGAGAGGACACTGCTACGAGAAGCCAAGGAGGTCAGCCTGGAGAAGCTGCAACAGGCCATCAGGCAGGTATGCACACACATCAGCAGATAGTAGACTGTGAGCACCCATCTCTACATAGGGACCTTGGCTGCCGTCCCTGCTCTGTAGAGAAGGGGGCTGAGGCTCATGGCCCAGAGTCTCCTTTGAGCCTGTGATAGATAGGCTTCTCGCTGCACCAGCCTCCTGCCATAGTGCCCTGGTTGCAAGCCTTCCCCAAGGGAGGATAGAGGTTGATCTGTTAGCTTCCGGACAAGGGGAAAACACAAGGCGGGAGCAGGGCAGAGCTGGGAACCCTGGTTTGCTAAGCTGAAAGGATGGGTCTCAGCATGGTCTGGCCTCCCACGGAGCTGCATGGCCTTTGTCCTCCACATTGCCCCAGCCCTGCAGGGATAGGAGAGGCAGCACCTGGCAGCACATCCTTGTGGTCTGTTTTCAGATGGCACCAGGCACAGCTTGCCCCAGTTGCAGTCAGTGTGCCTTCCCTTCTTCTGAGGAAGCAAGTGATAAAGTCTCACGGGAGTGTCCCCAAACAGACTGGGCCTGCTTTACACCCTGGAATCTCCCAAGTGAGGGATGTTACCATACACCTTTACAGGCTAGCTACCCTATAAAAGGCAGTCCCCAGCAGCTAGAAAGGTGGTTCAATGGTTAAGAGCACTGGTTTCTCTTAACCTGTGAGCCATCCTCCAGCCCTGGTGAGTTTTTATTTTAAGCTGGCCATATGAGCACAGCAGACCTCATCTCCCTAGTCACTTGGTGCTGCCTAGCCTAAGACCCTATCTCATGGTTAACTTCCAGTGCCGTGAAGCTCGGGTAAGCGAGGACACTTCTGTGAGCCCACCAGAGCTCAGAATGTACTTTCCTGGGTCAAGGGCCAGACCTTCCTGGGAAGGTGCAGTCTGAACAGTCCACACAGCAGCTCCTTCCTAAGGCAGTAGGCCCATGCCAGAATCTCACAACCCTGCAGAGTAGGACCTCAGCACCCCAACCCACATCTCAGGGCTCAGTCAGCCTTCCCAGACCAAAGGCAACCACATTGCTTCTGTGGATGGATGTGGAAAGCACTAAGTATCAAAATCTGCCACACAGATACATGGTCTGGTCGTCCCTTTTCCATACCCTTAACCATTCTGTAAAGAAATCTTTTTTTCAGAGGAAACGTATTTGAGTGACTCTTGAGGCCAAGGTGACCTGCTACTGTCTGACCCTCTTCATGTACCAGTGTAGCCTGCCCCCCAAGGACACTCAGAGGGTCAGGGGCCTGGCTCACAGGCCACCATGCTGTACTCACACTGCTCTGCTTCCTTAGTCTGCACAGTGTAGCTGATGTGGGCCCTCTCCCTGCAGAATGGACTCATGTCAGGGCTCATGCAGATGCTGCTGTTGAAGGTGTCCGCCCATATCACTGAGCAACTGGGCATGGCCCCTGGTGGCGAGTTCAGGGAGGCCTTCAAGGAGGTAGGTGCAGGGCACAGCCTGAGGGGACTCTAGATGCAGAGGATGGGGCGGGGTAGATGATGAGAGCTACCTGTGGCCCTAACACCCAGCCTCTGCTTCAGGCCAGCAAGGTACCATTCTGCAAGTTCCATCTGGGTGACCGACCCATCCCAGTCACCTTTAAAAGAGCCATTGCTGCACTCTCCTTCTGGCAGAAGGTCAAGCTGGCCTGGGGTCTATGCTTCCTATCTGACCCAATCAGGTAGGAAGTTTCTCTGGCCTGCCTGTGGCACATCCCACACCTGTACCAACCTTGTATTCTGGTCCACTCTCCTCACACAAGGCCCTTGTCCTCCCACCATAAATGCCAACACAATACTTGTGGTCCCTGTCCTGAGTCAACAACACAAGCTTTCCTATGACCCATCCATCACACCCCTGGGCTGCCAGCACACCCCTGCCCATCCCTGTAGGCAGCCAGCATACCCCTTGCTCATCCCCATGGGCTAGGAACACACTTTTCCTTTAGCAAGGACGATGTGGAGCGCTGCAAGCAGAAGGATCTGTTAGAGCAGATGATGGCAGAGATGATTGGCGAGTTTCCAGACCTGCACCGCACCATTGTCTCAGAGCGTGATGTCTATCTGACCTACATGCTGCGGCAGGCTGCCCGACGTCTTGAACTGCCCCGCACCTCTGATGGTGATGGACAGGCCAGGGTGGGAACTCCCCAGGACACTGGTTCCTGTGTCTTCCACTGACCTTTGCCCTCTCCTGACAGCTGAGCCCAGGAAGTGTGTCCCATCTGTGGTCGTGGGTGTTGTTGGCATGGGTCATGTGCCTGGCATTGAGAAGAACTGGAGCACCGACCTCAACATCCAGGAGATCATGACGTGAGTACCTTCTCCAGCACGTCCCTTGAGCCCCCAGTTGCGTGCGGTGGTGACCCATGCATGGGGAGACCTTGGAAGTATGTGTTCTGCCAGGCCTACTCCACCTCTTCTTCCCACAGAGTCCCCCCACCATCCATCTCTGGCAGAGTGTCCCGGGTGGCCATGAAGGCTGCCTTCTTTGGCCTGCTGGGCTACGGCCTGTACTGGATGGGCCGCCGAACCGTGAGCCTAGTCCTATCTCTACCTGCTGCGCAATTCTGCCTCCAGAGGGTGAGCGAGGCCCAGCCAGGCCGGTAGGAGGTCCGTGCGAAGAAGTGACCACACCCAGGGGTTCTGCTCTCCTGCATCACAGCTGGTACTCCCGAGGAGCTGGTACCACCTGCCTGGGGATGTCCCTGGGTGCAGATGCATCCAAGCCACCCCCCCCCCATGGGGGCCTAGGCCAACCCTTCTCTGCCTTCCCCATCTCCTGCCCACCCAAATAAAGAATTATTTAACTGTCTGAGCTCAGGCTTCCCAGCAGCTCCCCCACACACACTGCAGAGACCACCTATGAGTTTCAGAGCTGTCCGCAGTGTGGGGACCCAGTGACCCAGTTCCAGGAGGGCCAGAGGCTGCAGAGAGACACTGAGGTGCCCCACCCCTCCAGCCCCAGGGTGGGCCTGGCAAATTGCTGCTGTACCTACCTCACTGTGCCTTGTGCTCTGGCCGGCAGGAGCATCTGGCCCAGAGTGCATTTCACTGTGGGTTTGGGGCCGGCGAGTTTAGGAAGCTGGGGGTCCATGCAGCTTCCTCCTGTGGATGTGTGGGACCTTTGGCATCCTGGACATGCATGTGGCATTGCCAGCTGCATCTCTGACTCCAGAGAGTGTGGTTTTGGCTTTTTTTTTTTTTTTTTTTTTTTTAATGTCTGAAAGTTTTTTTACTCAGGTAATTTTAATGTCAAAGAAAAAACAAGCAAATGTCAGGAAATACAAGCCTTAAATCCAGTGAGGACAAAGAAGATTCTTTTTCTGTGTCTGTGCCCTGAGAGTGGGCAAATTTATGTCAAAGGGCCAGTCCTGCTGGACTTCTACAGCCTAATGTGGGTTGGGCTGCCTCCAGTGTGAGCCTGCTTGCTGCCCTAGTTGCTCTTGGTGCTGGGAGGGACTTGACCTGATTCCTGTGCATTTGGTGGGCTGCCCAAACGGCACTGTGGGCTGCCGGCATCCACTGTGGACCACAAACCCAGGGCCACGGTTGGCTTGTGTCACATGGCTCTGCATGTGGTGGTAGTTGCACAGTCTGGCAGGGCCAAGGCCACTCCGACTGTCCTTGTGTTGACTGTCAGATCAGGTGAAACTGTGAGCTGGGCAGGGGCTGTGGAGCTAGTTGGGCTGTGTATGTCTGTCTCACACTCGTTGACTCGTACCCTAGAAAGAGAAATAAATTTTAATTTTGGAAGCTCCGTTTTGTGAAGTGTGTGGAAATGGGACTCAGGTGATGGGGGTACTGGCTTCCTCTTGTGTCATCTGCCCGTAGGTCTGCAGAGTGCTGAGGGTACCCATGGATCCAAAGGGACATGCCACCCACCTCACCTATCTCAGCGAAGGACACAGGCTGGCCCCAGGTGCCCACTGATGGCTAGCAGGGTTGATTGTGTTAGCCAAGTGTATATACTTGGAACCTGTACACCTCTGGCTCATACTTCCCTGCCCTGCATATTTGGGAAGGGAGGAGGCAGGGCTAGCCTTGAGGCCCCTAAACAAAAGGTCCAGGAGCCAGGACCTGCCTGAGGAGACTGGCAGCATGGAGGGTGGCAGGGGCCAGGGACAGAGTACTTGGCTGGTGGGTACAGGGTAGCCTCTCCCATATGATTCCCCCCCTCCCCGAGTAGTCATGGCTGCCTGTTATTTGCTAGCTCTTTTCTCAGCAGTCTGGGTCAGCTCTGTGGTACAGCATTAATGGCCAGTGAGAGGGACTAGTACACTAGCTTCTCAAACCCAGAGGTAGGCTGGGGATCCCAGCTGGCTAAGCTTGCTGCTGACTAGATCTTTCCACAGGCCCAAGTGGTGGTGCTGGAACCCCAGTCTGGCTGGGCAAAGTGAGGAGTCGGGGTAACCTACTGAATCCCTCCACAGAATTCTACCCAACCTGTCGCCATGGCCCAGGATAGTCTCTGACCAGTTACCTGTGATCCATACCCAGCAAGACTTCTTGCTGCCCCCAGGCCTCGCTTGGGTCCTTCCTGGGAACATATGGGCAGATCAGAATAGGGACAGATTGGCTTAAGCAGCCCTAGACCATACTACCAGGCCAGGGCAAGGCAGACCCCCAAGGGTGGCCAGTGAGGCCCATGTCCAGAGGCAAGCAGGCTGGACACAGACTGAAGCTCCAGGACTTCACAGCCCACTGTCACAAAAAGAAAAGGTAGACACTGCCTAATGCAGGGTGGCGGCCACCAGCTTGATAGGACATCGTCTGCTGGGCTGTTACAGCCCTAACCTATTTTGGCTCTGGCAGGGAAAGACTGTTCTCAGATCCGGGGGGAAAAAAACCCAGGGCTTGAAGCAGAGGAGGCAGGTAACCCCTTCCAGATGAGCAGCTTGTCCACACACTGCCCTTCATCCTGGAATATTGACCCAGGAGGTACTTTGTGCCAAATCTGGGAAGAATGAGGCTGTTATACTCATGGTTGGCAAGAGGCAGGGAAGGCCCTCTGTTCTCAGCAGGGCTCCAGACACCCTTCCCCAAAGGCACAGCACTGCTAAAAAATAGGGAGAAACTCTAATGAGACTCCAGACATTCAGGAAGATGCACTGGGCATACAACATCTTAGCCAACAAATAACATACATCACAGTGGACAGTTAGCAGGCACTAACAGGATCAAGAAGATCCTCAGACACTCTTGAGGATCTTCACCTCATTTCCGAAAAGCTGTTTCTACTACATGCTTATATTACATTGGTGGGCAGAAAAATAAAGTAAGATGAAATAATGAAATTTGCAGGTAAATGAATGGATCTAGAAAAACTTATACTAAGTAACACAGACTTAGAAAAACAAATGACGTATGTTCTCCCTCATATGTGGAGTCTAGCACCAATTTCTTTTAAATTCCAGGTCCTTTTAATAAGATGATGCTATACAGCAGTCCTTCTGCATGAAATAACTGCCATCATCACAACTTCAGCTGAGCATGCTCACTAAATATTGTTACAATTGGGCTTGTTGATGGTTGTGCTCATTCATTAAAGGAGGGCCAAGCAGGGTCATTTGACCGTCATGGGATTATCCAGCCACTCTTCCCAGGCAACTGTATGTAATTTGACCCTAACCACACATGGCCTCCTGGATTTGGGGAGGGCTAAAGTATACAATCTGGCTAGGAAGAGGAGGTATGACCCATGCTGAGTAAAGGCTTTCCAGTGCACATACCCTCAGGTCATACATACCCTCAGCAACCCCTCAGTTATCTCTGTAAGTAAGCTCAGTAATTCATTGGTTCCCCAGTAAAACTTTAATCCAACATTGGCTCGACACTAGAACCTTAAAAGGGAATAAGCATTGCTTAGCATCCCCAGGAAAATAAGTCTCACAACAGATAGAAAATTTATTTGTTAATGCTATTATGTCTCATAAATATTTCTTAAAAAATGAGACTGTAAAAGGTGTTAAAAGGATATGGGAATGGAGATATTTTCCAAAATAGAAAAAATGAGAAAGCCTAAGCAATTGATGAAGGTCTGTGTAGGTCTGTTACAATACATAAAGGATGAGACAAAAATAATATACACATAACCTTAAAATTTCTATGGTCAGAGTTTAGTCAACTAGTTTAAAGGACAAAATATATAGTCAAGGTTTATCTAAGAATATTTGGGGTTTTTTTAATTTTTTTAATTTTTATGTACATGAGTGTATCACCTGCATGTAGGTAAATGCACCCATGTCGGGCAGTGCCCACAGAGGACAGAAGAGGCCATCAGATCCCCCTGGAACTGGAGTTACGGACAGTTGTTAGCTGCCATGTGGATGCTGGGATTTGAACCCAGATCTTCTGCAAGAACAGCCTGTGTTCTTAACCACTGAGCTACCTCTCCAGCCCCCAGAATATTTGTTTTTTTATCCAAGCCTTATCTACATAACACATGGTAATTAAAAGTACCAGACTGGTGGAACTAACCTTATTGGATGTTTGACAGCCATAGTTTGAGGCCTATACTAATACGGTCAGAGGGACTTAAAGGACAGTTTTTGCCCCTTGCCTTCCAAGGTCGACCAAGTTCCAGGGGACTATGGAACATCTCTCAAAATGTCCTGCTGAACCTGTCATCTTGTTCAGGGAGACCATGGAGACCACACCAGATGGACTTGAACCAGTGTCCAGTCTATGAAGAGGAAAGTAAACACAGAGGAAACATCTCTTTCATGCTTCCAAGTGAAGCCAGCCATGGTCAAGCAGGACCTTTGACTTATTTTCACATAGATGGGACTGGTAAAAGAAAGGAGCCAGGGCCTCCTCCCAAGCCCATGTGACCCCCGAGGAACACATCCTCAAATGACCTTAAGTATAAAATTAGTTGATTTATTTGGGCCAACTGTATGGTCTTAAACACCCAAAAGAAAAGTATAACCAAAGATTAAAGTATGAGTCTGTTTCTAATAAGACAATGCTACTCAGATGTAAGACTTCAAATCTTGGCCTGCAGTTCTGTAGTGCCCACCTGCAGCTGAGGGAGACAGCCAGCTATTGTTCTAGCCTAAAAGCTAAATGATGGCTAAATTTGTTTTCTCTCTCTATCTAGAAGCATTTGAGAAGGAACTGACATTGATTCTAGCTACTTGAATATCTGTCAAAGTGCCTGAAAACAAATCCTGAGTTCACTCTCGAGTCCAGCCTTGTCAACCCAAAGGAAGATGAGGAGGAACCCAATAGGTGGATGCTTTTGGAAGCCCTCATCAAGAAATTCCAGTGGACTTTGATTTGGACATTTGAATTTGCCCTGTCCTGACTGTTTTCTGGTTCCCTGTCTAGAACTTGTAATGCAAACTATTCTTGCTTTTACTTATCCTTCGCATCGCCTAGGCACCAGTCAAGGACTTCTTTTTTCCCTATAGTTAATAGTTATGCAATTTGGGAGTCTTTTAGATATTTAGAGATAAGAGTTATGTAATCTGTGAGTCTTTTAGATAGACCCACTGAAGGGGTACTCCAATTGCCTCACCCTGTGTCCCTGTTCAGCATGGAAGAAGTCAGAGTGGTCCATGTCCCGATTCCCTATTGGCAATTTGGTAACCTCTTCAGAGGATGGTGTGATAAGAATAGGAGGTAGGAATTGGCTAGGCAATTTGGGTAAATAAAAAGACCCCAAAGAAAAGTAGCCAGTTTCTTGGCCAAAAGTCAAAATGTCCTTGGGTCTCTTAGCAAAGGCCAAAAATGTTGAAAGTATTTTGGAGCTTGAATCTAATCCTTAAAATATTTTAGGGTTACCTCTTCAGAGGGGGAAATGTTAGAGTAGCCAAAAGCCCCATAAAAATAAATCAATCAAAAAAGAAGAAAGAGTACATGGAGTTAGAAAAAAATGTTGGGGAGCTAGGGAAGGAGTTGGAGGGGAGGGAGTGGGCATGGGATTTGATCAAAACACCTTATATGCATGTATGAAATTCTCAATAAAGTATTTATTTTTTAAAAAAAAGTACACACTCTTCAAACAGAAAGCATTTAGGAAGCCAGGCGTGGTGGCACATGCTTGTAGCCCCATCACTTGGGAGGCAGAGGCAGGCAGATCTCTGTGAGTTCAAGGCCAACCTGGTCTACCTAGTGAGTTCCAGGTCAGTTGGGGCTACAGGAAGACCCTGTCTCAAAAAGACCTAAAAAAAAAAAAAAAAGCCTTTGGGGTATGTGACTCAGAGAAGGGCAGGCCAAAGCTCCTGCTTGCTTTCCCTGTCAGGTTCTGTTACTTAACCGAGGATGGTGGCTGGACTGTGATCCAGGGTCAAGACTGGGTTAGAAAGATGCACCTAGGCTTTGCAAGGTTGGGAAAGCAGCATAAACAGGACTTCAGAGGCTTTGGAATTAGTAGGGTTGGGTTGGTCATGGGGCACAAGGCCTGGCAACAGGGCAGGGACCATGAAGGGGCAAGTTGTCTTAGACAAGATCAAGCAAAAACTGAGAGATGTGATTTGAAGGTACAGAGGTGCTGGCCAAGCCTCATGTCCATTCCTGAAGATGAACATTGGCTGGGGCTGGAGCATATATCAGACCTGAACTCCCAACCAGGCCTGCAGACCTTGCTGGCTGTGGAGCTGCAGGACACGAACAGCCTCATCCTTTGGACCCACTACACCAGCTTCCATGTTGGCAAGGAGGGCTAGTTCTGAGGCCTAACCTTGAGCCAGTACTCAGGAAATGTAGATGCTTACTTAGCCACATCCCCTTGCCCCTGGGGACTTTGTTCTTGCTTTTCTAGAAATGGAGAAGGTTTAAAGAGCAGTGGGTGAGAGGTAGGATGGGGATCCCAAGGCCCCCACTTCCCCATACCTCTTAGTCCCTTCTGGAAACAGTGTCTGCTCCCCAAAGCCTGGTCCTGACAGTCCCAGGTGGTGAGACAGCCCTGGACACCTCATATGTGAAAGAACTAATAGGGGAACAGAAAGAAGGGCTGCCAAACCCACTCTTCCTCCCCACATGGGTGATATATCCTGGGCCTCAGCCATACCGGCAGAAGGGCAAGTACCTTCAGCACCCCGGACTGAGACCATGATGTTTGTCCATACTATGTGACTAGCACTGGCAGTTTTGCCAGTTGCAGCCCATATTGCTCAGGCACCAGGCAGTAGTATAGCAACTGTGGCCTGGTCAACTTCAACAAGTCTTGGTCAAAGGATGCAAGGAGCCCCCTCAGGCCCACAGGTAGCAATGAGTAAGCCCTGCATGACAGCATGCTGCATGTACATATGACCTAGACAGGAAGCCTACATTCTACAATGGATCAGCCTGCCAGGTGGAGCCTCACACATTAAACATTCAAACCTGCTGTCTACTACAAACTTCTGTGTCAGCAAAGAGGAGAGATAGGAGTAGCAGGCAGCTACTGCCCCACCCAGTCCCTTGGGCCCTGGGCTGCCTGGAGGTCCCCAGGAGAAAGCCATTGTAGCTCAATAGTGTGGTCAGCAAAGAAGAAAGGCCTCTGCTCTTCTGTGCTACCCTGCTGGAGCCTTTTGTACAAGCTTGGTGAGGTCCCCAATGGGTCTCACAGCCTGATGTTCACAGATCTTTAATAATCTAGTTCCGCCAGATTCCTTAGTGCTGATCAGACAGAAGCTGGCCCAAAGCCAAACTGGGTCAAGGTAGGGAGATAGGTGAGGACCACCCAAGGCCTGGAAGGAGGGTGGTCTCACCAGACTTGGGGTAAGTCTCCTAGGACAGTTACAAAGGACACTGAAAACCAAAGCTGGTAGGGGCCAGGGTTGCTGTGAAGTGCAGGAGGGGGCTTTCCTCAGTCACCTTCCTACCTCACCATGTGGTTTCCTTATGCACAGTATCTCATACCCCATGCAAAAGGTAGGGAGATTCATTAGTGGACAGAGCTGGGTTCATGGCAGCTTCCGAAGGCACTTTGTGGCCCCAGGAAAAAGTTTCCCACGTGGTCCTTGAGGTGCAGAACTGAGGGCAGGGGCTGGAACAGAGTGACACAGCCGAGAGGGAGTGTGTGCATTTGACTAGGTCTCAGATGTTTGGAGCCAGGAGATTTCTCTGAGGGCTGGGCACTGTCCTGGCAGAACTTGTAGTCTAATCATCAAGGTCCCTACCCACCTGGACTGAGGTGACAGATACACAGAATAGAGAGATAAGTGAATGTGACCATTTTGGAGAAGTGTAGTGTAAGGAAAAACAGCGTGGTCTGAGGTGCCAGTGGAGAGGCAGTTGGGGGCAGAGGACGTAGTGCGCATGTGTGGAACCAGGCTCTAATTAGGCCAAGCACCCTGGCCTGGTACATAGCTCAATCTCTGCTTTGGCCTTGCCCTGCTACTACTGCTGATCCAAATGATCCCAGTGTGAAGTCCTGTGGTCAGCGCCCACCTGGCCCACACATCCCAGGGTCATTGCCAGGACCACTGGCCTTCCCATGGTCTGAACAAACGAAAAACTGTCCTAATGATAGGGACCCTGCATACTGTATACTATAAGAACACACTTGCACTTCACTCTGTAGGAAGAAAATCTACATGCACACATGGATAACGGTTTGCGCTGAGTTAACTTTCATTCTAGATGTAACCAGCTCAAAATAACCAGCTCAGAAAGAATGCAAGACTCGGGTTTTGCAACACTTCCTCTTGCAGAGAGAAAACCAGGAGAAAAGCACCAACACCATAAATCTCAGAGGTGACCACACTTTGGAAATCTCCTGGCTCCAAACATCTGAGACCTAGTCAAATGCACACACTCCCTCCTGGCTGGGGGTACTTCACTCAGAAAGCCCGCCCACGTGGGGTCTGGCACGTGTCCATCGTGTGGGTGCGGCCAAGATCTGACCGGGGCACCCGCACCGCGGAGAGCTTCAGTCCGCAGAGGTGCGGAAACAGGGAGGCAGCCAATCAGGGTCGAGTTTTTGGGAGCGCGCCCTCCACAGGAGCTGCCCCCCCGACCCCGCCCACCCGTAGTTGGGCGGGACTGGACTGGGAGGGGTGGGGCTTCCGGTCGGGGCGGCTCGGCTTCCGGCGGCCGGCGAGGTGGATGGCCTCTCTCAGGGCCGCGTTCTGTGCTTCGCTCGCGGCCGCCGGAGTTCGGCCGCCGGCTCTCCGTGCCACGCGCCTGCCCCCCGCGCTCTGGTCCTCCTGGACCGCCGCCATGGAGCCCGCGCCGCGGTGGCTGGCGGGGCTGCGCTTCGACAACCGCGCCCTGCGCGCACTGCCGGTGGAGCCGCCCGGGCCCGAGGACGCGCTGCGCACGCCCCGCCGGGTGTCCGGAGCCTGCTTCAGCCGCGCCCTGCCCGCCCCGTTGCGGCTCCCGCGCGTCGTGGCGCTGTCGGGGCCCGCGCTGGCGCTGCTAGGGCTGGAGGACGCCGACGCCGACGCCGAGGCGGAGGCCGCGCTCTTCTTCAGCGGCAACGCGCTGCTGCCCGGCGCGGAGCCTGCCGCGCACTGCTACTGCGGACACCAGTTCGGCCAGTTTGCTGGGCAGCTGGGCGACGGCGCCGCCATGTACCTGGGCGAGGTGTGCACGGCGGCGGGTGAGCGCTGGGAGCTGCAGCTCAAGGGCGCCGGCCCCACGCCCTTCTCCAGGTGCGCGGCCGGGGGCCTCGGGCATCACTGCCCCCAGCGGCTGGACGGGTCGGGGCTCGGTGGGTGGGAAAAGCTCCACGCCAAGGTTGGGACCCGGAAGGCGGAGCCGCGGACTGTGGCCGGGGAAAGCAGAAACCAGGCTGGACTCTCTGGCTGGCTGGGGTCTGCAGAGGGCTCCACCGGTCTGCTCTGTAAGTTGGCTCAAAGGAGCACACTTCCGACGGCTGGGGTCGCTGTTGCCATAAACACCCAGGACTTTGGAGCCATTTCCACGAATGACACTCTAGCTAGAGCGCTCAGCCCCGGGGCCGAGGTTCAGAAGTGGAGTGTTGGACTAGCATTGTAAGCACCTGTCCTGGAGTGCCACCTGAGCGGCCTGCGTCTCCAACTTGGTCTGGGGAACAGACTCCTTTCACGCCTACCTCCTCTGTGATCATTCTCTCAAGCCCGTCATTCCTAATCCTTTATCAGAGGGGTAACACTTGCATGTGGGGACTACATGGGTGGTCCAGGGCAGGCTAGGAAGACAAGACCAGGGGAGCTCTTCTCACCAAGTCCGACAGACAGGCTCCGAACTTAGGGCCCTGTTACTGTTTTTCTACATGATTTATATACTTTACATACTTGTTAAATGAGTAAAAGATACATGTAAGTCAGGATTTTTATGGTCAAACGCTCAAAATCTGCCTCTCGTGCCCTCTTCCTCCAGCTGCTAACATGCCAAGCATCTTCCAGCGGGCTTATCTTCATCTCTTAAGCCAGATCCTCAGAATAGTGGGTTCTTCCTCAGCACCCCACTCCCAAGCCTTTCAGCTCTGCCCCATGGCAGTTTTACTGACTCTCACGTGGTACCCCCCCCCCCAACAACCTTTTTAGAGGTGTCCCTGGAAAGTTTGGCAGACGTCACATTCTGGAGCCTGCTCATTCTGTGAGCAGCCTTAAACTTTGTGTTTTGAATAATTTGTGTTCGCTAGTTATGAGAAACGAGCCTATGATAGTTTACTCTTTGGAAGCCTTTATCGTGGTGCTGAGACTCAAACCCAAGGCCTTATATGTGCTAAACTGCCACAGAGCTACATATCCAACCATGAAAAATACTTTTCATAATTGAAGACTTGTAGTTTTTAGTTGGTGTTTCCATACCTGAAGTTGACTAAAATACATTTCCTTTAAGATAGGCATCCCTTTGAGCCTTGCTCAGGCCCCACTTGCCCTCATGTGTGTCTTAGGGTCTCTGGTCTCCTACTTCAAGACTTGAGGCTGAGTTGGGTTTGGACCCAGAGCGGATAGATGGGTTCTTTGCCCCTGCCGCCTCCCTCCCTTGGCTGTAGGACCTTCTGAACAAGCCCCTAATGGTGGACTCTGGAACTCCACACAGGAGCCTCAATCCTGTGCAGAGCCACAGAGAAGCCAGAACTGCTAGATGATCACACAGCCAGGGCCAGAGGGTAGTGCTGGTGGCAGAGTTCACAAGACACCTGCCTTGTATTTCTAAGCTCATGTTTATAGACCCAAACCAGGGTAGCATAGGCCACAGTGAATTTTTTTCCTTCCTTTATAATCTTTGGGGTTTTGTTTTAAATATTTCATTATTTTTATGTGTATGCATGTATTGCCTGCATGTAGGTAAGCACACCTGTCATGCAATGCCTGTGGAGGACAGAAGAGGCTGTTGGATCCCCTGGAACTGGACGGACAGTTGTTAGCTGCCATGTGGGTGCTGGGATTCAACCCTGGGTCTTCTGCAAGAACAGCCAGTGTTCTTAACCGCTGGCCATCTCCAGCCCCATAATCTTTGCTTTTTAAAAAAAAATTTATGTGTATGAATGTATTGCCTGCATGTGTGTGAGTACACCTATGTTGTGCAATGCCAAAGAGATCAGAAGAGAGTGTAGGATTCCCCTGGAACTGGAGTTAGGGACGGTTTGTAGTTGTTGCCATGTGGGTGCTGGGAACCAAACCTGGGTCCTCTGCAAGAACAGTCAGTGCTCTTAACCACTGAACCATCTTTCCAGCCCCAATCTTGTTTTTGAGACACAGTTTCACTATGTAGCCCTGGCTGACCTGAAACTCAGATACTGCCTGTCTCTGCCTCCAGAGTGCTGGGATTAAAGATCTACACCACCATACCTGGTCTTTTTTTTTTTTTTTGAGACAAGGTCTCCTAGCCCAAACTGCCTTGAAACTCACTGGGTAGCCGAGGCTGGCCTTGGACTTTTGATCTTCCTGTGTCTCTTAGTGCTGGCTGCACACAGCAGGCTGGTTTGCATGGATTCCAGATGGAGGCCTCTATAGGTCAGGGTATCCAGGGCTTTCATCTTGTAAGGAGGGGTTCTTGACATGTCCTGTCCAGGTAGGCACTCTTCTGTGCTGACATTGTTTTGCAAAGAAAGGGGGCCGGGGAGGGAGGGAGAAAGAAGAAAGAAAACAGGCTCGGTGTGTGAAAAGAATTCAGAGTGCACAAATTGTCAGCAGGTTATGGCTTTCGTGTCCCTCTGGGACCCAGCCCCTGCTCAGACTGTCACCCCGAAGTAGTTAGGTTGCCATGCGGTTTTGTTTCCTATGGGTGTGTGGGACATGCAGCATGTCCAGCAGCTGCTTCTCAGGGTACTGCCCACCATCTTTACGGGACCGTTAAGACTTTCTGCCTGCCTTTTGGGGTTGGAGCAGAGCCTATGCTTATCTCTGAGAACCCAGCAACACCGCACACACAAGCCTGTGCTTTTGTACCCACTCACAGTGTTTTTCAGTTTTTCTTTACTGCAAATAGTGCTGTGTGTATGCTTTGTTGTATAAGTTTTTTGTTTTATTTTTTTGTCTTTTTGAAGCAGGGTCTCCCTGTAGCCCCAGCTGTCCTGGAACTCACTATGTAGACCAGGCTGGCCTTGAACTCACAGAGATCTGCCTACCTCTGCCTCCCAAGTGCTGGGACTACAGGCATACGCCACCACACCCAGCTTGTACAAGTATTTTTGTAAATAATTTCATGAAGACAAAGCTGCAGGTTTGAGGGTGTGTCTCTGTCCTCACTTGGACTTAAGTCATACAGGCGCCACACCTGAACAGTCTTGGGATGTTGGAACATGTGAATGGAATCATTTGAAACATGGGTCTGGAGAGATGGTTAAGAACACTTGCTACTTATTATTTTTTTTTGGTCTTTTGGGACAGGGTCTCCCTGTAGTCCCAGCTGTCCTGGAACTCACTATGTAGACCAGGCTGGCCTTGAACTCACAGAGATCCACCTGCTTCTGCCTCCCTAGTGCTGGGATTAAAGGCGTGTGCCACCACACCTGGCTTATTATTTTTATTTTATGTGTATGAGTGTATTGCCTGCATGTATGTGAGTGCACCTGTGTCGTGCAATGCCGTGGAGGTCAGAAGGAGGGCTTCAGATTCCCCTGGAACTGGAGTTAAGGATGGTTCATAGCTGCCATGTAGGTGCTGGGAATCGAACCCGGGTCCTCTGCAAGAGCAGTCAGTAGCGCTCTTAACTGCTGAGCCATCTCTCTAGCCCCTTAAAAATCTTTGAAAAAAAATGATGGGTTGGCTGGGCCTGGTGGAACAGTGAGTTCCAGGACAGCTGGGGCTACAGGGAGACTGTCTCAAAAAGAAAGACAAGGATCTGGAGAGATGTCTCACTGGTTTAGAGCACTGGCTTCTCTTCCAGAGGACCTAGGGAGGGCCCAGGTTCAGTTCCCAGCACTCATATGGCAGCTAACAACTGTCCATAACTCCAGTTCCAGGGGACCTGATATTCTCTTCTGGTCTCCACAGGCACCGCACACGTGGTGCATTTACATACATGTAGACAAAACATTTATTTTATTTTTGATTATGTGTACATGTGTTTGTACACAGTATGGGTGACGGCAGAGTCAGAAGAGGGTATCAGCTCTACCGGAGCTGGAGTTACAGGTGGTTGTGAGCCATTTGACATGGGTGGTCGGACTCAGACTTAGATCCTCTGGAAGAACAGCAAGTACTCTTCACCACTGAGCCACCCCTCAGTTCCAGAAGTATTTTATATAGGGAGCTTAGGGGAGAGAAAAGGCAGAGCTCCTGTATAGCAAGAGGGGATCTCTGGGAGTGGGGTACCATTGAGCTGAAAGACGTGAGAAATAGGAAATAAAGCAGAGTGTGCCTCCCTCCCGTAGCTGAGGACAGCAGGAAGATGGGGAAAGAGGTGGTTAAATCAGGGAAAGAGAGCAGTGGTCCACATACTCACCCTCCTTCAGATTCCAAGCGAAATGCACCAGAAATGACTTGGGAATATTGGGGTGTCTTTGAGAGAGCTTTCTTGGTTCTATTATGCTTAGCATGAGAGACTAGGGTCCTGGAAATTGAATAGCCACCAAAGCCACCTCAAGCCAAAGGCTCTTGGGTTCTTATCTCATGAATTCAAAGATTGAAATTCATGGACCACAGTGGGTGAGTTTTGGAAAGACATAATGTAGAGAGTTTAGGAGAGAAAGAAGGCACAGCTCCTGTATAGCAGGAGGGGGCCCAGGAGTGGGATGCCCCGGATTTTTGTTGTTTTTGTTTGTTTTGGTTTGCCTAACTATATAGCCCTTGCTAGCCTAGAACTCAAAGAGAACTGCCTTTGCCTCCCGAGTATAGGATTAAAGGTGTGCACCATCATGGTCAGCTATGGTGCCTTCTTAAAAAAAAAAAAAAAAGGTACAGTTAAATCAGGAAAAAAAGAGCAGTGGTCCACATACTCACCCCATGGTGGCACATGTGCTGTTCTTCCAGCACCTGGGAGGCAGAGGCAGGCAGATCTCTCTGAGTTCAAGGCCAGCCTGGTCTACATAGTTCCAGGCCAGTTGGGGCTAACAGGGAGACGCTGTTTCAAAAAGACCCCCCCCCCAAAAAAAGCCATTGGGAATTTGGTCCTCGAATAGACCCTTGCCTGATTGGTTCAGTGGCCTGTGTGTTTGATTTCAGACAAGCAGATGGTCGCAAAGTCCTTCGGTCAAGCATCCGTGAGTTCCTGTGCAGTGAAGCCATGTTTCACCTGGGGATCCCCACCACAAGGGCTGGGGCCTGCGTTACATCTGAGTCCACAGTGGTGCGCGACGTGTTTTATGATGGTAATCCAAAATATGAAAAGTGCACGGTTGTGTTGCGTATAGCTCCCACTTTTATAAGGTAATGCTGGGGTCCATTAGGCCTATCTGTAAGTGCTTGCTCATAGATTGTAGAAGATCCATGTGTGTGCAGCCAGAATGTTGAGCCAAGCACATGAACAAGGGAGAGCAACTGGCTAGAGTCAGGATCTGGTCCCCAGTGCCTCAGGAAGTCCGGTCTACCCATGATGCTTCGTACCCACTGGGAAGGATTTGCAGTGTTGTAGGCGCCTGTTGTATTTTGGGTTGGAGTCTTATCCTGTGTGTAGTCAGTTGTGCCCAGCTCCTTTTCTGTCCCCATCCAGGCCCTTGGCAGAGAGTGAGATTGGCCCATGCAGTGTACCTTGGGCCCAGGATACCCAAGCAGTGTCCTGGGAGAAGGGGCTCCCTAAACAAGATTATGTGAAGGTATGTGTAGACAGATGGTCCATAGGAGTTTAGGCCAAGAGCTACTTAAAATTCCCACAAGGAAATGGCCTCACTTAGTGTTAGCATAAATGGGCTAGTGTAACTGAAGTGTCCCAGGCCTTATGGTCTTTTGTAACCATCCAGTGGCTCATTAGCCCAGTCCAGGCAGGCGCCTGTCTTTGCTGTCACCTCAATCGTGTCTAAAAAAATACTTTTGGGGCTAATTATCTGAACCAGGAACTGCCAGGAGGAGGCTGGAGTGATCTTATGGTTTTTCATACTGCCAGGTACAGGCTGGTTAGTCCCTTAATAAGCACTATCCGCCACAAAAGACCAACTGTTGGGCTCTGGCTTTTCTTGACCCCTGGGGGGATGGGAAGGACCCATGACTAATAAATTGTACTGCACTCTGGAAGCCCTTTCCCCCTGACTTTGTTGACATTTGAGAGCCTTATAGTGTCCATAGCATCGCCCCCTTTCCCAAGAGTTGCTAATAGCATTCCCAGCCAAAAATGTCTGCAGACATGCCTGATGTCTCTTATACCCTTATACGTACTATTTGTAGTAGAAAACCCTGCTTGTCCTGACAAGATGTGGGGTACACGCAGAACCTTCTGTGGAGTTTGGCTGGGGGAAGAGACAACCACAGTAGTTTCTGGGCCCCATAAGCCTCCTAGGTTCTGAGAATGAGGGTCTCACTGGCAGTTGACCAGACTGAGCTATGTCTGACACTCAGAGTTTGGCTATTGCTTTGCTGTCAGGGTACTTTTCCATTGTAGGGCTCCAGGGCCTCGTACCACAGATACGTTTTCTTTTTCTCACAAGGGGCTGGGGTCTCTCTGGCCTGTTTAACACTGGAGTTTTTCCTGCAGGTTTGGCTCCTTTGAGATTTTTAAGCCCCCTGATGAGCACACAGGGCGAGCAGGCCCCAGTGTGGGGCGGAATGACATCCGAGTCCAGATGCTTGACTATGTGATCAGTTCTTTCTACCCTGAAATCCAGGCTGCCCACGCCTGTGACAATGACAGCGTGCAGAGGAATGCTGCCTTCTTCAGGGAGGTAGGCAGAGTTTCACACTGGTCCTCCCCATTGGCCATGAGTTGAGCCACACTTGCCAAATACGGTCACTTTGGTCAGGGACAAAGGCTTTTACCTGGGATCCCTGTCCTTTTGTGTTGCTTACTCTTGTCCTTAAGTCCCATCACCTCCCACAACCACGTGAACAGCAGTCTGGAGGCACTGGGGCATTTTGATGCTTTAGCATTGAGACCCCTGTGCTGGGTGCACCTGCAAAAACCAGGAGGACTGGCTAGTGTCAAAGACACATGGGCAGAAGCACTCTTGGGTGCTGAATGTCTACTGTGTGTGTCAGTGCTGATGATGGCCCCAACCCCACACATCTTGCAACACCTACCTGGGGTCTCAATATGGAGAGACATGAACTGCCCCAGCCAGAGTCTGAGTCTACCTCAACAGTGTTTGCATGGGATTTTATGGCATCCTTGCCATAAGGAATTCAGAATATAGTGTGGGAAATTGGGACACAAGAGTAGGACACAGGGACTTCTCCAAGGCACGGTCCTGTTTCTGTGTGGCTTAGACTAGAGCACTGTAAGCTATTGCTGTTGATAGGTCATCCTTATGTCCCACCTCCAGCACAGTGTTTGGGGATGTGTTGTGACATAGTCACAGAACACCAGGAGAAATGATGAGGCTCAGTCTCATACAGAAATAGCTGGGTGGTCTGGTCAGCTTGGGCTGTCCTTTAAGCTTCTGTCTTTATATCAGTGAAGCTGGGAAGACAACGAACAGGGAGTACGGCCTGAGTCTCAGGAACTTCTGTGCCCTTTGTAGAGGTGAGGCACAGGCAGGCCCTGGCTCAGCGAGGGGACTAGTGTCAAAAGGCTGCTGGTCAGTGAGGTCAGTGGTACAGTCCTGCACTTGGGGCTCTTGTTCTTCAAGCTGCACAGCACTATGTTTAGGAGCTACCTCTAGTTCGGTCACTGGTAGGCAGCAGGGTTGGTGTCCTGGCCCTAGCACCCAGCATGGAAAAGGAACAGCAGCTTGCAGAGGATAGCAGCTTGGACCTGGGCAGGTCTATCTGACAGTGGAGTGCTTCCCCTGCTACTGCCCTGAAATCTTCCTGGGGCTCTCTGTTGTTTATGATTCAAAATTAGTAGCCTATAAAAGAAGGTAGTAGAAGTGGGGTTTAGGCCCATATACACCAACTCATCCGAAACACACTTCTGAAACATTGAGAAGGAATCACAGGGCTTTGAACACATGCACACAGAGTAAGTCTGCTGGCCTCCAAGAGATGTAGTGGGAGTGTTGGAGCTTGAGTGAGAGCAGATGGGCTTGGAGGGGATCCTAAGGAGGGTGCAACCAGAGTCTGTCCTGCTCTAGGTAACACGACGAACAGCACGGATGGTGGCTGAATGGCAGTGTGTTGGCTTCTGCCATGGTGTGCTCAACACTGACAACATGAGCATCGTGGGGCTCACCATTGACTATGGACCCTTCGGCTTTCTGGACAGGTCTGATGGCCCTAGGGCTGCAGACACCGACAACACAAGGTCATGGGTATGGGGAAGGAACAGGGAACATTTGGCCTGTGTTTTGCTTGTAGGCCTTTATCAGTGTTTTGTTCCAGCTGTGCCTGGTTAGCCATTCCTGCAGGCAGAAATCCAAGGGTTTTGTTGGAACTCATGTAGACTGGGCTGGCCTTCAACTTGTGATCCTCTTGCCTCAGGTTCCTGAGTGCTAGGAGTACATGAGTGTGTCATCAAATCTGGCCTCCCTGGAGGCAGCATGACATCCTTAGTGTTTTAGAACGAGTCCCTCCATTTCCAGGCTGAAAGATCAAAGGAATAAAGGGGGGTAGGGGCAGAAGCAGGTGGTAAGCAGGGAGAGCTGCATCTGGTCCAAAGCAGTCTTGATCTCAAGGTGCTCCAGAGGGCGTCCTCCCTTGCTCCTGTGGCAGAGCTGATTATGTACAGGCAGAAGAGTATAGAGCCTCAAGTTCTTCATTTGAGCCCCCAGGGCAGAACAGAGCAAGAGTGGTGGCCTCATAGGCATGGCCCTGCCATCCCCGAGAGGCCTGCCCTATCTGTCCCCTCTGACAGCACTGCTCCATGTGGTAGGTATGACCCTGACCATGTGTGTAATGCCTCCGACAATACTGGGCGCTACACATATAGCAAGCAGCCCCAGGTATGCAAGTGGAATCTGCAGAAACTGGCCGAGGCATTGGAGCCTGAGCTGCCCCTTGCCCTGAGCGAGGCCATCCTAACAGAGGAGTTTGACACCCAGTTCCAAAGGCACTATCTACAAAAGATGCGCAGGAAGCTGGGCCTCGTTCAGGTGGAGCAGGAGGAAGATGGTGCACTTGTGGCCAAGCTTCTGGACACTATGCATAAGACTGGTGAGCACAGAACTGTTGCTGTTGGTGTCCTCCTAACACTAATTCTCCATCCACTAACACTCCCATTCTGCTTTCTGTGGATCTGACTGCTCTAGGGACCTCAGTAGAGAAATCCTGTTAGAATTTACCTGTGATCAGGAAGCTATAGGTTCCTCCAGTATGGTAACAGCACGTGTCCAGGTCTTGCTCCACGAACGTTGCATATCCAGTACCTAGTGGTGATGATGCCTAGGTTTTCTCATTTGGCTGTTGCATAGTGTTGCTTTAACAATGTACCAGTTTGAGTCCCAGCTTTCAGTTGAGTATACAGCTAAGGGGATTGCCAGATCATGTTTAGCTCACCCCTGACTCCTTTGGCTGCAACATCTAATGCTGTATTGAGCAAAAGATAAGTGGGTATCTTTGTTTTGTTCTTGGTCTTAAAACTGTGGGCTTTGTCTTGAGATAGGGTCTCACATGTAGCCTAAGATGGCCTTGAACTTAGGCTCCTCCTGCCTCAGCCTCCTGAATGCTTCTCTAAGTTTTTGTATTTTGTCTGGCATTAGTATGGTCACATTAGCCTCTTTAGGTCCTGTTTACCGGATTTTTTTTTTTTCCTGTCACTTTCAACATACTTGGATCCAAAGCAGGCATCCAATGGACAGCAGTGGAGTCAAATGTCTTTTCCTCCATTCTGCAAGTTTGCCTCTTCATTACAGGAGTGGTTAATCTGTTCAGTTTCAGAAATTCCTGACAAGGAGGCACTTGGATTAATTATTTTTTCTATATGCCTTTTTTTTTTTTTTTTTTTTTTTTTTGAAAAAAAAAAAAAAAAAAAAAAAAAAAGAGGACGATAAATCTTTCACTGTGATATATCAAAATAA
>NW_008339924.1:1408994-1428444 GCF_000622305.1 Nannospalax galili
TTTTTTTCCTTGAGACAGGGTCTCCTGTACCTCCAGCTGGCCTGGAACATACTGTATAGACCAAATGGCCTCCATCTCAGAGATCCACCTGCCTCTGCCTCCCTAAAGGTGTCTGTCTCTGTATGTCTTATATCTGTTTTGAGCCTCATTACCTCTTTGAGACAGGATCTCACTGTATATAACCCTGGCTAGCCTAAAACTCACTACATAGACCAATCTGGTTTTGAACTCAACAGCAATTAGCCTGCCTCTACCTCCCGCGTGCTGGAATCAAAGGTGTGTACCACCATACCTGGCCTGACTTCTCATTTTATTTTTTAAAAAACTCATTGTGAGGGCTAGAGCACTGGCTGTTCTTGCAGAGGATCTAGGTTCCATTCCCAGCACCCACAGGGCGGTTAACTGTAACTCCAGTTACAGGGGATCTGATGCCCTCTTCTGAACTCTATGGTTATTGCATGACACATATATGCAGGCAATACACTCATACACAGAAAATGTAATTTATTGTGTCACTGTGATTGAGGGCTTCCCAGTACCTGAGCAGCTCACTTTCCAGGCGCTGATTTTACAAACACCTTCTATGAGCTGAGCCGCTTCCCAGCTGAGCCATCAGACCTGGCGGAGTTCCTGCCTAGGCTCACCTCCCAGTGTGCCTCTCTGGAAGAACTGAAGCTTGCCTTCCGACCCCAGATGGATCCACGGTGAGTGTTTTCTTGGACTTTGTTTTCAGAAGGGAAGAAACAGAAGGGGATGTTGGAGAGCCAGTGGGAGTCCTTCACAGGTACCTGAGGCCCAGGTAGCTCTACCCTACTGGACACGAAGGGTAGCCAGATCATATCTCTGTGGCATTGAGGACAGGGATGCTGACATGGTTGGGAAGCAGGGTACAGCTGACTTGATGAAGGACTGTAGTGGATTTCCCAGATGCCAAGCAGTCTATACCTTACCATACCATATGCAAGGTGTGCACAACTGTATCCAATGTGCTGCTCACATATAAGGTACATGGAAATGTTGATAGTGGCTTCCAAATGACCCACAGGCTGGTCATGCAAAAAGGAATTTAGTGGGGAATAGTCAGTGACCGTCCTACAAGCATTAAACTCTGGGGGCCAGTGACCATCAAAAATGGTACTTGTTGGGGATTCGGTAGAGACCACCCCTGTAGATCAGTGTCCCTGCTTTCCCCAACTGCTTGAAATGTTTGTCATGTGGCCTGCCCACCAAGCAGCATTAAACAGGGTAAGGTCACTTACTGCCCCTTGCTGAAGTGCTGCCACACCACCCCTCCCTGCAGGCAGCTGTCCATGATGCTGATGCTTGCACAGTCAAATCCACAGCTCTTTGCACTCATCGGCTCCCAGGCAAATGTCACAAAGGAGCTAGAGCGTGTAGAACAGCAGTCATGGCTAGAACAGCTGAGCTCTGCTGAGCTGCAGAGCAAGAACACAGACCACTGGGTGGCCTGGCTACAGGAGTACAGGTGAGCAGCATCCAGAGTCATCTCTTCTGGCTCCTTGGTGTGATGGCCATCTTCTGAGATAGCTGTGGTTGGCTGAACTGGGGAGCGGACGAGTGCTAGGGGGCTGTTCTTGCTGGGAAAGTCAAGCTGGGATGTGGTTCCAGAGCCCGGCTGGACAAGGACAAAGAAGGTGTTGGAGATACTGCTGCTTGGCAGGCAGAGCGCCTGCGCATCATGCATGCCAACAACCCCAAGTATGTCCTGAGGAACTACATTGCACAGAATGCCATTGAGGCTGCTGAAAATGGAGATTTTGCAGAGGCAAGCATACCCGTGTCTGTTCTGTCCTGTGGAGGGAGGGCTGGCATTTGATGCCCCTCACTCAGCTCTCCTCACTTGGTTCTCCTCTAGGTGCGGCGCATCCTGAAGCTGCTGGAGTCTCCTTACTATATTGAAGGGGAGACCACTGAGGCCACAAGCCCTGAGGCAGCAGCAAGGACCACTGGTGACCAGTATTCCTACAGCAGCAGGCCACCCCTCTGGGCAGCAGAACTCTGTGTAACATGATCCTCATAGTGGCCTCAGTATTCTCCACATGCCTGGAGTCTCTGGAGGGCCCCCCAACTGATGCTGCTGAGTTGCTGAGACCGCTGGGCTGCTTTGCCCTCCAGTCTCTCCATGACGGCAGAGACCTCCAGTCAGGATCTGACCCATCTCTGTCTGATACCAGCTCACTAGCACCATCCTGGCTTATCACTCAACTTGCCCCCAGCATAAGCTGCTTCATGCTTGCGAGTGATACAGTCAGGGTAAGCCTTGTGACCTGTCTGTGCACCTTGCCCAAGGGCAGGGGCTGGCTTGGCCCCTGCCGAATCTCCCAAGCCTCTAAATAAACCAGCAACTTTTTCAGGCCTGTTTCCATGATCACTGCCTACCTCCCTGATCCCAGCCCCTGCCCCAGATAGGTCAAACTGGGATGTACTACCATGGTCCTGAATGCCCTCAGGAGTCCTGATAGTAGTTGTTGAAGTTGATACGAAGCAGGAAGTCCTCCAGGTGGGGCTGGTAGCCACGATTCACCAGCTTGGTCACCACTAGAGAGGAATCCAGGTCTCAGGCTTCCACCCATCTGTGCCTGGCCACCCCAGTGTCCCCGTCCAGCAGGAGGGCTCACCTTTGAAGAGGAAGTGGGAATAGTACTTGAAGGTGCTGTAGGACTGCTGCATGAGCGCAAAGTTGGGGTGCTCAGCTCCATGGGGGCCACTAGCTGGACCCCAGGCCTGGGAGATGAGCTGGCTGCGGAATTTGAGCACCAGGCTGAAGATGCTGTGGATGATGTTCATGACGGGTGCTGCCTTCTCTGTCAGTAGGCCTCTAGGGGAGGGTAAAGCTGCTCAGTAGACCACCTAGCCTGACCAGGGCATGCCCAGGTCCAGGTGCCTACCTCACCTGAAAACAGCCCTGTGCAGGTAATCCGCATGGGCCCGTTGGATCTCCTCCAGGTCACCCACTACAGCTAGCCGGGCCCTAAACTCACACCAGCTGACATGGAGGATCTGGTTGGCGATGTAGCCCTGGATGACCTTCACAAAATGCTGCATCTCATGCTTAAACAGCTGCAGCTGACGGAACTGCACTGAGCCGGCTGTGTGGCTCACCAGAGCTGGTGGAAAACAGAGAGTGAGCAGCAGCGTGGAGCCACACATAGGGTGGGATTAGGCCAGATCTCACCTGTGCGCTTGAGGTGGAAGCAGACATCCTTGAGTGTCCACATCATAAGCTTCAACTGCAGCAGGAAGGAGAAGATGCCACTGTACTTGCTCAGGCAGCTCTCGGTGATGACAATGTTGAGAGGCCAGTCGACCTGCTCAGGAAGCCATGCTTAGCATCTGCAACCACAGGACAGGCCTCCCCATACGCCCATGACAGGACACTGCTGACCTTGTACCTGAGCTCCAGGCAGCTCAACACATCTGGGGCATTGGGGGCAAACACTTCAGGCAGGTACTTGAGGGCAAAGGACAGGTTGGTAGCATGTGGAGTGTCCCCATGGAGGCTGTATTGCAGCGCCTTACTGAGGATGCTGTTGAGGACCAGTGGGTTGAGCAGCTCCCCAGGTGTTTGCCCAGCCCCTAGCTAAAGAAGGAAAAAGATACTATTCCAAGGAGTCCAAAGCTTGGGCCTGGCCCCTCCCTACTTGCCAGTGTCCAGCACCCCAACTTCTGCCCAAGGAACAGCCACTAGGCTGCTAGAGGCTATGGCATATCTATCTGGGTACTAGCCAGGGTAGACCTGGAGTCAGCACCCAGCCTCATTATATCCATGGTGCCTCTGGACATCAGCCCCACCTTAACTCGATGTCTTAAGAGTTACCTTCTCGAAGAGCAAGTCACTAAGGGACTGGGCAAACTCGCCATCTTCCATCAGCAGGAAGTGCCTCAGTGCTTCAAAGTGTGCATCCAGGTGCAGCTCCACGAAAAAGTAGTCAACTGCGGCTTTGTTCACCAAGGAGACACTGGCAGGAGGGAGCCTGGAGTCAGGGTGGTGGGCAGAAGTGGGCAGGTAGGTGTAGCTGGGCAAGTGGCAGCACTCACTGGGCAGCCAGAGGTGCTGTGAGGGAACGTTTCATAAGCACAGGCAGCGTCAGCAGCTCACTAAGCTGCACCGCAGTCTCATCCACTGCTGACTGGATCTGAGGGTCCACAGGGAAGGCAAAGGCCCGGGGAAGCATGTGGTGTACCAAGTGGGCAACAGGAGGCTCTGCTGTGAGGAACAAAACAGGACTGTTGCTGAAGCTTAGGAATATGCTGGTGTAGAATCTCCCATATCCCCCCCTTACATGCCTGCTGTAGCTGGCCCACTTACACATGGACTCATAGTTGTCTGGGTACTGCTCCAGGTGGTACAGCCTTGTGAGGTCTGCCAAGTAGGCCTGTTCCTTGCCCCAGTGTGTGGCCTCAGTCTCTGTGTCTGACACCTCCTCAATAGGGCCTGGGCTGTTTGGGGCAGCTGTGCCTTCCTGAAAAGAGGCCAATAACTGCTACCCACCCAGCACACTACTCCCTAGGTCCCCCTTTGTGTTGAAAAGGAAGGAAGTGGGCATGTGGGACCCCCAACATGGTGACCATCCCTGCATGCTCCCCTGACCTGTGAGCTTGGAGGCCAACGTGGGGAGAGGTCTTCAGTGTTACCACGCCTCTCTTGGTCTGAATAGATATAAATGGGTAGGAGAGTTCTCAGTGCTCAGAACCTGCTTAAGACGGGCTACCCCAGACAACCCCTCCATGTTCCAGCAGCTGTCCTGGCTGACAGACAAGGAGGACAGCTTGATGCACCTCATCTGCCATCCAGGCTGTGGTCATGCAGCCCCACCCACTCCCCTCTGACCTGTCTCTTTGGGTACGCCATTTCCCAGAGTGCTAGCCTCAGCCACGACAGGGTTCTTGGTCTGCAGGCTACCTTCCTCTCTCCTGCTTGGGCTAGGGGAACAAATGGTAGGTTCCATTTCTCCAGGCAGCTGTGGCCCATATTCCAGGGCTGGACTTTGTGCTTCCAGGCTAAGGCTTGACTGGGATACAGAGTCAAGAGAGCTCTGGGGGGGTGTAGGTAGGTCAGGCTCCACCTCCAGAATCATAGGACACTGAGAAGTATGTCCACATGGTTGAGGAGCCATGCCCGACACATTTGCCCCAACCTTGATGCTGGCATCTGACACATGTCCATGAACATTCCATCGTGGCCGAGAAGGAGGCACATCTGACACATTCGCCCCAACCTTGATGCTGGCATCTGACACGTGTCCGTGAACATTCCACCGTGGCCGAGCAGGAGCCACATCTGACACGTTCTCCCCAATCTTGATGCTGGCATCTGACACGTGTCCGTGAACATTCCACCGTGGCCGAGAAGGAGCCACATCTGACACATTCGCCCCAACCTTGATGCTGGCATCTGACACGTGTCCATGAACATTCCACCGTGGCCGAGTAGGAGCCACATCTGACACATTCGCCCCAACCTTGATGCTGGCATCTGACACGTGTCCATGAACATTCCACCGTGGCCGAGAAGGAGCCACATCTGACACGTTCTCCCCAATCTTGATGCTGGCATCTGACACGTGTCCGTGAACATTCCACCGTGGCCGAGAAGGAGCCACGTCTGACACATTCTCCCCAACCTTGATGCTGGAATCTGAGACATGTCTGGAGATGCTCCATGGTTGCTGGCAAGAAGCCATTCCAGAAGCATGACTATCTATGAGGCTGGCAGTCCCTGACAGGTGTTCAAGGAGCTGTCCCACCTGCCAACAGCTCCCTTCCTCAGGAGCAACATGGGCACCCAGCTTCATGTCTATGTCCCCCAATAGATGCTGCTTTTCAGTGCTCAAGCTGCCCTGGACATCCTGGAGGGGCCCTAGTGAAGGAGCTGGCCTCAGGATGGTATTGAAATCATACTCTGGCTGAATAGGCTGGGGGTCAGCTTCTATCAGAGCCACCCCAGGGGTCACAGGAGGCAGGTCTGAGCAGATGGTCTGTAGTGCCACCTCTAAGCACAGAGTCCCACTGGCACCCACAGGCTGTTCAGCCCGAGGGTCTATGGGCAGGAAATCCGTGATGCTCAAGCCAGCAGAGAATGGCCCAGCTCCCTCTGCTGCAGACGTGAGGGCCTGTGGTGTTGGTGTATTTGATGGGTTTGGACAATCCCAATGTTGCTCTGTGGACCCCAGATCACTGCTACAGTCTTCATCTGCTTGCTCAGGACCTGAAGATGTGATCTGAAACACAGTGCACATTGGACTCCTCCAGCCAGCTAACCCTGTCTCCCTAAGTCAAACTCAGCAACAGTGGTCAACACTTGTTAAGTGCTGAGGGACATAAGGACAGCCAGGTCAGAGGACTAGCTCAGAGCCTCAGCAGGGGACCTAAGATCCTGCCGCAGTCCCTTACCTGGGAGCATGTGCTTGGCAGGACACTTGATGGTTCCTGGGGCTGGCAAGTCTCCATGTCTCTCAGCATCTCCTGAAATTCAAGCCAACAGGAAAAGAGGCAGCAGCTTTATGGAGTAACCAGCAGAACTGGCACACAGCACAGCCTCTATACAGTACCCATCATATAGATGCCACCAGCCCTGCTGCCCACTCACACTACCTAGGCTTGGCTGAGAGCCTGAGCCTCAACAAGTGCCAGCTCCTTACCATCTGCACCCTTAAAGCCCAGCTGGATGAGATGTGCGCACAGCACTAGAGGTGCCAGCTAACACTGCTGCCATACCTGAATGCGCTTCTGGTCTTCTAGGAGAAAACAAAGCCGTGCACTTTCTAGCCGGTGCCTTTGGATTCTCCACAATGCCTTCTGCTCCCGACGAGCTGCCTCTGCAGACAACTTGCTATAATGGTCAACCAGCGCCTGCCTAAAGCCACATCCAAAGAAGACATGGTCACCATAAACATTTTGCACCATCTGGTGGGCATCCTCAGGCTCTTCTCCAAGCAGGCTCCCTCCCCAGGCTCCTATCCACCATCTTCCCCACTGCAGACTGGGCTCACAGAGCAGGCCTTGCTGCCCACCAGACTGAAGCTTCACAAGACAGGTGCCCACATAGGACTTGGCAACTGACTATTGGACAAATATCAGGAGATAATACAAGGCATGATGCAAGAGAACAAGCAGATGGCTGAGGCCCAGTAGCCATCTTCCCAACCTACAAGTTCAAACCCCAGAAAAGAGACTGACACAAAAGAACGCAACCAGTACAAACCCAGGAATTCCGAGCCTCTAACCAATGGGCACCTGAGCTTATACTTATATTGACCATTTCCAATTTAGCTGCCATAGGTCAGAAACATGGTCTCTATGCCTGGTTTTATTTTGTATGAACAGACCACTGACTCAAATGCGTATAAATACATATCTAGCACATTCAAGAGGAAAACCCATCAGTTAGTTGCTCTGGAATAGCTGTGCTTATAATAGCACAATGCAAGATATGGTCAGTCCCTCCTATAAAGAACGTCTACTAAAACACTACACCAATTTATAGGACAGGTAATGACACCACAAGGAAACAGACACAAAAACTATGCTAAATGAGCAGCTATCTCTCTGTTGAACCAGGAACAGGTTTAAAAGAAACAGGTAAGATAGAGCCGGGTGTGGTGGCGTACACCTGTAATCCCAGCACTCGGGAGGCAGAGGCAGGCAGATCTCTGTGAGTTCAAGGCCAACCTGGTCTAAAAAGTGAGTTCCAGGCCAACTGGGGCTACAGGGAGACCCTGTCTCAAAAAAAGAAAGAAAGAAAGAGTTAAGATAAACAGCTCAGTTGGGTGTGGTGGTACAGCCTTGAGTCCCAGCACTCAGGAAGCAGAGGCAGATGGATCTTTGTGAGTTCAAGCCCAGCCTAGTCTACATAGGAAGCTCCAGGCCATCTGAGGTTACAGGGAGACTCTGTCTCAAAAAGACCAAAAAAAAAAAGATAAAACAGCTCAGGGGCTGAGTACTAGCTGCCCACATCAGGCAGCTTACAACTGGCTATAACTCCAGCTCCAGAGCATCTGATACCCTCTTCTGGCTTCCTTGGGCATCATCACACATGCAACATATACACATTAAAAAGAAGATAAACAGAACAGGTGTGGTGGCGTATACCTATACCACAGCACTAGGGAGGCTGAGACAGGAGTGCTGCAAATTCGGGCTCCGCATGGTGGCGCACACTTTTAATCTGAGCACTCAGGAGGCAGAGGCAGGCGGATCTCTGTGAGTTCAAGGCCAGCCTGGTCTACATAGTTAAATTCCAGGACAGCTGGGGCTACAGGGAGACCCTGTCTCAAAAAGACCGAAAAAAAAAAAAAAAAAAGGAGTACTGCAAATTCAAGGCCAGCCGGCCACACAGCAAGATTCTGGGGATGTAGTTCAATCAGGAGTATTTACCATTATGTGCACAAGGCTCAAGGTTTGTTTCATAGCACCACAAAATAAGTAAGATTAACAAAGACAGGACACCAAACACACTGTGTAGACTATGGCCAGATCCCCGTCTACACAAACCACCCACAAGACACTTCAGGGCCACTGATGATACCAGAGTATAGCTCTAACCCTAACCCAGGAGAACATCCTGGTCAAGCACACAAGCCTTTTTGCCTTGACATATATCTGTGATTTTTCAAATTAAAAAGTAAATTAGGCCAGGCATGGTGGTACATGCCTTTAATCCCAGCATTTGGGAGGCAGAGACAGGCAGCTCTCTGTGAGTTCAAGGCCAGCCTGGTCTACATAGTGAGTTCCAGGACAGCTGGGGCTACAGGAAGACCCTGTCTCAAAAAGACCAAAAAAAAAGTAAATTAATGGATTGGGGATGTCGCTTAGTGGTGGACACTTGCCTAGCAAGCTTGGGGCCTTGGGTTTGATCCCCAGCATTGAAGAAAAAATAACAAAATAACCATCACTATTAGGATTAAATCCACACTGTTGAGACCTACAGCCACACAGCCCTACCTGGCCTTCCTCTCCAACTCCTCCTCCAGGGCCTTCAGCCTCTTTTCCCGGTCTCGGAGCTCTCGGGCATAACTGAAATCATCATCCAGCTCCTCCTGTCTGGCCGCCAGGCGTCGCTACACAACACACACAGCCTCACTTACAAAATCAAGATTACAGAAGCCAGAACCACCCAGGGCCCAGACCACCCACCTCCTGATCCTTCACAAACTGTTCCTTTAGGCGCTGAAACTGCTCTCGCTTCCGGGTGTCCGCAGCCCTCTGTTCTGACATCTGCCGGTCTACAAAAGAAGGTGAGATGCAGAGGTGGTTGTAGGGAGCCCAGCAGGAGCCCCAAGCAATGCAGAGAGGAGAGAAGATCTGGAGCCTCACTCACCACTCAGCTCACTCAAGACCCTGGATGCTGCTTCCCGGGCATGGATGATTAATTCTTGCTTTGCAATTTCCATACGCAATTCCTATAAGATAATATACAAACATTTTAATGCTCTGACCCTTCCCCTAGCGGGAGAGAGTTGGCTGTCTAGAACACCCTGTCATTTTCTGGTCATTGTTAACAGCTACTCCTAAACCGACACAGTAAGCAGGTGATGCTCCACCTGAGGCCGGGAAGGCAGGGAGACTTGATTTGGAACAGTGATGATGAGATGGCTACAAACTATGTATCTAGAGAGGACTGACGGGTTCCTGGGCCTTCTCCGTTCCAGAGTGTGCCCTGGCATGGATCTTCTCCATGGTCCACTAGGCACAAGGCCAGGAAAATTCCTTGGAATTGGCACTGACCCACCATTAATCTCTCCTCCCAGAGTACACTAGAGAATTATGGCCCTGCTTCCAGGCACACCAATTGTTTATAAAGACCACTCGAATGGAAAGAACCTTGGGCCCTACTGCCCAGAACTTCCAAACGGAGTCAACCATGTTGGCAAAAACCTGGGGCACAAGTGAGGCCACCCAGAGATGGAAAAGAGACAACAGAGCCCCTGTCTGGGGCATCTGTCTCTAGATTTGTTCTGATCTCCCCTGGCACATAGCCAAGGATCTGCATGTTCCCACCCAGACATACCACCAGGACAAAGACACCAGGAAGAGCCACTGTCCCTTACATGCCCCACATTCAGCACTTAGTCCCATCAACCCAGAACCCCGGGAAGTGAAGAGAGGATCAGAGAAAACTCCAAGGCCGTCAACCAAGCACCTTCTCCTCTTTGCTGATAGAGCTGTGACGGGCAATTCTCTCCATCCGCCCCACATACACGGCACAGTCTTTCTCAATCTCTTTCAATTCCTCAAGGGAGAAAATCACCGAGATGCGTGGGACAGGGATGTCAGACCAACAAAGGTAGTGCTGTCAAAGAGGGAGAACTTCGATGAGTACCATGGGTGGCTAGGGCCCTGTGTTTTCAGTGATGTGTATGGATGGAAATCTTTTTCTTGGAAAGTTCATTTCTAAATCTGGGAGCAGCTGACGCCCTTGAAAGCTCTGAAGAGCCAAGTATCACACCTCTGCAGCCATCACCCCCCAGAAGAGCCTTCAGAAACAAAGAAGCCTGGTGGTATCTTCTGTTTCCCACACAGAGGAATACAGCTACAAGCACATCAGACCTACCAATCAGACAAAATCCCTGGAGAGATCTGGCTGCCCATCTCTCTTCCCACACAAGCCCCCACCCAGCTGTGTACAGCTAGCAAGACCCTCTTACCCGGGGACAGCAGAGCTTTAGCAGGTTGATGGTCTTCCCACAGACATACACATCATGGGCAATGTGCTTCAGGAACACAGGAACACAGTCCTCCACCTCCTTGGAAATGAGTACATAGCCATGGGTCCAGTAAAACTTATCTAACATGGGATAGAACATGAAGGCCTTCAGTTGAGATAGCCCCGACTCCACTCAGAAAGCCCAGTCAAGCACCCCGTAGCTACTTACCTCTGAAGCTGAGGTACTCATGGTTCACTTGGATCATGAACTCCCCATAAATATCTCTGAAGACTCCACTGTACACCCAATCGTGGATGAACCTATGGAGCAGTGAGGTGCTGGGGGTAGGTAAGCTAGGCAGGTATGGGTTACTGCAGGAAGGGTCTGGTAAATACACAGGGCTAACAAGTAAGCATGGCCAGCCATGGGGTAGGTGAGGACAGCCAGGTGGACATTGCCAGCTATGGGTAGGCAACCCATTTATAGATGAGCCCCAGTACTCAGAGGGTCTTAGACAAGAAAAACTCAAACACCTGCTTGGTCTGAGTACAGGCCTCCCCTATCCACTGTGGTGAACCCAGGCAAGGCGAGCATAGGCCACCTGCCACTCACTGTGTGTAGGGCTCACAGCTGGTCTTCAGCAAGGACAGCAGCACAGGATAGTGCTCATTACTGCAGTTATCCAGTGCCTCCTGGTAGAGGTAAGACAGCAGCTTCACTCCCTATAGACAGAAGAGACAGGATGGGTACACTGTCATTGCAGCACATGGTGCACTGTCTTAGCTAGGCAATAGGCCCAGCAGACAGACCACACCACTGAACCTGATTGATACAAATGCACAACTCAAGAGAAACATATAGACAAACACTGAGGAAAGGAGAGAGGACTCACAGTGGGGAACACAGCCCTGGGCTCGCCTCCATTGGCCAGGGGTACAGTGCCAACACCACAGAGCTCAGCCAGGTACCTAGATCAAGTGACAGGAGCTCAGGGTCTCAGGGTTCAATCAGACCAAGAGAGCCAAACAGTCATTTCCCCCTAAGTGACTGGTCCACCCAGGCTTTAAAAATTGCTTGCTCCCCAACTAACCAGACCTGAGCATCCTACTGAATCCCTGCCTGGCATTGTGTTCTGTTCTGTCCTCCTAAATGGCAGTAACATATCCACACTCAGTGGGTGGGCCCACTTCCTCACCTCACCAAACCTACGACTTTTTTACCCTATACTTGTGGCTGAAAGGGGTTTCCTCCTGTCTAGTCCAGGTCACCACCCACTCTGACGAATATGACCACCTAACCCTAACCCTTTATGGACCCCTCAACCGTCTACACCACTGCAGTGTGTATTCTACACAACCAACTCACAGCCCCCAGGCATCTGGCTCTACCTTCCCAATTCTTTGCTGCATGAAATGTGTCCTCCCCGACCCATGCTGTGCCTGGTAACCCCCACCTCTCTCACCGTACAGCATTTGCCAAGGGATACTATACCTGGGTATTTAGTAATGGGCTCATGAGGATCAGAGGCTGTCCATAGGCTCCCTGTGTGCCATTTAGGCAGGAGTCCCTTGGCCCAGCAAGGCTGCTGTGATGGGCAGACAGCAAACACACCATATGATGCCTAGCACTTGGTGACTGATTATGCCTGGACTGTTCAGTCAGCCAAGGGCTAATTTTCCTTGCCAGGGAACAGTGCTGGCTCTTCAGTACTCTGCATGCTCCATATCTGTTCCCCAGGACCATGCTAGGGCACTGTGATAATGTTTACCTGAGCTGCCGGCCCAGTTTCTTAAAGAGAAATCCAATGGTAAGGAGACTCAGGGTAGCTGGAGTGGAGAGAACGCAGGCCCGGTAATACTGCAAGTATCTCCTAAGGCCGCTTGTGAAAGCCTGTGGACAAGGAATAGGAGGAGAGCAGGTGGGACACAGACACAGCCATGCACTCAGGACCGAAGATAGAGAAAAGGGCTATGCTCCCATGTCTCTGCCCCAAGGACCCATTTTACAATTTTAGTAAATGTGCTGCTGAAGCAACCCATTTTCCAAGTAAAGAAAAGCCTTGGAAAGGCTTAAGCCTAGCCAAGAGCAAGATGCTTCACAGAAAGCTTAATCTGTGAACTAAGGCTCTGCCACAGATGTATCTCTGCTGGGACCACAGGCAACACAGTAGCACAGCCCTCTTGAATCACATTGAGACAGGGTAGCCGCAGAACAAATCCTATCCAGCTGTCTTGGCCTGTCTTGTCTACATGCCAGGCTGTCAGGAACCACAGTCCCACCTCCCACAGATCCCTCTGACTATACCTGCAGCCTCTGGTCATCTCAGGGCTGCCACTCACTGTTCCTATGCCTGGAAGGTCTCTCCCATGCGGCTAAAAGTCTGAAACCTGATGTGGGGCAGTGCCCTCACCCTTTGCCTGTTGACTCTGCCCCACATGAATCAGAGCTTGAGGGAAGCCATATAGCCCAGCTCCTCCTAGGCTTCGCCCCGTCCTACCCTCTCCCTGACACTCACCCCTGGTTTCTGCACAGCATCCTGCTCATCTGCACACCTGTCTTCACCTACTAAGGATGCAACCAAAGGCCCTGTAGGATTCTACCAGCACACAGCCAGGTACAAGTCTTTCAACAAACAGCAAATCTTGGCTCAGTGGTTAAGAACACTGGTTGTTCTTGCAGAGACCCGGGTTTGAATCCCAGCACCCACATCGCAGCTAACAACTGTAACTCCAGTCCCAGGGGATACGACATACTCTTCTGACCTCTGCAGGCATTCCATGACACGGGTGCACTTACCTAAATGCAGGCAATACATGCATACACATAAAGATTCACAGGTCCTGCCAGGACCTTTTGATTCCCTTTTATGAAGATGGCATGGTTTTCACAAAGGCATACCTGAAACACAAGGCCTCTGCTGCACATGGAGCCTAGAACAGGCTGCAGAGAGAAGTGGCTCAGGCGTGTGTAGTAGGTTCCATACTCTGCTACCTCTGAAAGGATGCTGCTGATACTCTCGGGAGATGCCCCAGACACATGAACACCTCGTTCCACCACAAAGGCTTGAGCTGGCTACAGGGCAGAGAGAGGGTTATAGAGGCCAGGCACCAAGACCCCACTGTGGTGCCATCTGCTTCCACTCACACTGTCATCCATCACATACCCCACATGCAAATACCCACACAAAGAAACACATTTTTTTTTAACTTTTTTATAGAATGTTTGCAGTTTTCATACACTATAATTTGGCAGTATTTAGATCTCCCTACCCTATCCATACCTCCTCCCCCTTTTTTTGGAGACAGGGTCTCCTTGTAGCCCCAGCTGGCCTGGAACTCACTATGTAGACCAGGCTGGCCTCGAACTCAGATCCGCCTGCCTCTGCCTCCCGAGTGCTGGGATTAAAGGCCTGCGCCACCACGCCCAGCACACCTCCCCTTTTATTGCCCCCCCCGCCCAATTTAATGTACACATGTACATACACACATACACACACATAAAATAAGGCCTATAGAGTCTAATTTGTGTTCCCAAATGTCCTTCAGTATGGGTCCATTCACTGGAGCCTGGTTAACCCACTAAGAGTCCCATGCTTGGAAAGAGACTGTCTGCCCTGCCCAGTAGCCATCATCTGTTGCCACAATTTCCATAGGCTGGGCTGAAGTCTCTTACCCACTTCCCCATGTCTATACTGGCTTTTATCTGGTTTGACCTTGCATGGGACTTGTGCATGTTGTCACAACTACTGTCAGTTCATATAACTGACCAGCTGTCTGGAAAACTCTGTTTCCTTGTGGTCATTCTCTACCTCTGGCTCTTACAGTCTTTCCACCCCTCTTCTGCAAAGATTCCTGAGTCTTGGGAAGCAGAGGTTTGATACTGATGTCCTATTCAGGGATAAGCAGTCTACAGTCTCTTATTCTCTGCACATGGGAGGGCAGGGCAGAGGTGGCTCATGCCTTTAATCCCAGCACTCAGAAGGCAAAGGCAGGCGGATCTCTGTGAGTTCAAGGACAGTCTAGTCTACATAGCAAGCTCCAGGCCAGTTGGGGACTTTTTTTAAATCTTGAGGGAAAAAAAAGGTAAGCCAAATATAGTAGTGCATGCTTGTGATCCAAGCACTTAGTAGGCTAATGCAAGAGAATTGAGAGTTCAAGGCCAACCTGGACTACTTAGTGAGACCCAGTCTCAAAAAAAAAAAAAATTAACAATGCTATAAATGCAAAATAAAGCTTTAAAAAAAAAACAAGCACAAAGATCCAGGTGTGGTAGTGAACACGTTTAATTCTAGCACTCGGGAGGCAGAGGCAGGATCTCTATGAAATTGTGGCCAGCCTGGTCTACATAGGGTGTTCCAGGCCAGTTGGGGCTACAGGAGACCCTGTCTCAAAACAAACAAACAAACAAGTACAACTTTGAAGTTATAACATTATTAATCATGATTACATTCAAATAAACAATAAACTTAGGAAATGTGTGTTATCATATACTTTAAAAAAAATAAGCAAGGGGCTGGAGATATGGCCCAGCAGTTAAGTGCACTGGCTGTTCTGCTTACAGAAGACCTGGGTTTGGTTCCCAGCACCCACATGGTCAAAAACTGTCCATAACTCCAGTTTCAGAGGATCTGATGCCCTCTTCTGACCTCTGCAGGCACTACATGACATGAGTGAACACTTACACACATGCAGGCAATTAATACACTGATACTCATAAAATATTTTTTAAAAAGTAAAAAGGGGCCGGGTGTGGTGGCGCACGCCTTTAATCCCAGCACTCGGGAAGCAGAGGCAGGAGGATCTCTGAATTCAAGGACAGCCTGGTCTACAAAGTGAGTTCCAGGCTAGCTGGGGCTAGAGGGAGACCCTGACTATAAAAAGACGACAAAAACAAAAAAAAAAAAAGTAAAAGGGCAAATGCCCTCAAAACATACCCTAATTTAGTTGCACAAACATACAGTCTGAAACAAGTCTGATCTCTCAGACTACACTTAAAACCACAGACAAACAGAACACCTCCACACAATTCAAGACATAAACATGAGCCAGGCGTAGTGGCACATGCTCTTATCCCAACAGAGGCAAGCAATCTCTTTGAGTTCGAGGCCAGCCTGGTCTACATAGTGAGCTCCAAGGCAGCTGAGGCTACAGGGAGACCCTGCCTCAAAAGACCAAAAAATGAAGTAGTAGTAGTAGTACACACGTACACATGAACAGTCTTCTCAGGACAGACAAATATGCCTGCCGCTAGATCTGATGCACTGGCTCTCCAGATCATTTCCAACAGATATAGTCAAAACTTGCTACAGCATGCTCCCCACAATATTATTACAGCCATAGGGATAGAAACAACCTCAGAAGGGGCTCAGTACAACCAAACTGATGAGGTGCAATGAAAGCAGCATTAAGAAGGAAAGTAACAACAGGAAATGCCTGCACGGTAAATGAAACATCAAATCAACAACCATACTGCTTACCTTAAGGACTAGCACGTACCAGGCCCTGGGTTCCATCCCTAGTAACACACACACACAGACACAGACACACACACACACAATGTATGCCAACAAATTAGATAACCCAGAATTAACGGGAAAACTCTTAGAAACAAAGTAACAAAACTGACTCAAGAAAAAAATAGAGGGGATGGCCAGATGGATTGGCTCTTAAGAGCAGTGGCTACTCTTACAGAGGACAAGAATCAATTCCCCACAACCCACATGGAGACTCGAAACCATCTGTAACTCTAGTTGCAGTGGATCCAACACCTTCTCCTGGCCCCCGCAGGCATTGTACACACGGGTGCACTTACATACATGCAGGGTAAACATTCATACACACAAAAAAAGAAAAAATAGAAAATAAAAATATACTTATAAGGAGAACACTGAGCCTGTGATCAAAACTTTCCAACAGGTTGAAGCAGTAAATGCTCTGTTATTCGTGGTTTGCCAGTTTAAGAAAAAAAATAACAACACAGAAACTTGGAACATAGAAAAGTCCTGGACCTAGGGGCTGGAGAGATGGTTCAGAGGTTAAGAACACTAACTGTTCTTGCAGAAGACCCGGGTTCGAATTCCAGCACCCACACAGCAGCTAGCAACTGTCCGTAACTCCAGTTCCAGGGGATCCGACAGCCTCTTCTGTCCTCTGCAGGCACTGTACGACACGGGTGCACATACTTATATGCAGGCATAACACTCTGTACACATAAAATATGTGAGCCAGGCGTGGTGGCGCTCACCTTTAGTCCCAGCACTCAGGAGGCGGAGGCAGAGGCAGGCAGAACTCTCCGTGAGTTCAAGGCCAGCCTGGTCTATATAGTGAGTTCCAGGACAGCTGGGGCTACAGGGAGACCCTGTCTCAAAAAGATAAAAAAAAAAGAAAAGAAAATAGGCTGAGCCAGGCATAGTAGTGCACGCCCAGCACTTGCACTTGGGAGGCAGAGGCAGGTAGATCTTTGTGAGTTCAAAGCCAACCTGGTCTACATAATGAGCATAATGAGTTCTAGGCCAGTTGGGGCTTGTGGTGGTTTGAATGAGAATGTCCCCCATAGGCTCCAAGTATTTGGATATTTTGTCCCCAGATGGTGGTGCTGTTTTGGAAGGTCTTAGGTGTGGCTATCCTGGAGGAAGGACGTCACTGGGGGTGGGCTTAAAGAATTCTTAAGCCTTGCTGGATCTCCAGTTGCTCTCTTGCTTCCCATGTCTGCTTGAAGATGTAGATCCTAGCTTCTGCTCCTCCTCCAGCCACCTCTGCCAACATGCCTCCCCGCCACAATGGACTCTTGCCCCTTCTGGAACCCTAAGCCCAAATAAACTCTTCCTTCTATCAGTTGCTTTGGTCAGTGTTTCTATCACAGCAACAGAAAAGTAACTAATATACGGCTACAGGGAAACCCTGTCCCAAAAAGACAAAAGAAAAGAAAAAGAAAAAGAAAGCAGGCTGAGCATGGGCCAGGGGAGCAAGCCAGTAAGCATCGCTCCTCCATGGCCTGTGCTTCAGCTCCTGCCTCCAGGTTCCTGCCCTGAGTTGCTACCTTGGGCTCTTTGATGAACTGTGCGACCCAGGAGATGTGAGCCAAATAAACCCTTTCCTCCCCAAGTTGGTATTGGTCAGTGTTTTGGCTCAGCAATTGAAAGCAAACTACGACAGTATGTGTGCCTATGTGCAATGAGATGGGGGACACATATGTACAGCATCCATGTGGAGGTCCCAGACAACTTTGTAAAGTTACTTCTCTGCTTCCATACTTACACAGATTTTTTTAAATTATGTATATGTGTGTGTGTGTGTTCATGTGTGGGTTTGTGCACATGAGTGCAGTTCTGTAGTTTCAGACCCCTGTGAGCTGAACCACGTGATGTGGGTGCTGGGAAACAAAATCAGGCTCTCTGCTGAGCTATCTCCCCAGCCCTGTACCTGGCTCTTTTTATTCAATATTTAAAAGGACATTAATAAATCAACACTCTTAGAATCCAAATGGGATGACTGTTTTGTTTTGCAGTACTGGGGATTGAACCTAGGACTTCAAACATGCTACACAAGTTTACCAACACTTTTTTTTTTTTTTTTTTTTTTGAGACAGGGTCTCCCTGTAGCCCCAGCTGGCCTCTTCCTCCCAAGTGTTGGGATTAAAGGTATGTGCCACCATGTCTGGCCCAACACTGATTTATATCCCTAGCCCAACTGTGGCTATCTTTAATGAGCCCACAGAGCAGGCATTCCCTGACACTCACTGTACTGGGCCTCATCCTACCCCTTTCCATGTCGAACATGCTTGGTAAAAGACAAGCTGTCTAACAGAAGGCTGGACCCATAATGGCCGGTGAGCACTTCTCACCTGACAGAGGGAAAATGTGGCAGAAACAACTCCCAGCAGGACATTCAGTGAGTCTTTCACCAGCTCGCTTTCTGTTACCAACAGAGGCTTAGGGGCCTGCAGCAAGCCCTCACTGAGCACCTGTAGCTCTCCATGGCGGAGCCTGCAGAACCTGTCAAAGGCATCCCTCCCTGCCTCAGTGAGGTAGGGCTCATCTCGGTGTCCAGGGGGGCTGTGAGGAAAACAGAAGAGAGGGTGGTGAGCAGATGAGACAGCATGCACCCACCTTAGTGCCAGGCATGCTTTCCCCAGTCATAAATAACAGAATGACAGCTAGCAAACCCTAGAGCATAAAGCCAGGTGTGAATGGATACCAGTCAATTTCTCAGCCCCAGTCAGCATCCACTAAGCTCAGCAATGGCTGCAGTTGAGTCCCTCAGGCAAATACCCTGAGATCCCAAGAGCAGCAGTGTTGGGAGAACAAGGGAAGGTCATGACTCACTCAAAATTCATTCTTTTTGTGTTGCCAGTCCAATGGAGGCAATTCACCAAATGAGTCTCCCTCTCCCCAGGTGTGTCAAGTTGACAACTAAAGCCAGCACACCAGGCTTCCTGATCAGGCTAATGGTCATGTTATATTTTTTTTGTCTTTTTGAGACAGTGTCTCCCTAGAGCCCTAACTGGCCTGAAACTTGCTATGTAGACCAGGCTGGCCTCAATCTGACAGAGATCTGCCTGCCTCTGGCTCCTGAGTACTAGAATTAAAGGCATGCATGACCACACCTGGTCAGTCATGTTGTGTCTTGAAGAAACACCTCCACTACAAGTGTTCAGTGTAGTAGGCATGGTACTCCATGCCTTTAATCCCAGCACTTGGGAGGGGTGGATCTCCATGAGTTCAAGGCCAGCCCGGTCTATATAGCAAGTTCCAAGCCAGCTGGGGCTACAAGGAGACCCTGTCT
>NW_008339924.1:1428487-1459514 GCF_000622305.1 Nannospalax galili
AAACAAAAAACCCCATAACTGCCCTCAAAGGCTGTACTGGATAGCACATGGCTCTTCTAGCCCTGACTTTTTACTTCGATGCACCCCCAACTCTTCTCTCAGACTGAGCAGCAAAAGGAGTGTAAAGGGCTCTATCACCCCCTATTCCCATTTTGGGTATTTTCAACAGGTACCAAATCAGACTGTGAAAAGTACTGAAGGCAGAGGTCTCTGGACCCAAACAGTAAGTGGCCCTCTGCTCAAGCACCAGTGCCAACTAGTCAGGAAAAGGCTGCTATGGTTGGCGCTTCCACCAGCAGGGGGCACCACATCCAGAGCATCTATACATGTAAGAAAGTTCATGTAAGATCTCCCTGGCACTGACCACCCAGCCTGCCAGGGTACCCTAAAGCACCTGTTTAGCAGCCCTGGTGGAAAGACATACTGAAAAGTGTGATCTGAGGGCTGGAGAGATTAGCTGCTCTTGTACAGGACCTGGGTTCAGTTTCCAGCACCCACATGGAAGCTAATAACTATCTATTAACTCCAGTTCCATGGGATCCGACATCCTCTTCTGACTTCCATGAGTACTGCACACATGGAGGCACTTACAAAATGCAGGCAAAAGACATTCACATAAAATAAAAATAAATAAAAATGTTTGAAAGTGTGGATCTGCACCAAAAACTCCAGAACATTATAAGGGAATACTTTAAAAACCTATACTCTATTAAATTTGAATACCTAAAAGAAATGGGTATCTAAAATCATGGGAACCACCAAAGTTAAAGCAAGAAGAGATCAACAGTTTAAGCAGTCCCATAACATATAAGGAAAGTGAAATAGTAATACAAAACTTCCTGACTAAAAAAAGCCCAGGCCCAGTTGGATTTACAGCAGAATTCTACCAGACATTTAAAGAAGACCTCCAACCAATACTACTTAATTTATTCAAAAAGATAGAAACAGAGGGAGAACTCCCAAATTCCTTCTATGAGGCCAGCATCACTCTAATACCAAAACCAGATAAAGACAACCAAAACAGAAAACTATAGACCCACATCCTTAATGAACATAGATGCAAAAATTCTCAACAAAATACTTGCAAGCTCCATACAGATGTATATCAAAAAGATCATTCACCAAGATCAAGTAGGCTTTATTCCAGAGATGCAGGGATGGTTCAAAATACACAAGTCAATAAACATCATAACATCATATAAATAGACTCAAAGACAAAAACTACATCGTAATTTCAATAGATGCAGGAAAGGCCTTCAACAAAATTCAACATGTGTTCATGATAAAAGTTCTAAAGGGAATTGGACTTGAGGGAACATACCTCAACATAATTAAAGCCATATACAACAAACCCACATCATTCTAAATGGGGAAAAACTGGAAGCATTTCCACTGAAATCAGGAACTAGACAGAGCTGTCCACTGTCTCCACTCCTTTTCAACACAGTGCTTGAAACTCTTGCTAGAGCAATAAGACAAGAGAAGGAAATTAAAGGAATACTAATTGGAAGAGGTCAAATTACCCCTTTGTGCAGATGATACGATACTATACCTAAGAGATCCCAAAAATTCCACCAGAAAACTACTAGAACTGATCAACGCTTTCAGTAAAGTAGCAGGTTACAAAATTAATCTACAAAAATCAGTAGCCTTTTGGAGGCTGAAGAGATGGCTCAGTGGTTAAGAACACTGACAAGCAGGGTGTCCCTGTAGCCCCAGCTATCCTGGAACTCACTACGTAGACCAGGCTGGCCTTAAACTCACAGAGATCCACCTACCTCTGCCTCCCAAGTGCTGGGACTACAGGTGTGTGCCACCATGCCCAGCTAAGAACACTGGCTGTTCTTGCAGAAGACCCGGGTTTGAATCCCAGCACCCACATGGCAGCTAACAACTGTCGGTAACTCCGGTTCCAGGGAATCCGACAGTCTCTTCTGTCCTCCACAGGCATTGCACCACACGGGTACACTTACCTACATGCAGGCAATATACACATACAATAAAAATATAACAAAAAAATATTTAAAAATCAGTAGCCTTTCTATATACCAATAACAAGCAATTAGAGAAAGACTACAGGGAAACCCTCCCATTCACTGTAGCCCCCCCCCAAAAAAAATCTTGAAATAAGCCTGACCAAAGACATCAAAATCTCTACAACAAAAATTTTAAATCTTTAAAGAAAGAGATTGAGGAAGACACCAGAAGATGGAAGGACCTCCCATGCTCATGTATTGAAAGAATTAATATTGTGAAAATGACCATCCTACCAAAAGCAATATACAGATTCAATGCAATCCCAATAAAAATCCACAGCGAGTATAGCTGAAGACTACATAACAAGAAACAGTTCCAGATAAGAGAAACCTTCCTTTGAGTTGTTGGCCAGGGTAGTCCAAGAGACTCCCAAAATTACACAGGCTATTGCCACAATCCTTGATTGCCTCCCAGAACTTGATGGTAAGACCCTATTGCTGAAGACAGAACATACTTTGGACACAGAACTTGGAGTGATGGAACTGGAACTGACGTGGAAGCCAGCTCTGCTGAAGATTTAGCTCATAAGTTTAGAGAGCACTACACAAGCAGGTAAGGGAGAACATCAATGGTCCAACCCTAGCTTCAAGGCCTAAAAAACATATCAGTACCCAGCACAGCAAATGACATTGGTACAGTAGTGGCACTTTTATATTGGGGGTAATCAACAGCTACCTAACTGGACTTAGAGCCCACTCAATGGGAGGAAATTCATGTCTGATACTGTAAACCTAGTCAAATACATATAGCTAGAGAAGTCATAGATCTTCGAGAAAACCCCAAGGCTCTCATATCCTTAGATAAATGTAATTTCTTACTATGTGCAAAATATGGATCCTTAAATGTACAGACAAGTATCCCAGTCACCACCCATCAAAGTAGCTTTTTCTTTTCTTTTTTTTAAAATATTTTTTTCACGCTAGGTGTGGTGGCACACATCTTTAATCCCAGGCAGGCGGATATCTGGGAGTTCAAGGCCAGCCTGGTCTACATAGTGAGTTCCAGGTCAGCTGGGGCTACAGGGAGACCCTGTCTCAAAAAGACAAAAAAAAATAATTTTTTTTTCATATTTTATTATTTTTATTTTATGTGTGTGTGTATTGCCTGCATGTAGGTAAGTGCACCCGTGTCATGCAAGGCCCACAGAGGACAGAAGAGGGTGTCAGATCCCCTGAAACTGGAGTAATGGACAGTTGTTAGCTGCCATGTGGGTGCTGGGTCTTAAGAACACTAACACAGTTAGTGTTCTTAACTGCCGAGCCATCTCTCCAGCCCCCAAAGTAGCTTCTTTTTCAACAGAGATTATTAGAGTTACACACAGTTACACACTGGTCACACACAGAGAATCTCTGCACCTAAGACTCAGGAGACATAGAACAAGGGATGAAGAGAACACTAATGCATCTTTCAATCCTCATCAATGAAGCTCCCTCATGCAAGAGGGCCAGGAACACAAAAGGCCACAAATGGCCAACACTCAGAGAATAAGAGCCGGCAGAGCATGGGTCCTTGGACAGGACTCCTATGTTGAGGTCCACCCACCCAGGGCTCAGGGACCATTTCGGAAGAGGGGGTGGAAAGATTGTAAGAGTCAGGGAGGAGGTGCATGACCATATGGAAACAGTCCTATAGGCACCTGGGACCCTTCTCATACAAACCTACAATAATGGTGTCAGCATGCACAAGACCCAAGCAAACTTAGGCAAAAACCCAGCACAGAACTGTGGAAATGAACAGCAAGCCCCAATCTTAGTGGAAGAATTAATGGCAGCTACTTACTGCTGGGTAACGAAAAGATGATCTTTTTGAAGGGAGAGACTCTAGATAGGCTGACTAAACCCCTGTGGATGAACTTGCACTGAGGGACATCTCAGGACACTAGCTTTACATAATAGGCCTTAATAGAAATGACAGAATGTATGAACTCGGGGGGGGGGGGGGGCTATGGGGGGGGGCCAAAGGGGAAGAGGGTATAAAGATGATTTTCTGTATGAAATACACAAAAATTCAATACAATTTTTTAAAAAAAAATAGTAATCAAGAAAAAAAAAAAAGATACAACCAGAGGTATGGGAAATTGCACTTAATTTGGAATGACTAAAATAAAAGACCAGTGAGACCAACTGACAGGTAATTAGGCTAAAAGATAATCACCATAAAATATTAAAGTAGTATGTGTGATAAAAAGTGTGGATCTGCTCTCCTTGGGCCTTGGTCCTGTCCTGCTGAGGCTGCCAGAGTGCCTGACTAGTAGGGACAAGTGTACCTTTCACTGCTTATCAAAAAAGCTTCTTTTTGCGACTGATGGAAACTACTACAGTTACAGAACTGGTCAAAGTAGAGAATAAGTGTCTCTGAAACACCTACCCCTAAATGACACACCTTCAAGGCAACCTCTACACATAGGATGAATGCATATCTCACCTCTCACCAGAGAAGTTTCCTTATGCAGCAGATGGTAATTAACACAGAAACACACAATTGGCCAATGTGCAGAGAAAAGGAGACCACAGAGTGCTTATCCCTGAATAGCGCACCTATATCAAACCTCTGCAGATAGGGGAGGGGATCTAAATACCATCAAATTGTAATGTATAAAAAAATCACAAAAATTCAATTAAAAAGTGTGATCTGCAGAGGTTACTGGCACAGTGGGGCTTCCTTCCCCCTCCACATATCCCAGCCCATAGGACTAGTCTTGTACACTAGTTTTCCTGGCATGTGAGCTTCCTAACCTCATCACTGCTGTTTTTAGAAACAATTGTCTGGGGTTACTGAGCAAGTAACATCCAAGCACACCTGAGGCCATGTTGATATGGGGCAGAGGCACAGCTCATTTAAAGGCAAAGAAAGGATCACATACCAACCAATGTGTTCCCAGCACCTCCGTTTGCTAGCTTCGTAGGTAAGTGCAGCTTCCCACAGGTCCAAATCTGGGGTCATGCTTGGTTCAGACTGGGAGTCAGGAGTTAAATTGGAAGCTGACTGGAACCCTTCATCTTCCCACTGATCTATACTCTGAGGGACCTGGAGACCACAGGGAACAGTAATTCACCATCAATCTCTTTGTGTACGAATTCATACAAGTAAGATAACATTCTGGGGACTTTATCCATTTATTCCCTAGAGGGACAGACAAAGCAAAATATTCTAGCTCTCCTGAAGGCTCCTATGTACTACGTAATGCCACTCCTCCAAAATGAATCACTTAATTAAGCAAAATTGCATGTTGGCGGCACACGCCTTTAATCCCAGGCAGAGGCTGGTAGATCTCTGTGAGTTCAAGGCCAGCCTGGTCTACATAGCGAGTTCCAGGACAGCTGGGGCTACAGGGAGACCCTGTCTCAAGTATTAATTTTAATTTCATGTAATATAATATATAGCCTCAATAAAACCTATAATTTACTATGTTTCTAGGAAGCCAGGGATGTAGCTCAGTGGTAGAGCACCTACCTTGCATGTGCAAGGTTCCATTCCCAGTACCCCCTTCAAATCTATAAATGTCTCTGACCAGGAAATTCTGTTTTATGGAAAACAGCAAAGAAACTCATATTAGAAATTCAGCATTCTGGAGACTGAGCAAAAGAATCTCTGTAAGTTTAAGGCCAGCCTGGGTTACAGAATGAAACCCTCCACTGCTCAGGAAAAAAAGAAAATTAGATGAGACCTGGAAAAATGTTTGTACACCAAGATGTTTACTTTAGCACCACTTATATTTGGAAACAACCTAAATCTTTCATAATTAGAGAATGACTCAATAACAGTGTATCCTTTTCATGGCATTTACAAAGTAGTAAGATACAAGATGCAATGACAATTTACTCAGTGACTGGGAAAAAAGCCCCATGTTAGAGAATGGTAAAGCAAACCAACCAGTAACAATGAAGTGTTGCTTCTCCGATGAATAAAAGGGTTTCTTTTTCTTTCTTTTTTTTTTTTTTTGGTCTTTTTTTGAGATAGGGTCTCCCTCTAGTCCCAGCTGACCTGGAACTCACTATGTAGACTAGGCTGGCCTTGAACTCCTCAAGAATGTTTTATGTGGGGATGGCCCAGTGGTTAAGAGCAGTGGGTGTTCTAGGATTTCTTTTTTAAAAAATATTTTTATGGAGCTGGAGAGACGGCTCAGCGGTTAAGAGCACTGTCTTGAAGAGGATCCGGGTTCGATTCCCAGCGCTCACATGGCAGCTACGAACCGTCCTTAACTCCAGTTCCGGGGGAATCCGAAGCCCTCGTCTCACTTCTGTGGCATTGCACAACAATAAAAATAATAAATAAAATATTAAAAATTTAAAATGTTTTTATTACTTTTTATTTGGGTTGGTAAATACATGTATATTTACCTTTTATTATTTTTTAGTATCTTGTATATTATTTTTATTTTATGTGTATGCATGTATTGCCTGTATGTAGGTTAAGTGCACCCGAGACTGCGTGCAATGCCTGTGGAGGGCAGAAGCTGCTGCCAGATTCCCTGGAACCGGAGTTACAGACAGTTGTTAACTGCCATGTGGGTGCTGGGATTTGAACGCGGGTCTTCTGCAAGAACAGCCAGTGTTCTTAACCACTGAGCCATCTCTCCAGCCGAGAATTTCATTTTAATTTAAATTAACATAACTAGAGGGCAAAAGTGACTTAACAACATGCCCCTAGGATAAAAGATGAAAAGCTCTATACTGTTTTGGCCTGCAGGTGAGCAGCAAGCACATCCCTGTGGAGCTCAGTACCCGTCAGCCAGCCCTCTTCGGAAGCTCTGCCTCGTGACAATCTGATTACCCGATGCTCTGGACATGAGTTTTCTAGCGTAACCATGGTAAAAGATCAAAGACGACATTTTGAAAACCTTTAGAGATACTGAGGGAAAAGAAATCCTACCGTAATGGCCAGTCCGGAGAAGTCTGCGCTGTCTGGCACTGGCGGCAGATCCAACCGCACATCCATATCATACGTGCGACAGTGCACAAGACCACCAAAGAGCGAGACTCGGGTGTCTCTCACAAACCTGTCACAAGGGTCACTAGTGGAGAACTGCCCAACAGTGGGCAGGCCGGTGCCCGGGGCAGCCTCCATCACCTGCAGTGCTTCCTGGATCGTGTTATGACACAAATACTCCTCTCCGGAGATTAGCCACTGCATGTCCATCTCAAACACACTCAGGCCGTCGCAATCATAACCGCTGTAGGGAACGTTTCTGCCTGCGTGCTTGTTGTTAAAGAAGTAGTCCCGTTTTCTCCGCAGCGTTTGCGGGGGGCCGCTCCCCGCCAGCTGAACCAAGAGGTCCAGCACCGACCCCACCTCCACGAACGGACCGGGAGCTGCCTCCAGCTTCTCCACCAGCTCCTCCAAACGGTCGGCCTCGGGGCCCAAGCCGCTCACCCGCAAGTCGAAGGACAGCATGAGGACCTTGTTCTTCACCGGGAGTTTCTGCAAGTCGGGCTTCCGCTCACGAGGCTCTTCTAGAAAAAGGTTCGTGAAAAGAGCACCGTAGGCCACCCTCTTGAGGCCCAGCTTCGCCCTCTTCCTGCTCACGCTGCGCTGGCCCGGACGAGCCCGAGCAGCAGGTAAGAGGGTCTCGCAAAGGTCATCGAACAGCTGGGTGATGCTGGCCATGCTCAGTCTTCCAGCCCTGGGCCTCCGACCAGTAAGCCTCGCCCCTGGGGGCACCTCACGCTCCGGAAGACCGGAGCGGTTGCGGGGCCGGAGCCGCGGGGCTGGTGGCCTAATCTCCCGACATTCCGGAGCTGCGCTTCTGCGTCTCCGGCTTCGCGGCCAGGGGCCACGGGGTGCTCCCGCCCAGCCGTCAGCGGCCACCCGGCACTCGGCCACTTGGCACTCGACCTTGGGCCTGCGGGCGGGGACCAGCCTGCCAACGGAATGCGCACAGCCTCGCGAGCGCGGACCAGCCGACAGGCCCGCAGGCCCGGGGAGCCGCAACTGGGACTCCCGCCGTCCAGGCGTCGTCAGATCCCTGCGACCGTAGGCAATACCAAAGCGGGCGCGCCGGAATTGCGTCACTGGGGCGTGACAAGGCCAGGTGGCGGGGCGGAGCCGGGTGACGGGGAGGGGCTTCCAGTCTCGCAGCGCTTTACGGCCGCAGAGGCCAGCGCAGTGGGATTCCCACTGGATGCGAGCCAAATAAAGGAGGCTGAGGCGGGCTTTGTCTAACCGACTTTTATTGTTCCGTAGGTAGGGAGCGTGGGCGGGCTGTCGAGGGGACGTAGATCTCTGGGGCCCGAATGCGCTCTTCTCCAGAGACAATCACCGAATTCGACCGATTTCAAGCTACCAGAGAACACGGCCCTGGAAGAGGGGCTGGGAAGCGCACAATTGGAAGCTGGCTCACCAGTAGCTTTAAAGTGGGGCCACGCCTCCCCACTCACCTCACCTGCCACCTGCAGCAGCTTCCACTGGGGCTCCAGCTTCCCTTTTAGATACATCAGGGCCTGGATGTCCTTTGGCGAGGCCATCAAGAAAGGGCCCAGATTGGGAGGTGCTTCTCCATGCAGCACCCGTGCCAGGGTCCTTACAAGGTGGGGTATGGAATCCTGGCCGGGAGAAGGGGGAGATGAGGGGTATACGACAGGACACATAAGGGAGCAGTGAGACAACGTGGTTTCCCTCTACCTCCCACATTACATTCCGCCTGTCCATTTTGCTCAGCTTACCTCCTCCACTAGAGCCAGAATTCGACCCCCTGCTGGTCCCCGAAGCATTGCAGTCAAGAGAGCAGCGTGGGGGTCCTGCAGGCCATGCGCAGGCCCCAGGGACACCAGCACCATGTCAGGCTGAAAGCCATAGGCCAGGGGCAGTACCAGACCCAAGATGCAGCTCAGAAACCCTCCGGTGGTCTGTGGGGACAGCATCAGACCCTGGGTTCTCATTTAGGGGACACTGCTGCTGACTCCTGACATCCCACCCCCAAGCCTCTGAGTTGTGAGCAGGAACCCAGGAAGAGCCAGGAACAGTGAGCATCTCTTCATCACCACTCACCCCTGGCAATGGAGTGGTAATGTGGAACATTGACTGGGTGGCTGCCTCCTCACCGGTGATATTCAGCCACAGAATTCTCCTTTCCAGGAAAGAGCATCATGGATATGTGCACATGTGCATGAGGCCCTGCTGAACCCCCTGAGCTCAACAACAGAGGACACAGGACAGCTCGAGCCCCAGCAGGGACAGGGACAGGTGTATGGCATCTGGTATGGCACTGGCCTCAGGGTATCCCTCTCAAACTGCACTATGGAAGGCCCCCATTCTGTACTACACAGTGCCCCCACCAAACAGTAACCCCCGGATCCCCAGTCATATGCCTGTCATCTGTTCATCCACATGCACAACCAGGGAGATGTGTAACCCAAGAATCATACCCGTCATCTGCAAGGTCCAGCGGTCGATCCAGCTGTCCTAGGGCCACACAGAACAGCCTAAGGAGGGGTTAGCCCCAATAGACTGTGCTCACACTGCCCAGAATCCATTTCCAGGGCTCTCCCCATGCCATCAGTGGAGTTGGGTACTCCCAGGTTCTTGGAGACTCAAGGAAACCAAACAAGGCTTACCTCTGAGCTCCGAGGGATAGGCATCTTTGTATGATCACACCCAAGGTAGCTGCTGCAGCAAGGGCAGGCATAGCAGCTAAGCCACTGTTTACCTGTGGGACGAATAGATGGCCGGGGAGCCTAGAGGCCACACCCCCACGGAGCACTTCAGGAGTCAGGACCAATTACCAAACCAGATAAACAGACCCATTTGTTCTGTGTTTTGGTCCTGTCCAAATGGTTGCTACTGACTTTCCCTACACTCTTCAGGTCAAATTACCTCACCACTATGAACAAGATGCTTTAACTTGTCTACTTCCTCTCTGTCAAAGAGTATTTTCCTTGTGAGACCCTGCACAAACTATCAAGTCAGTCCTCCGTACAGGCCACACCATCCCCAAAAGCCTACCTGCCCATCCAAGATTCCATCTAAGAGATACAAGATCTTCTCCAGTGCAGCAAGAGCCTTGTCCTGGAACAGAGACTCATGTGGCCTGTAATAGGTAGACCAGAAGGACACAGAGAAACAAAAGGACAATGCATCAGTCATTCAGGCACAGGCATGAACACAGTCCCATCCCCAGACCTGCTCTCCTCACCTGACCCAGGCTTTTGTCTCCTCTCTCAAGGGTGACCCCTCTTGATGGAGCACTCCAGGGGGTAAGGCCAGGGTAGCAGCTGGCACAGTCAGAGCAACAGCTGTGTGGACTGGAGGTGTGGGGCAGAGGGCCAGTCGGTCTAGAAAGGGGCTCAGTCTGTCTCCAGCTACCTCGTTTGTGGGATCCTCAGAAAGCAGGGGCAGGGACCTCCCCTCTGAGGAGTAGGTGCTGGGACTCAGCACTGGAGCCACATCTAAGAGAAGTTCAGAATGACAGCCACCAAATAGAAGCCCAAAGTTGACCCACCAGCCCAGGTTCAGGCTGACCTTGTTGGAGGCTTGTCCAGTGAGGGGCCTGGGCTGCCCGGACACGCTGGATGGACTCCAAGGCACTGTGGGAAGAAGCAGAGCTGGAAACCTGCCTTCTACCTCAACCCCCCACCCCCAACTCCAGTCCTCAAACCTCTGACAGGGCATCATGGGCCCCAGCAGGGGAGGTGTGGAGTCACCCAGCAGTGTCTGTACCATCATGCACACTGACTGTGCCAGGGACTCCAGGTGGTAGCCACCCTAGGAGGAATGTTAAAACAGGACAGGGAGGGGTGTCACTGGTATGGCTGGCTGTTCTGGGCAGAACACCCCACCAGACTGCACCTTGCATCTGGCTCCCACACCCTCCTCTGGCCCTTGGGCTTCCTGGCTGCCCCCTAGTTACCTCCAGCACAGCACAGACCCGGCCTCCAGCCAACACCTGTAGCAGCTGTGTGAGGTGAGCAAAGCACTCAGGTGTGGCCTGCATCTGCCCCTGAAGCAGAGTGAGCCATGTAATGATGGGAGCCTGGGCCCAGGACCCTAGATCATTCCCCAGCCAGATAATACTCTCACCTCAGGGTCCCCAATGGCTGAGTCAAATCCTGCTGAGACCAGCACCAGCTCAGGGTCAAACTATAGGCAGAGCCCAGTGAGGACAAACAAAAGAGAGCCAAAGTCCAGGTAAAGGGGAGGCCTCAATGCTGCCCACCTCACATAATGCCAGCCCTTTCTGAGACACCTCTAGCACCCAGGCTCCAATCATGCACTAAAGGGAATGGCTTACAGTTCTCCTGCCTTCATAACTCTGGGTGGGCCTAGAGTCTCCTTGCCCTAGGTTATACCCACCATACAGTCACCTCAAAGGCCAGGGGGAGCAGCACATTCAGGAAGGCAGCCAAATAGTCAGCATTTCCCATCCCGACCTACAGCAGGGGTGGAAGGGACATCAGAGGGCCAACCCTACCAATGAGGACTTTGGGCTCTTCAGCTCTAGAAACAGAACTCTGGGGGAACTCTTGCAGGATGCCCCAGGTAGTATTTGAAGGCCCAGAGCTGTGGGGCCAGGGAGGTGGGCTGAGTGGAGAGCCTAGGGAGTGGAGGGCTTGGCACCTGGTTCCAAGGCAGATTGACAGTGAAGCCTCGGCCCTGCCCCTGTCCAACTGCATCAGCATCAGATTCTTGAAGGAATGGCCAGAAACACCCATGCTCATAGCGGTGCCAAGAGAAGTAAAGGACACTGTAGACAATTGGTTAGGTCAGAAGTAAGGACCCTGAGCACTTCCACAGCTTCTCAAAGAACCCTGACTCCTAAGACCCCCTAGTCGCCCCCTTGAATTTTACCCCCAAAGTGGTATGTTGCAAAGAAGTGTTGTGTTCACACCCCAGCTCACCTGGGGTCATCACTGAAGATATACTGGGTCCCTTGACCATGGTGGACATCCCAATCGACAATGAGGATCCTGAGTTCAGACAGTGCTGATCATTAAGGGTTGGCATCTTTCTACCTCCAGGCTAGGAGTCTAGCCAGGGATGGAGGGGGCTGGGTGGGATCCCTTGACCACCAACTCCACCTCTGCCTATCTGGCCTAGTCCCCCATCCTTGCAGCAAGAGCTTGGACACACCTGTTCAGTCCGTATTTCTGCTTGGCATGTTTGGCTGCTATAGCCACATTGTTGAACACACAGAATCCATTGGCAGCTGCCCTCTGGCTGTGATGCCCTGGAGGCCTGATGGGGGAGTGTAACAATGGAGTATAGGGCATGTCAGAGTCATTGTGTCTCCTCACAGGACCCCACACAGGGGATAGTCTGGTGAGGGAGGCAGTTCTCACCTGACCAGGGCAAGCCCATTCTGCACAGTTCCTGTAAGCACAGCATCTACCAATTGCAGTGCAGCCCCCACAGCCAGCCGGGCACAGTGAAACGTACTCTGTGGAGCAGAGAGCAATTTAGTCCCCTGACAGACCTGCTTGTACCAGGCTACAGGTTGTCTACTGCTAAGGAGACAGGGCTGGGTCAACAGCAAGCAGAACATAGTAGGACACAAGTCACAAGCACGAACAAGCAGACATTGGCAGGTTGGCAGCCATGGTGTGAACACACATAGGCAGGAGGATGTGAATCTGGGTAGGTGAATGTGTATGCTGGCACTCACCGGGTGGAAGTAAACAGCATCAAACTGTTTAGACAGTGCCTGGAGTTCTCCCTGGTCCAGGGTCTGAGTCTTCCGCACCAGGGCTACATATTCCTGGCTACAGACCAGCAAGCAGTCCACCAACAAGAGCAGGAAGGAAAGAAGGAGCTGGGGCTCCTGGTGGAAATGCCAACCCAGTGCTCCCCCATGCCTTTGAGCCCATACCAGGGTGAAACTGAGGGGATGCCGGCAAGGCTAGCAGAGGCTCAGGCCCCTAGCCAGTCATAATCTGACCTGTGCACCAAGCCCAGCTCTTCCTCTGATGCTTTGTAAGCTGACAAGCGCAGGCACCTCTGCTCTAAGCCCTGCTGCCGCAGGCCATCCAGGGCTGCAACCAGGCGCTCCGGGCACTCAATCTCGCACTCCGGGCTGGAGTTGACAAAGATCTCAGTGTCCAGTCTCCTCCCAGCCCCCTATTTCTGTTAAGTCACACTTACTCATCCCAGAGCAGCCGGGTGGCCGTCATGTCCTCGTGGTACACGAGTGCGGTCCCCATGGCTACACCGTGGTCACTTTGCTCCACTCTGGCTTAATAAAACGCCTTCTGCTGGCAGGTGCCTGCACTGCCCGCTTCCCACCTTGTAGCACGTTTAGAAAAAGTCTCACGCTTTGGGGCAGAGGCCAGGAGCAGACGCTAGACCTGGGCAAGAACACACCAGCGCAGGCCCAGGCCCAGATAGAGGGCAGAAGCGCACTTAGAAGGGACCAAACCTAAGCCGGGTCCTCCGCGTGGCTTCCAAGGCCAGACTTCCGGCTTCCTCCAACTCAGCTTGGTCCCGCCCTGCCCGGAGAGCCCCGCCCCCAAGCGAGGTTAGGGTTGGGTCCGCTGTTGGACTGAGCCCGCCAGGGTTCCGCCAGTGTCCCAGGATCTGGTCTCTCCATCTCGGGCCCCAACTGTAGTGACACCTTCTTCAACATGTGGCACGGACCCTGCCGCCGCCAGACAGGTAGGAAGACCGGGCCGCTTGTCCTCAAGCCCTCCCGATGTCACTGCCCCAGCAGTCTTAAGAACATACTCCCTTCTATCCCCAACATCGTCCAACCTGATGGTTCAGGTCACAGGTTCAGACCAGTCACCAAGCGCGTCCAAGTTGCATGTTGCCCCAGATAGAGGAAGGGGGGAAGGGCAGGTATACCCGGCTGGTCTGAGCTGAATATTGCACAGGGCCACTGCTAAGGAGCTTCAGGAGACTGCCAAGGTCAACAGGCTCCAGAAAGAGAGCAGGTGAAAAAGGAAAGAAAAGGGTTAGGGTGGTGGTTAGGGAGACAGGAGGGCAGTAGTGTCTGGCCAGAAGGGCAGAGGATCTGAGGCAGGTACAGGAATAGAGAGGGAGGGCCCAGAAGAAAGAACCAAGTGTAAATCTCAGAGTAAGGTGGTGCATGTCAGTATTTGAGACAGGGTCTTGTTATGTAGCCCAGGCTGGCCTCCAACTCCACAGTCTCTGAAGTGCTGGGATTAGATGTGTTCCATCACACTTTACAGAGCAAGATGGGGAGGAAGGGGAGTGGGGTGGCAGAGGAGGCCAGGGACAGGAGACTGTCATCTGCATGGGAAATGGAAGGGCCCTGAAGGCCTTAGAATGGGGACGTAGACACAACAGGCTCACTAGGAAGTTGGGAGCATGTCCCCAGGTTCTGGTCAGTCCCAGGGCCCTTCCTGATCCTGGAGAGCAAAGGTATAACCACCCTGGATCACGTGTCTCATAGGATGAGGGATGTAGGGGGCCACCCCTCCTTAGTGCATGAAGGATTTGATGTTCTGGCCCTACTCCACACAGGGGATCAGGCAGAGGTGGCCAGCAGCATGCAGTTGTGGCAACTCATCTGACCCAACAAATTGTATTTGCCCAGAACTCCTTGCCAATGATGGGGAATATAAGCCCCACCCCACCTCTCTACCCTGCTCTGAATGCACCTGCCCTTGGGACTGATGGGAAAGCCCATGGACCATCTAACCAACCCAAGCGTGGCCTCTGACAGGGCATAGTCCTAGATAATGTCCAGTGGCCCCCAGATGACCATGTGCACTCAGGGGAGATCAGGACACTGCAGGTGGAGAGGCAAGTGGTTGGTCAGAGATCAGAACCCATCTCTCTAGGTCTTGGAGAGCTTCTGAGGGCAAGGGTACCACACCGGGCATAGCATGTCTTCTCCCTCTTGGGGAGCTTTGGCCATAGGATACTGGATGCTCAGTGGGGAAGGAGGGTCTGGCTGGGTCTAACACTCTTCCCCATCTCCAGAGACACACTCCTCAGACTCTAAACCTAAATTAGAGTACAGTCACCAAAGAAGGGAGGGAGGTCAAGCCCTAATGTGGCAGCTTGGGGAATCACCGATATAGGGCAAGGGATGTGAGTGTAGCACTTTGGCCTGGGCAGAATCAGGTGCTTGGCCTCCACTGGCTGGGAGGCAGGGTCCTCTGGCTACCTCCTTTCTGTGTGCAAGGCAGCAGCTCAGAGAACTGATGAAGACTCAAGCATCAGGCCACACAACCATAATGGGAGGTCTACAAAAGGGTTTATTTCCTCCCAGCCAGATAAGCACACCAAATGGCTGGTTTATATTCCAGTCCGAGGGTACAGGAGAGTTCACCCCCACCCTGGGAGAGATGATGTCCCTGAGTCAGTCCCCCAAACCTCCATCTCCTTCTTTCTCAGGAATTGGCTATGGCACTGTCCAGAGCAAGCAGAGCTCAGAAGCCTGCACTTGGCCTCTGAGCACTGCCAGCTCAGGCTTCTTAATGTACCCTGGTGAAGGGGGCACAACCTCAGAGGTCAAAGCCAGACCTAGACTGGAAGCTCAGATGTTCCATCAAGGTGAGCTGGGGGGACACCCAAGAGTGGAGGAGCAGGCTTGGAGAAGGAGGGGGGTCCATGGTTCAAGGGTCTATTCTCCAGGTAGACAACTTGAGATACAAGCCCCAGGCACTATCAGAAGGCTAACCAGGATTCCTCTTCTAGGAAAGGGAAGTAAAGGTGCTTGTGAAACCCCAGTCAGCTTCCTTAGGATGCCCTCATACCACCCTGAGGTCTTCATAGAGCCGTCTCCTTTGGGACCCTGGCCCCCAGCTGCCTGGGAGGCTTGAAACTGAGCACTTCTTTGTAACTGACACCTGCAGAGGGGTAAGAGGCAGATGGGACAGTCAGTCAGCTTTCACTCAAGGGTAGAAGCCAGCATCCCATGAACCCTTAATATAATCCTAACTGGGCTGGTTTACTTAGGGACAGTTTGTGGGAAGATTACTATAAAGTTGGATTTTCCCAGGAAAGCAGGTGATGGGAGCTTGTGTTCTGTCTGTGAACTCCGCCATGTGTCCACCATGATCTATGGTAAAAGCAAAAGTTGCTAACCACAGCATGTAGGTGGAGACCACAGAGCGGATCCTGTGGCCTGTGGTTTTGGAGTTATCGTGTTTAGCAGCAGAAGAGTTTCATCACACAGAACCAAATTCATAAGCACATGACACAGAACAGAAGGGTGGAGTGCTTTCCAGGGGTGAAGAACCCTGACAAACATGATTTGTGAACCTCAATCCATCCAGTCTTCTGCAGATTGGGGTGCAGGAACAAGGCCTGGGGTCTGAGGCAGACAAGACAAGGGATGGCATGCACCAGAGGACATGTCCTCAGACCCCCCTCCCTCCTAGGCTCGACCTGCCATTCTGGAGCAGACCAGAGGCTAGTTCTGACTCAGGGAACAGTATGAAGGCTGGTAGACCTTCTCTAAGCCCAGCTCGAGATCAGTTCTCAAAGATGAAATGAGGGTCCTCAGTGTAAGAGCCTGGAAGTTCAGCACATAGCATGGGGGCATCTGGGGTTGGAGATGTGAAAGGGCTGGATTGTGGGGACTACATGGGAGTGGACTATTCCTCGTGAGCAGGACATGAGAGGGTACAGTTGTCCAGATGAAAGTCCTGAAAGGGGCAAGGAGAGATTAGGACAAATTCGAGAGGTGTGAAAAGAAAAGTGTGAGAAGTGGTAAAAAGGGCTCCAGTGTGGCCTAGACAGGCAACACAGGGTCAGAGGGAGAGGCCAGGACATCAGGAGAGACCAAAGGCACTGCTTCCCTGAGCATAAGAGATGTTCTGCAGTTCCTAGGCCCCATATTGCTAGGCTTTGTGTAGAGCTACCACCAGGAACACCCTTTCCCACTGCCTTCTGCTCTAACCAGTGGTCACCCTGGCCAAGCTGAACTACCCCACATTGCCCTTTGACCTCCTACCTTCTTCCTTATCTGACCTACAACACAAGGGCAGGAGGTCACCCACAAAGGGCACAGAGGGTCCAAGACCAAACCTCGTGTAGAACCCAGACTCACGCTTCCACTCATCAAGAGTGCGGTCCACATCATCAAAGGAGTCATCATATTTCTGAGCCTTGGGCTCATCCTCAGTGTCCTGCAGGGACTCAAAGTATGGATGGGCCAATGCCTCAGCTGCTGTCACCCGCTGTTCTGCATCCAGCACAAGCATCTTTTCCAGGAGGTTCACAGCTGAAGCAAGAGAAAATCAGGCCAGGACACAGCACAAGGAGTCCTCACCCAGCAGCCTGGGACCTTGACCCCACCTAGCCCTACCCAGAGAGCTTGCGTTGGTCAAGACAGAGGCAAAATCCTTCTTCTCCAGTTCCGGAAGGCCTTTCATGTAGTTCTTGGCCTATAGAGGAAGAAGGGTGATGGGCCAGCTCCCAAACCAAGGGCCAGCCCACCCACCCAACTCCCCACTGACCTCATCACTCTGCAGCTTCTGCACAAACTCAGGAGGCGGTGTCCCTGTCACCTTCATGATCTCCTTCAGCTGGTCCAGGTCTACACCAAGGTTAAGAATACAGTGCAGGGCCAAAGGGTGGCCCACCCAGTACCCAGTACCTAGTCTTCCAAAGAAGCCTCATGGTGCCCTACATAGAAGGATACGGTCATTGCCTTTGAACAGTATCTTTCCTGTAATCATCTCTGCCATGATGCAGCCCACGGACCAGATATCCACTGATAGATGTTCCATCGGTGCCCCACAGGCAGGGGTGACATTAATACACATGAGGGGCACAGGGAAAAGGCAACACACAAGAGACCTGACATGTGACAGGGGTGTACATGGTGGGGAGGGGCACACACAAAGCACTGAACAGAGGCACTCATCAAGGATAGAGCTCCAGCTCATTAGTTTCCCCAGGGTGGGAGCTACAAGAGTCTCCCTATCAAGAACTGAGGAAGGGGGCTGGAATGGCTCAGTGGTTAGGAGCATCGGCTACTCTTAAAGATGACCCAGGTTTGGTTCCCAGCACCCACATGGCAGCTAACTTGTCTGTAACTCCAGTTCCAAGGGATCCTACACCTCTTCTGACCTCTGTGGGCATTGCATGACATGGGTACACTTACATACATGCAGGCAGAACACTCATACACATAAAATAATTTTAAAAAGGCCGGGCGTGGTGGCGCATGCCTTTAATCCCAGCACTCGGGAGGCAGAGGTAGGCGGATCTCTGTGAGTTCAAGGCCAGCCTGGTCTACATAGTGAGTTCCAGGACAGCTGGGGCTACAGGGAGACATTGTCTCAAAAAGACCAAAATAATAATAATAATAATAATAATAATAATAATAATAATAATAAAAATTTTTTAAAAAAATGAGGAATGGCTGAAGTATAGTTCAGTGGTAGAGCACTTGCATAGCATCATGAGTAAGGCTCTGGGTTCTAGTCCCAACACTATGAGGGAGGGAAGGAGGGAGGGAGGGAGGGGAGGGAGGGAAGGAGGGATAAAGGGAAAGAGGGAGGGAGGGAAAGGAAAGGAAGGAAAGAAAGAGGGAAATTTGGGAGGTGTGTGGGGCACTCTGGCATGGCTTCTTACCTGTCTGTGTGTAATGCATCCAATTCAAAATGACCTCAGGTGCCCGGTACCACCGGGTCACCACATACCCCGTCATCTCGCTGTCTGCCTGCCTGGCCAGGCCGAAGTCTAGGATCTGTGGAAGTATCAGAGAGACGAAGCTGAGGGAACACCTTGAAGAATGGACAAACCAGATGTGGTCCAGGAAGCCCTAAGAGGACCCAGCTTGAGACTTCCAGGCTGGGGCTTCTGCCACCCTTCAAGATCTGGGCTCCTCCTTGTGGCCAGTGTACCCACCCTACCCACCTTAGGAGCAGATGCTAGGGATTTGTTTTCCTCTGCTTTGCTAACCCCTGCTCACCTTTATGGGCCTCCAAAGCCCTGCCCTGGTTGAAGGATGGGGGATTATGGATGCCCCCCCCCCACTTTTACCTGAAGCAGGTATATAGTCTGCCTGGCTCCAGGGCCCATCAGTTGCTCAGCCCCTAACCAGATGCCTGGGGTCTGTCACTGTGCCTGGGCTAGAGGAGAGGGCAAGCCAGGCCAGTGGGGAAATGGAAAGGAAGCCCCCACACCCCACCTTGGCCATCCTCCCCCCACCCAGTGACACCTTCAGCTCACAGTCCTCGTTCACAGCCAGGTTGCCAGGCTTCAGGTCCTGAGAGAGGAAAGGTGGCCACTGTGAACTACCCACCAGAGCAGAGCCCTGGCAGGCCTTCACTAGGGCCACCAGATGGAACTGGCACCTTTGAGGAAGGACAGTGGGGCTGATTCCCTAGGGCAGACTTCCAACTGGGACATTATGTGCATCCCTACCACACCCTATCTTCTCCCTTACAGGTAAGAAACAGGCTAGGGTTGAGCATTTCTTTTTTTTTTTTCTTTTTGAAGCAGGGTCTCCCTGTAGCCCCAGCTGTCCTGGAACTCACTATGTAGACCAGGCTGGCCTTGAACTCACAGAGATCCGCCTGCCTCTGCCTCCCGAGTGCTGGGACTAAAGGTGTGCGCCACCACGCCCGGCTAATGAGCATTTCTATTTATACAGCTGGGGAAGGGCAGATCGTATCCCAGCCCCATCAGGACTCACTCTGTGGATGATACCAGCAGCATGGATATACTGTGGGAAAGAGGAGGTTTAGCAGCTGTCAGCTCAGGGGCACTCCAAGCCACAGAGTTCTACCCTGCCCACCCAGGAGGCTCTCCCCTCTCTGTGTAGCCACCTCAGCAAGGCCCACCTTCAGCCCCTTCAGCATCTGATAAACAAGAAACTGGATTCTGTCCTCACTCAGAGTCTCATGCTTCATAAGCTTGCCCAGGTCAGTGCCCATGAACGGCATCACCAGGTAGCTGTGGAAGCAAGGCCAGGATGTAGTCACTAGGGCAAGACTGGCTCCTGGACCTGGGCTAACACCCACTGGGCCCAGGCTCCATCTCAGCATGTGCCCCTCAAGCATCACCTCATAGGACCCAGTCCTCACTGGCTTCAGGGTCCTGCCATCCTCTGGAGTCTCTACCCTCACAATGTGCCCTGCTATGCTCCATCTACCAGCTGGTCCCACCTGTCACTCAGCAGTTACCCCACCTTCTCAACACATGCCCACAAACCCACCTCCATCACACACACCCCTTTCCAGAATGGCAGGTAGGGAGAGGGCTGCATGTCAGGGTTGCATTGGTTTGTTTTTTTTTTAATTATTTACTATTATCTTTTATTTATTATTTTTATTTTATGTGTATGCGTGTATTGCCTGCATGTAGGTGCAGTGCCGGCGGAAAACAAGAGCCTGTCGGATCCCCTGGAACTGGAGTTACCGACAGTTGTTAGCTGCCATGTGGGTGCTGGGATTCGAACCGGGGTCTTCTGCAAGAACAGTCAGTGTTCTTAACCGCTGAGCCATCTCTCCAGCCCCCCACTATTATTATTTTTAAATATTTTATTTTATTTAATTTAATGTTGTATAAGTGTTATGCCTGCATGTATGCAAGTGCTCCTGTGTTGTGCAGTGCCCAAAGAAACTAGAAGAAGGTGTCAAATTCCTTGGAACTGGAGTTATGGATGGTTGTTAGCCACCAGGTGGGTGCTGGGATTCAATCCCAGGTCTTCTGTAAGAGTAGCCAGTGTTCTTAACATCTGGGCCATCTCTCTGGCCTCTAGTTTTGTATTTTGAGACAGCCGAAACTGGCATCAAACGCTTGATCCTCCTGCCTCGACCTCCCAAGTGTTAAGATTACAGGTGTGTGCCACCACATCCCACCTCAGGGTTTTTAAATTCCTGACTGAAGGGCACCATGTGCTAAAGCTGCACCTTGAGTCTGGAACTTCAGTCTACTCAGCCATCCCGACACTGCAGGTGCTGTGAAGGCTCAATTGTCAGGCTTAGGAGAAGGCATGGCTCTACCAGGGCATGCCAGTGTCCAAGAGTCCCATGAGTATATGGACACCTGTGGTGAGGAAGGGATGGGGAGTGTGCATCCCAGCCCTCACTTGGGGACAAGACCCAAGCCAACTCAGAACCCGAAGCCAGTATCCAGAAGAGGCCCAGGCCCCTTCTTTGCCCTATAAGGGAATCTGGGGTAGGGGTTAGGGCTATAAGGCATTTGGGTCAGAGAGATGTTCAGAAGCTGGGTGGAGGGAGAGACAAATGGGACTAGCACCCAATCTCAGGGGACACTCAGGCCACAGTGAGTCTTGAACACTGCCAATCAGCAACAAAGAATCCTCCCAGACCTCTGGCTGACAACAATGCAAGTCCAGGGATCACAACCACAACCACAGGACAGGCTTGGTAGGAGAATGGGTCCTTCCTGCTGCCTTTGGTCCATCTGCCAGCAAAGGACAACAGTTCATGTTTCGAGCCACACATCGGATGCCAGGGTCCTGAGTACAGGACCTGCTTGTTCACAAATAGTAGAGCCAAGGTTCACACCTCAGGCAATGTGTAGGTCCAAGTGCCAGGTTTGGAAGGAGGAGGCAAGGCTCTACAGTATCCCTGGGTCCCAGGAGCATATGGGAGTGTGAAGTAGACTATGGTAAGAGGAGTGGGTGGGCAGTGTGCACCCTAGCCCTCAATCGGGCTATGGAGTGAAGGCCCTCAAGCCAACCCAAAACCTGAAGCCACCCAGGCCCCTCCCACCCACTCAGCCAGCCCAGGCTAGCACTCACAAGTCTGTGAAGTCATCCAGAGTTTCATCAGGAGTGAACACATCCAACAGCCCAATCACCTGGGGGATAAGTGTCAGGTGGGATGGACAGCACACAGAAGATACAGGGGCTCAGCACACCCCCAGGGAAGCACTGTGCTCTAGGCAGAAACACCCCTATAGCTGTCCTTATCTCCCCCCACTGTGCCTACTGGCAGCTTGGCCCAGCCCTAGTACATTTGCCCACAGACACAGGCTATTTCTGGATGCTGACAGCCGGGATTCTCTGGGGGAGGGGCAGCCCCAAGTTTGGGTTGGCTCCAGGTGTCTAAGCAATCTCACCCCTTAGTCTTCCCTCCCCCTTTTTCTCTTCCCAATGAAGCAGATCCAAGAACAAGGTGGGGACAGCCCCCTGGGAAGAGCTAGTATCTGGTAAATCCTTCCTGGGGCCACGACTGCTGTCTGGGCCTGGGGCAGTACTGATCTCAACAGCCTCTAGTTGAGGGAGTTGGACTACAGACAGACAAAGTGACAATGGTTGCCCAGCACTTGGAGGCGACAAGACCTCCAGGGGTCAAAGGAGGCCTCCTGGAGGAGGGCTGCATATTCAAGTACCAGGAGGGGGCAGGCAAATGAGCGGAGAGAAGTCAGGTGCACGGTGGTCAAGACAGGAGGGAGAACACCTCCAGAGTTTAAGGAACAGAGAGGGAGGCCAAGAGGCTAGGGCTCTGGCCAAGGAGGAGCCAAGGAGAGAACAGAGGGAGGCTGAGTTGGGCCTCATACTCACACACCACAGATAGGTTTGGCTTTGATCCAAAGTATTGCTGTGGAAGGGTTTAAACAGAGCTGTGATGCTGAACATGTCCTCCCAGCTGCAGTGAAGGCACAGCTGAGTGACCACTTTAATCATGGCCAGAGTTGGGTGGGGGCAGTGCAGGCATGCACAAGGGGAAGTCTTGGGGACAAATGAACCACAGGTGTAATCTGAAAGCTGAGGACCTGAGGGAGTGTGGAGGTCAAGGCAACTCCGACAAAGAACAATACTTCTGCACTGTGGCCCAGAGCTTGAGGAGAAACAGAAGCGGGCCTGTGACAGCTCTGTCTCCACTGAATGGGGCGTACAGTCTATCCTAACCTCAGTTTCCACTTGGGAAGATGAGTTACAATAGCCAACCTCCCAGGGTGTGTTGAGGCATCCCAAAGGCAACCATGCCCAGCTGGGTCAGGTTAGTAGCCTAGTATAGGACCTCTGGAAAAACAGAGGTGACCCTGGCAAAAACTTGCTCAGAGGTGGGAGATGAATGAAAAGGTCCAGAACCTTTGGCTGGACAGAGGTGCAGGATAGGTAAGTGGATGGGTGGGAGTTGGGGGCTCTGAAGATGAAGGAGGTTACATTCCTAAGAAGGCCCAGGTTTAGCAAGTGGGGAGCAGGGAGGGCTGGTGTCCACCTCAAGCAGGCTTCACATAGAAAGGAAATAAAGACCCAGAAGAGCAGCCAAGCAAGAGTGGCAGTGACCAGCAATCAAGGGGGTCAGTTTGCTGATAGTCACAGGGACTTCATTCTCCCATGGGGCTTGTGGCTCTGATGACTAAGGAGGGTTAGTACATCTGTCAGGACCAGGGCAGGTGCCCAGACTGAAAGTGGAGGGAAAAGAATTCATAGCCCCAGGAAGAATTATATCAAGAAAAAGCTCCCTTGGCTAAGAGGATTCTGATGGCCTAGTGATGTGAGACGCACAGAGGAAGCCTAGTGCAGTGCCCTAGAGAGGATTGGAAATGCTTTCTTTGACAGACCTAAAACCCTCACACTCACTCTGTGTGTGTGTAATGTTTTGCCCCTTAAACCCTTATCCACAGAGACCCAAGGTGCACAACCTCAGCACCTGGCCTTGCCCTGAATTCCCAGAAACCTGCCTGCCTAGACTGTAAGACTTAGGAGGTAGGCAGGTGAGGGGATGAAAGAATAAGAAATGAGGGCCTGGGGTTGGGGAGATAAGTGTCCCTTCCAGGAAAACACTCCTCCTACCCTGAGTATCTCCTCCCCCAACCCAGATTGGCAACAGGATTTTGAGTGAGACATGAAGGAGACTTGGACCTGGACCACACCCTGACCACTGCCTGGGCTGCAAAGCCAGAAGTGGACCAAAGCCCACACCAAGTAGCTTAAGAGAAGACCAGGATGGCCGAGGAAAAAGTAATGTCTCCCAGAAAGCGACTGGGCTCTGCCCTCACTTTACTCCCAGAATGTTGATGATAGCTTACCCAGGCTAGAGGCTGTCTGAGGGCTGAGTAGGAGGGACCAGCCCCCCTGGAAGCAGGGGTAGTGGGCAGGATCTGCAGGGGAGGGGAGGATGAGGGGGCCAACGCGCAACGTCCATGCTGCTAGAGCCATCGCGGGACTCACGTTCTCGTGGCGCATGTGTTTGAGGAGGCGCAGCTCTCGGTAGGCGCGCTTGGCGTACAGCTCAGACTGGAAGGGCCGGTACAGCTTCTTAATAGCCACCTTGTTGCCAGTGCGGCTGTCCACCGCAGAGCTGTAGGGCCGACGGCTTAGCTGGCCAACCCGCCTGGCACTCGCCAGCCGCCCCCTGCCCGGTCGGCCGCCCCGCCCGCCTTGCGCTCACCACACGGCACCGTATGCGCCGGAGCCCACGGGCTGCAGGTCCTGGTACACGGCGCGCACTTCCCAGGCCGTTTTGGTCACCTCCTGGCGGTAAAAGCCCTTGCGGGCGGGCGGCGGAGAGCTCATCCCGAGCACCGCACCCCAGGCCACCTCGCTGTAGGGCCGGCAGCGCCGCCCGCCCGCCTCCGGCGCTTCCCGTGCGCGCACGTCTATCGGGGTCGTCACCCGGGGCTCTCCGTGGCCGCCGACCCCAGTCTGGCCCGCAGCGCGATCCCTCCCCGGTCCGTGGACCAACCGGCCCCGGGGCCCCGCGCACGTGACGCCCCCGCCCGCCCTTCGGCCCCTCCGGAAACCCGAGGCGGCCTCCGGTGTTGGGCGGAAGACTGGGGAGGAGGGGAGGGAAAGCTGCCCGCTAGCTCGGTCCAGACCTGGGGCGGCAGGCGGCGCCCAGACACCCCGACCGGTTCTGCCCGCCACCCGACCCCACTCCCGCTCTACCCCCACTGTACTTCTGGTCTTAGCAGTTACCCCTGTGCACTGGAGCCCTCCCTGTCCACCTAGGACGGCAGGCAATTTGAGGCCACCACAGGGCCTCTACCCCAGTAGGTCCACCTGCCCACACCATTCACACCCCAGCGGTGCTGTTTTCCGGTTCCTAGCTCAACTTCCCATCTTCCCCAAGGATGCCCCACCCCTATACCTGTTCCATCCTTCTCCCGCCTCCCAGCAGCGAGTGTAGCCTGCGTTCTCCTTAATGAGACCCGGTAGGTTCTGTCGCCCACACTTCTCAGGTTGCATCCCCACCCCACCCCCTATCGTGGCCACTGGCTCTCCACCTGCCAACTCAGGAGCATAAGAGGGTCCTATAGGCCCTTCTAGGGCCCCTTTGCACCTCCATTCCTCTTTTTGTCCTACCTGGCATGTAGGGTGCCTACGTTGTGTTGAAAAACGCTGGTCCCTCTAGCCTACCTGCTGCCCAGTTTGAAAAGGCTGGTCCCTCTAGCCCAGTTGCTGCCCAGTTTAGCCTTCAAAGCCCAGGATGAGCTGAAGGTGTGCCTGTCCCCAGGAGGAAGAAAGGCTCCTATGTGGGCCTCCAGCTTGATATCTCCATGTGTGAGCATCCTCTCTGGGGTTTGGCTCCTGGAGAGCAAAGTCCCACTCCTGCCCACAGCCCACTGACCAAGGTCTACTCCAGGATCCCCCTGGGTTGGTGGATAACAAGAGCCCCAGAAAACCGTGCCCTGCCCTCCATGCCTGCTTGCCTAGAGCCATGAATCAGCAGCTCAGCCAGCCAGAGCAGCTTTACACCTGGTCTGCAGCAGGTATTCTGGCAGATTCACAAGCCGACAGGGCGAGCCAGAGCACCTCTGGGCCACTCAAACCACATCTGCCTGTATCTTGTGCCATTCATGCCGTAGGCAACCTCAGGCAGCCCACCCACCTTCTCCAAAACCTCACAGCTCCCCTCCACACTTTCTGTGGGGATCCCAGGCATTCAGACCATGTTCTACTCCCATCCCCCACCTCCAAACACTGGACGTGGCTCAGCCTGGTTTCCCCCTGGACCAGACTAGCCAAAGCCTCTGGAGGTCGAAGACTCAGGACAAGGGCACAGACTGTCCCCATATATGTGAGCTGTAGTTGCTGCACCTGTTATGTGAATATGTGAATCCCTGGGCTATCCTTCTTGCCCTACACTAGGAAGGAAAGGAAAACTATTTCTTCTATCCTATCCAGTCCCTGGAGGACAGGCCTTTGCTCCCAGAGACACCCCTCTACCCTGCAGCCAGCCTCACTACTGAATGAGAGGATCTGGAGTTGGGTCAAGAGCCAAGCCTGCCCACTGAATTCCAATGCACACAAGCTCAATGTGTGGGTGGTTGTTATACCATTTTCCCCTTGTAACCCTTGGGTCTTATCCCCCTGTGCTGGGGAGTCTCCTCAATTCTTGGCTCCTCTGGGAGCCAGAAATGGCTGTTGGTCTCACTGAACAATCAATGGGTACAATTAGTGCAGAGGTCTGTGGGCCAACTGGAGGTATACTAAGCACAGAAATCCAGCCCAAGGTAGCAGTTTTGGGACTCCTGCTGTGTAAAGTAGCAGTTTCTCCATGTCCAGAAAGCCCAGGGGCTCAGATTCAAATGCAGAGACTCCTTTTATCAGCAGGGTGCCTTCCCAGCATCTTCTTGACTCATCTGTGAAGTGACCACCGCCACAGATGCCCTACCATAAACATGGCCTCTGGCTCTGAAACTGCCAGGCTTTCCTGTGTGATTTTCAGGCAGTCTGGCAGCCTGGCAGGAGCCCACCTCCACATGTAAATGGAGCATCCCACAAAGTGCCTATCAGCTAAGGTTTTTACTACCACCCCCATAGTATAAAATATCCTGGTTGCCGCTCAATAATCGGAGCTGGATCACTAAGACTTGTAGCCTAGCTAAGTCACTGAATAAAGGGGCTGTACCATTGACTGAGCTGAGTTCTGTGTTTTACTGCCTACGATCCAGCCTTCCCAGAGAGAGCTGTCTCTTCGTAAGCCACGACTCACGGAAATCCAGCTTTCGCGGTCCTGGTCCTGCACCTCCCCTCGTGACCCGGCAGCTGACGGGTCCTGAACTTAGAGAGAGAGTGCATGGTGAATTGGGACGGAACCGGACCGGGCCAGCCCTGGTAGCAGAGACCCTCAGCGGTGCGGGACCCGCCGCACGTGCAGGAGACCGGCGCCACGCCCAGCAGCTGGCGCTCCGAGATCCCTGCGCACCCATATAGCAGGAGCAGTGGGAGCAATGCGATCTGGAACTTTGCACACAAACACAAACAAGAGGGAACCCCCTTTATTGTGCACCCCTGGTGCAGGCACTTGACATCTAGACCTCCCTGGGTTCCTGGTGGCAAGAGGTCACCACTTCTTCAGGGAGGAACCATACCCCCCAACATGTCTCCAAGCAGGGTCCTGCCTTTGAAGTTAGCTTTCTGGGAGAAGGAGATGAGGGATGACCCATAGAGCAGAGCACCCCAGATCAGCTGCAGAGCCGCAAAGGGGGGGACGGAGGTAGAGCATAGACAGATGTTTGTCAAATCTGGGCCAAGGTCCAGAAGCAAAAATGTCCAAGTTCACATCCATGGGTGCTGTCCGCCTAGCATCCTCAAAACTAGATAGCCCCTCTGTTCCATCAGCTTCCCAGCTGGCATTGTTCTTGTGCCTCAGGAGGCTGCTGCACTCAAGGGAAAAGCCCCAGCTTTTGTTCAAATTGATGGATCTTGGCAAATCCCAGAGCCTTAGCCTGGTCCACAGCTAGGTTCAATACCCCTTGGGCAACAGAAACTGGGAGAGGAGGTTAGAGTGTCTCCAACTAAGGTGCCCTACTAAACATGGCTGCTGTCCCTTGAGTGCCCACAGATTTCATACACACCAGTACATATCTACAAATACCCTGATCTATGTGCACCAGGAGTACACATTCATGCACATTTACCCACACACTACAGGTAAACACAAGGCTGCAGGCAGTTGTTCTGATTAGACATCTGGTGGTGGGCCCACCTTGCCACACACCCCAGAAACCCCACCCAATCAGGTGGGGCACTGGCCCTGCTTCACTTAGCTCTCAGACCTGCATGAGCCTCAGCAATTCCCAGGCCAGCCCCCGACTTCCAGGCTAAGCAGTTCCAACTATTAAGCAGTTTTAACTACTGAGACCCTACCTCAGAGTTGCCAGAGGCCCTGGCCCATTCACCCTCCTCCTACCCTATACTGTCCTCAAGAAGAAATCTGGACAGGAACATATTCCCCTGTGGCATTCAGATCCCACACAGAAATCCCAAGGAGAACCTGAGAGGACCAAGGTAGGCCCAGAGACAGTTCTGTCCAGACTCTAACACAGGCAAGCACACATGTACACACTCGTGCATTCATGTATAGACTCCCCTCAAGGCAAGGGATCCGGGGTTAGGGGTCAGGGCTGCCTGAGAGGAACCTCTTGAGGAAAACTGGCAAGCTGAGGAAAGCGGTCAGGCTCAACTCCCCACCCCTACCCCCGAGGCAAAGCCTCACTGCTCAATCTCACAGGTTCCAGGTAACTGTGTTGGCTCTGGGGGCTTGAAGCTAAGGACTTCCTGGTAAGTAAGCTCTGGAGGAATGAAAGAAAAAGGTGAGATTGTCAGCCCCAACCCAGTTTCCCACCTGCATGTGTGGCACCTGCTGCCCAGCCCACACCCACCACTCTCTAAAAGCAGCCTCAACTGAAAAGCTGAGAGCCAGAACCTGTCCTGTATTGTCCCCCAAGTGGCTATTAGACACCCCCATCTTCACCTGCCCCACTCTGGGGTGGGGATATTGTTACCCCTCCAAAACCACTCTGGGGAAATGGTGGGGAGTTTTGTTTTGTTATTTTTTGCAGGAAAGAGGCAAAACCCTGCTCTGGGAGAATGCAACCCTCAGACCCCTGGACAATGCTCCTGTCCCATGTCCTCTGCCCCATGCTTACCCTTCCACTCCTCCACTGTGCGCTCTTTGGCCTCAACACTTTCATCATAGGGCTCAGCCTCTGGCTCATCATCAGGATCATGGTACTGGCTGAAGTATGCATGAGCCAAGGCCTCAGCTGCACTGACCCTCTGGTCACTGTCCAGCACCAGCATCCTTCCAAGGAGGTCGACAGCTACAGGAGGGTCAATGGGAAGAGAGTTAGTTCCACCTTCAGGGTTGGATACAGAGCCCAGTCTAGACCCAGGGCCAGTCCTCACCCAGAGGGTTAGCTCCATGGAAGATGCTGCTGAGGTCCTTCTGGGGCATGGGGGGCAGGGACTGGATGTATGTCCGGGCCTAGGAGCACATGAGAAGGGCTTAGGGGACTGCTCGCCCTCTATCCCCCTGGCCCCAAACTGGGTAGAAAGCTTTCAAGAGAAGGCCCTGATGCATTCATTCCAACAGGCCTGGCAGAGGTCCCAGCAGGCCAGCAATCTGTTCTCCATAGCATCTGGGGGCTCTAGCCCTTCCCTTAGCCCTGATGCCCGCAGAAGCCAAATGTTCAGAGCACTCTTTGTCCACCCCTGCCTCTACTGCCTATGGCCAGAGGAGTTTGTCAGTATCTCTGAAGCGGTGGGGTGTGCTTAGCATCGACAGAGTTCTCATGCTGCCCAGGTTCCTTATGTGATGCCCATCTACTTCCATACCACCCCCTCCTCAAGGTGACCGTGGCTTGGTCAGGAGAGAGAGCTGGTGCCTGGCTGGACACTAACTTACGTGCTCCGAGGATATCTTTGCCAGAACCTCAGGGCTGGGTGTGCCCACCACCTCCATGATTCGTTTCAGCTGGTCAATGTCTACCTGGCTCAGGAAACACCCAGTGGCCAGCTATGGATCTTTCCAGTCCCAGCCCCTGGTCCACTGTTGTGTTGTGGCTCAGGATAGGGAGCCCCATGTGATATGGAATAGAGCAGGGGTGAGACTTTCAAAATGGGCCAGAGTCCACACCCACCCTGTGGAAGGGGACCCCAACTTGATCCTGCTCCCCAAGGATACAGTCATTTCCAGGAAAGAGAGCCTTTCCCTGAAGCAGCTCAGCCATGATGCAGCCTACAGACCAGATGTCCACTGTTGGGGGAGGGGTGAAGAGCTTCTTGTTAGTCTGACACCCCAAATCCCTCCTTATGGAGCTGAGAAGCCAGTCCAGTGACCCTCAATTACATCCAAAGACCAGCAAAGTCCTTCCACTATACCCTGCCCCGAGAAGGGGTATGAGGATACCCAAAACCAACCAAGTCCTTCTGAAAGGTCCCACAAGTCCTTGCTCCTCTCCCAGTGTTCCAGGTAAGCCCCTGGAACAGCATGGCTCCCCACTCCCACCACTATGTCACCCTTCCTAGACCTTGATGTGAGCTCTGCCTGCCCACCCTGATCAATGCTGCCATTGTTGAGGATCAACAGCACCTGTCTGGTTGTAGTGCATCCAGTTCAGCATGATCTCTGGGGCCCTGTACCAGCGTGTAGCCACATATCCAGTCATCTCTTCGTCAGCCTGGCGGGCCAGCCCGAAGTCCAGGATCTGGAGGACCACAGGCACTCTAAGGCACCTTACCTCCATGTGCTTGCTTCCCCCATATCCACCCAACGCCCTGTCCTTACCCTGAGCTCGCAGTCCTCGTTCACAGCTACATTGCTGGGCTTCAGGTCCTACAGGGTGGACAGAGTGTGAGCGCATCTGCGAACTGGGGCAGAATGCACCTCACCTCACCCCAGCTGCTGCACCTACCCGATGGATGATCCCTGCAGAGTGGATGTACTGCGGGGAGGGCAGACTTGGTGAGCCCAGGCTGTGTCCCATCCTGTCCCAACCCAACACGGTCAGAGGGACCCACGGAGCCCACGCTCCCCACCTTCAGCCCGCGCAGCAGCTGGTAGGTGAGGAACTGAACATGCTCATCGCTCAGTGCCTGACACTTGACGATATTGTTCAGGTCGGCGCCCATCAGTGTGGTCACCAGGTACCTGCACCAGGGGCCAGGAGTCAGGACAAGGTCCCGCCGTCCCCTCCCCGACTAAGTTCCCAAGGACTAAAGTCCCAAGACCACCGCCGCGCCTGCCCAAGCCGCTCACACTTCGCTGAAATCCTCGATGCACGTGGCCGGCGTGAAGACGTCTAGAAGCCCTATGACCTGGGCAGGGAACCGAGGCAGGACAACAGCTCAGGTGTGGGCAACGCCCAGCTGGTCCAGGTCTCTCTCTCTCTCTCTCTCTCTCTCTCTCTCTCTCTCTCTCTC
>NW_008339924.1:1459623-1501058 GCF_000622305.1 Nannospalax galili
CGGGCGTGTCCCCTGCTGGCCCACCCTCTCACGTTCTCGTGCTTCAGGTGTTTGAGTAGCCTCAGCTCACGGTATGTCCTCCGCGCGTGGATCAGTGACTGGAAAGGGCGAGACAGCTTCTTCACCGCCACCTTCTGGCGCAGCCGCGCGTCGTAGGCCGAGCTGCAAGGTGGGAGAGTGAGAGTCACGCGCGCGGGAGCCGGGCCTGAGCCCACCCTGCGCGGGGTGCCGGGCGCTGGCCTCCGCAACGGGCTCCGGGCCTGAGAGGCTGAGTCCCGCCTGCCCCCGGCTGGCCCTGCGCCCTCGCCAGGCCGCCCTTCTCGCGCCATCCAGAAGGCCTCTAGAGCTGACTGCCCGGGAGTGTGCTCCGGCAGAGCCTGTTTCTTCTCCCGTGACGCTCGCCACGCCTGGGCCCCACCCGCCGTGAAGTCGTGGCGTGGGAATACGCAATAGCCATACTCCAAGGATGCTCCTTCAGCAAGCATCCTTCCGCCGGGCACACAGTGAACAGGAAGGCTCATCCACCAGTTCTAGAGCTGCCCCTCAAAGCCCGGGGCACCCCCAACCCCACGTCTCAGATTACGGAAGGAAAGGTTTCCAGAGGTGTTTATTTGCATCCTAATTTGTAAAGGAAGATGGTTGTGGTGGCTTACACCTGTAATCCCATTTCTTGGGAGACGGAGGCAAGAGAAGTGGGGTGAGTTCAAGGCCAGCCTGGCCAACCTAGTGAGACTCTGCCCCCCATCCCCCACGCCCCATCAAAAGCAAAGCAATACGAAAACAAAACCAACACCCCCCACCACCACCAATTTGTAACTGAAAAACGGGACGGTAGGATATGTTCAGGTTAGGAGGTCTCTGGGTCCTGAACACTGAGTTCCTCTAGCCAGCGCTGGAGAGCCTCAAATGCAAATTTGAGACACGCCCAATATGGGCGGGGCCTGGACCAGCCTGCCGTTCCCATAGCTCTGCTATGGTGCGGCCTGGATTCCCACCAGGTGATAACGCTTCTACCCAACCTCTCTCGTCCCACCTGCCCTCCGAGCCAGCTATGACCCCACTGAAGGAGCCCAGTGGGCTCCAGAGCCTTTGTAAAACCTGTTCCCCTGGTGATTCTTGCTCCTTCTCTCCCTCTTCTCTTTCTCCTGGGGCACACACACACACACACACACACACACACACACACGCACACACATCCCGTGGGTGGAGACAAGATACCCCCCCATACCCATGGTGGGGCAAGGGGCATGAGATGTGGTAAGTCTGGGATGCTCATGGGGCAAGAAAGTAGTGCAGGAAATCTGCTTCCCTATGACTAGCGGAATGTCCAAGTAACTGCGGTGGCCTGTGAGGGGAGTGGCCCCATGGGGCAGCAGATCCTCTTGCTTGACCGTATCTGTACAATCAAGTTACAGGGAGCTGGCACCTCATCACTGACCTCAGTGGTGCAACTGAGCAAACACAGGGTCACAGATACAGTGGAGAAAAAGATCGAGGTCTCACTTGGAAAATTTGGCCATCTTCCAGTAATTCTTTTTTCTTTTTTTTTCCTTTTTGGTCTTTTTTTTTTTTTTTTTTTTTTTTTTTTTTTTTTTTTTTTTTTTTTTTTTTACCCCCCCCGGGCCCGAAACACCCCCTGAACTCACCACTCACCGTGTAGACCAGGCTGGCCTTGAACTCACAGAGATCTGCCTGCCTTTGCCTCCGGAGCGCTGGGATTAAAGGCCTGCGCCACCACACCCGGCTCCTTTTTGGCCTTTTTGAGACAGGGTCTCCCTGTAGCCCCAGCTGTCCTGGATAAGCTTTGGAGACCAGGCTGGCCTCCAACTCACAGAGATCTGCCTGCCTCTACCTCCGGAATGCTGGGATTAAAAGCATGTGCCACCATGCCAGGCCTGATTATTTTTTAAACAGGGTCTCATGAGGCCTTGAACTTATCCTCCACCTCCACCTGTGTGCTGGGGCTACAAGGTACAGGTATGTGGCCCACCACCATGAACAGCTCCTATGGGCACTGTCCTACTCTCCTATATCCTCTTTCTGCTCTTGAAATTTTAGAGATGAAGACAGCCTTGCCAGATCTGACAGGCTTCTGATGACGCAAATGACAGAACAAGATCCAAGAGTTGAGCCTCAGCTCCTTCCTTTGCTGCAGGCTCTGGAACCCAGCCTCCAAAGAGGCTCTGATAAGCCCCTAACCAGCAAGAGCCTGGCAACCTCCACCTTCCTGTCCCCCTGACCTGCCTGTGGACAGCAGATTCCTGGCCTTGGTAAGGACCCCCTTCCCATGCTGGGGGTGCACATATCAATATCCACACCCTTGATCAGCCTGTCAACAAGGACTATCTGCAACCACCTTCCAAACCCAGGTGCCTGGGAACAGGCCTCAGCCCAATGTGTACTCCCTCCCCAAACAAGACTCTAACCTCTGGGCCTCAGGCCCTAGCTGCAGGGCGGTAGTCTGAGTTCCGTTGTCAGGTAAACTGGGGTAGAGTTGGGACAGGCCCCGAAGGATTTTAAGAGTGTTGCAAGGTGTCTGTTTAGGCCCAAGCCGCAGTCTGAGACTTCTAGAAAACTAAAGGAGGGGGCAGGGCCCACGGGAGAGCTAGATGCTGAGGGAGAGAGGTCCTCGCACCGTGGCTGGGCGCCCCTTTTTCAAACACTAGCACCTACCCAGGAGGTGGTGGGGGTGCATGTTAAACACTGGGGTTGCTTAGCCCTTGTCCAAAATAACCCGAATGGTTACTACATTTGGGGGCCTCAGAGACCTGTTCTCCAGCCAGCTGTGATGCTGCAGGATTCGGCCCTGCTCGGGGAGACTCGGGGTCGGGGATTGGGGGACATTAGACGATCCCTTCCCTGCCAGCAAGTGGAGTCTGGCAGGAAAGTTTCCTCCGCCCCCCCTCCCATTCGTTTCTCGGACGCGCGCAGGTGGGGGGCGGAGGCAGGGCGAGGCCCCTCCCCACGCCGGCCACCCCGCCTGGCTCACGAGGGTCGTGCACACGTTCCCGCCCTGCTCCCACCCGGTCCATGCCCCGCCCCTACCAGACGGAGCCGTAGGCGCCGGAGCCCACTGGACGCAGGCCCTGCAGCCGCTGAGGCACCTCCCATACGGTCTTGTTCAGCTCCTGCCGGTAGAAGCCCGCACGCGCACCCGACATGTCCACAGCGGCGGCCGGCGCGGGCGCCTCCGAGCCCCGCGCAGCACCCGGCCCGCGCCCTGCGCCCCGCGCCCAGCAGGCGCGAGCACCGCGGAGCTGGGGGGCGGCGGGGCGGGGCGGCGGCGCGAGGCGGAGGCCCAATGGATTTCCCCGGCCTGGTGGTGGGGGGCGGGGAAGCGGGGGTTCCCGGAGACTGACGCGCGGCTTCCTGCGCTTCAGGACGGCGACAAAGGGAAACCCGCCCTCCCTTCCCTGCGGGCGACGAGGGTCTCGCTGGTGCTTCCCGCCTTCGCCTCCCGCACGCCACGCGCTCCCCCTGCCCTTCCTTCCTCGGCCCCTGCCCAGCCTGCTTCCTCAGAAATGAGGGACAACAGTCAAAAGCGAGCCAGAGCAAGAGGTGGGCATACCCTCAAGACAGAAAACACTAGCCAAGAAAAACTAAAGGCTCTAGGTTGAAAACCAGCGCCGGGTTGCTAGCCCAGGGCCCCTCTGAGGATCCAGAGGGGGTGCGTTGGAGCCTGCGTCATGGAGGACCCCTCTGTTTGGCATCTGTGGTTCACCTCCTGGTAGATTTGTCTTGGTGACAGGGCCTTTGCGGGTCAGCGTCTACCCCTACCCCGGTTCTTGTCCTAACCTCGGTTTAGCAACTCCTGGAAGAGGTGAGTCTCCCAGCCGGCCAGTCAGGACCAGGGACAGCAGCAGCACGGTTGGGGCCACAAGGTGTGGTCCCCAAATGGATCCTTCCGGCTACTGGGTACTTTTCCTTTTTATGAAGTCACTGTCACTGGCGAATCGGCCCCAACCTTGACTTTTCCAGGTCCCTAGCACAAGGAAGCTTAGCAGTTGTCACCCAAGCAAGCGCCCAATGCCCAGGGCAGATGCTCTCACTTCCAGCAAGTCCGTGTTTATTCCCACTTGAAAGTGAAGATGGGTCTAGTGTGGTGGGTCACATCTACAATTTAAATGTTCAGAAGGCTAGTACAGAAGGATCACAGCAATTTCAAGGCCTTCAGGGCAACACAGTGAATTCCAAGCCACCTAAATTGCAGAGTGAAACCCTGTCTCGGGAAACTAAAAAAATAAAAAAGACAGTGAACATGGATCAGAGGAGCCTTGCCCCCTGTACAGAAATGGCTTCTGAGTCTGGCTAGCCTGGAACTTGCCATGTAGACAAAGCTGGCCTCTGCCTCCCTTGTGCTCGAATTAAAGGTACGTGCTGGCCTGCACTTCCTTTTAAATATTCATTATTTTTTATTTATTATTTTTATTTTATGTGTGTAAGTGTATTGCCTGCATGTATGTGAGTGTACCCGTATCATGCAATGCCTCGGAGGTCAGAAGAGGCATTGGAATTGGCGTTAAGGATGGTTTGCAGCCACCATGTGGGTGCTAGGAATCAAACCCGGGTCCTCTGCAAGAGCAGTCAGTGCTCTTAACCGCTGAGCCATCTCGCCAGCCCCCTGAACTTCTTTTTAAAAGCAAAGTGTTAAGTTCTGGAGAGATGACTAAGAGTGGTTAAGAGCACTTGGCAATTATTGCTCTTGCAGAGGACCAGGGTTTCAGTTCCCAGCACCCACATGGCAGCTAACAATTGTCCCTAACTCCAGTTCCAAAAGATCTAAAGATCTGAGGCGGTCTTATGACCCCAACAGGCATTGCACCACATGTGATGCACTTACATACATGCACACAAAACATTCATACACATAAAATGAAAAATAATAAAAACCAGGCCAGGCATGGTGGCCCACACCTTTAATACCAGCACTTGGGAGGCAGAGGCAGGCGAATCTCTGTGAGTTCAAGGCCAGCCTGGTCTACATAGTGAGTTCCAGGACAGCTGGGGCTACAGGGAGACCCTGTCTCAAAAAGACCAAAAAAACAAACAAACAAAAAACTCAGGGCTGGAGAGATGGCTCAGCGGTTAAGAACACTGTTCTTGCAGAATACCTGGGTTCAAATCCCAGCACCCACATGGCAGCTAACAACTGTCTGTAACTCCAGTCCCAGGGGATCCGACAGCCTCTTTTGACCTCCGCCAACATTGCACAACTCGGGTGCACTTACCTACATGCAGGCAATACATGCATACATATAAAATAAAAATAATTTAAAAAAACCCACGAAACTTTAATGTGAACTAAATAAAAATTATGGCTGGAATGTAGCAGCACTTACCTAACAGGATGAGGCCCTGGGTTGGACCCTCAGCCCAGCAAAATCATAAATAAAATAATGGTAATATAATGCAAAAAATAAATTTTAAATTGGCAATGGGACTGGAGGGATGGTTCAGCTGTTAAGAGCACTAGTTGTTCTTGCAGATGTCCAGGGTTCAATACCCAGGACTCACATGGGCAGCTAACATCCTTTCTTAACTCCAGTTCCAGGAGATCCAATGCCTTCACAGGTACCCATGCAGGCAAAACGCTCATACACACACACACACACACACACACACACACACACACACACAAAAGGAATTGGCAACCAAATTAAAACAAGTCAGTGCAGTACTAGGCATCTGCCACAAGTCCTGAAATACAGTGGGGGCAGGGGGCTACATACAAGTAGCCAAGGAAGTAGGTGTAACCCTTCACCCCATCCCCTCTCACAAAACCTTGGCAAGCCTGGGCCATCCTTGACGTCAGTTTCCCCTATGAGAACCATTTTCCATCTGGGAGCCCAGCAGGAAAGCCTAATGGTGGTCCCAGGCCCCACTCAAGGTGGTCCTCCTGGAGGGCCCCAGCCCCCAATCAGGGCTATAGTCTCCAGGGCCCCAGCCCAGGCAGCACCTTTCCCAGGCATGGGTTGAGGTTTTATAGAAAGTTAATGGAGCTTTAGCTGAAGGCACAGGAGGAAAGGAGGTGGGAGCCTAGCCAGGGGTGGTGAGGGTGGTGGGAACCTTGCCTGCCAAGCCAGCAGGGGGGAGGGTAATGGCCTTTGTCTACACAGCAGCCAGGCAAAGCCTGGCTGTTCCCAGGACGACCTGCCTTGTCTCCAGGAGGCTTTGAGCCTTGGCTCTCCCAGAGTGGAGGACTGGATTGAAGGGTTAGAAAGATGGCTGCCTACCCAGGAGAGCCCCCAACCAACCTCCCTGACTGCTGCTCCCCAAGACCTGGTGGTCAGAGCTGACCATTGTTAGCCACAGGTTGGGCCCGGCCAGGGTTAGCTCTCATACAATGGTGATTGATGCTCATCCTTCAGCAAACTGCTCTGGACACTCCTCCACCTGGTGTGCCCACCCACAGGTACCAGGGTACCTTCTGGGGAGTGTGTGGGATCGATCAAACACTACAGGGGAATAGACACCTGAGTTTCAGATGGTGGTGGGTGCTGAAGGCTCCCCTTCAAGGACAGCTACCATCAGGACTTGGCAGGGGGTACGGAAATCATTCCAGAGAGATGATATAGGCAGGGAGCTGATCTAAGTCTCCAGGAAGCCTGGGGGCAGGGACAAGAAGATAGTACTATGGGGGGTGGGGGTGGGAAAACCCTGGAACCCCATCTCCATCTTCTGCTGTGATTCAGTAATTATCACCACTAAATAACCCAATCCCTTTTCTCCATGTCTGTTACCCCCTGTGCTCCAGTCCCTCCCTTCACTAGACAGCTGTGGCAGTTCCCTAGTTTAATGTGTCCTCTCAGATCCCCTGACCACCTCTACCAGTGATCAGAAAGCACTTCCTAAAAGAAAATCTATCAGGAGGAGCTAATGCAGGGAAAGGACATGAAGGGTACCACAGCCCCTTCCCATCTTCCTTCCCTTTCTCCAGTACATTGGGAAGAAAATGAGGCCATAATGGGAAGGACAATGGGTCACCCCTGGGTCTGTTGGCATTTTGCTCCAGCTCAAGGCGGGTCTACCTACCTGCAAGCACTCCAACATAGAGGCAAGTTTCTACTCCTTGCTGTTCCCCAATACAGGACAGGCCCTGTATCTCTGTACACACCTATCTGTCCTCTAAGGAACGTGAGGAGTCAGGGTGGACACTCACCTGGGATCAGTTGGGGCTGCCAACCACTCCCAAGCCTGGCAGTGTTCTTGTCGTGTGGGAAGAGCCAAAGATGATCTTCAGAGATCCATTCTTGAATCCAGGCCTCAAGGTTCCCAGCTCCCTAACCCAAGCTCTGCACTCCCAGACATGACTCCCTCTCCCCTGCTCTTAGAGGCACTTGTTCAGGTTTCCAGGCCAGCCAGGTCTCTGGGAGAGAGCTGTGTTGGGTCATAGTAGCAGTATCCCTTCAGGGACCCCTGTGTTAGGGGATGTTGGTTGTTGGTCTTGTACCCCTTCTTGGGAGAGACAGCTGTCATAATAAATTGTGGTCCTCTCATCAAGACTCCTCAGGCATAGGATGTGCCAGTCAGTACATGCTGGGAATAGTTCAGATGGATGGGACAGAGACATAAGCATTTGGATCAAGCCAAAAATAAAACTGGACTACCTGACTTCCTGATGTGGCACTACCCTAAATGTGGGGAGGCTCCATAAGGATAGAGCCACTTTCCAGCTTCTTGCTGGGTTCTATGCCTAGGACAGTGCCTGGAGTAGGGTGGGCCCTCTAAGAACCTATGGAATGAATGAGGCTCTGTGTGCACATCTCAGCCTAACTTATACGAACACTAGAGCACTTTCTACATCTCTGCTCTGCACGTGGGGACTGGGAACAATCCCCTTTCCCACTAACAGATTCTTGGACTCCCATTGTACCACTCACTCTTGACCATGAACTTTGTATCCTGAGTCATCTTGGAGCAGCTTGTGACACTGAACAGAAGCTGATCTCAAACTCAGGCCTCAGTGTCTGCAAGATCTTCATATACAAGTGCTTACTAAATATGAGCTGTAAAGTACTATCTTGGCCACACCGTAGAAAATAAGTTTGGAGGGGCAGCCAGGTAGCTCAGTAGGTAAAGGTGCTTGCCATCAAACGTGATGATCTGAGTTTGATTCCCAGAACCCACATGGAGGCGAGAGAACCAACTCCCACAGATACAGGTGTGAAAAGTAGAAGAAACCCTCCTGTTGTATGGCTTAGAGGTCCAGGTCAAGATTAAGTGGGGAGGGGGGCTGAAGGCTGCAGGAGGCAAAGGTGCTAGAGCTGGCCTGATCCCCATGCCCAGCCAGGCCCCACATTGGCCCATATAAAGGCCTACTCTGGTATCTAGAAAGAGGCTGTGAGCAGTACAGGCCCAGGGGGTAGGGACAGGTGAGCAGCCCTAGGAGAACCCAGCCAACCAGAGAGTGAAAAAGACAAGTGTATTGATTTACAATCAAGATTTACAAAAATGGGTTAGGTAATCCTGGGGGAGATGCTGCTCCAGCATCGCCAGACCCAGGCAGGGCCTCCAGGACAGCCTGTTTGACAGCTGAGAGCAGGACTGCCAGTCTTCTGGGTCCCTCTGGCCACCTGGACCCCGACGTCTGACGTCCATCTTGACCTTAGAGGTGGAGCCAGTGATGGCCCTGAAGTCCACCTGGAGTGCCTGCACCCCACGAGGAGGCCAGGTGAGGTCAGGAAGGCATCGTACCGCTTCTTCTCCTTCCATCTGACAGACAGACACAGTCCAGGAACTGGCCCTGGGAGCTACAGGCCCAGATTCTACCCAAGGCCAAACCCAAGGTATCTTAGGAGGCTGCTGGTGCATGGAAAGGGGAGGCCAAGGCCCCACTGCCCCCAGTGGCCCCGTGTGGCTTTGTAAGGCACATTTGCGAATCACTCAGGAGACAACACAGAGAACACCCGATGCTGGTGCCATTGGAAGGAGCTGGTGCTGACTCGGGCGCCCGGGCAGTATTGCTCAGGAGAAAGACGCTACAGTCTACAAGAGGTGGGCCTGCTGCACCCACTCCAGATGCCTTGGGTGCATCTTCTACTGGGGAGAGAAGAGCTCAGCTATAGCCAATGTAGCTTCATGCCAAGGGGTTGCCCAATACCAGGGTACCACACCTGCATCCTGAGGCAGCAGTAATGGTCAGAGGTCAGAGGTCAGTAACCTTGTTCTCAAGTGCAGCAGCAATCTGCTGCAGGCGAAAGGCCAATTGCATCTTTTGGGCTGCAGGGTCCTCCTCCAAAGCATTAATAATCTGGGGCAAGGAGAGGGGAAGGAAATCTGTCAAATCACAGGCTTGGCAGAGGAGGACAGGCCGCCCTGAATTCAACCCCAGGGACCCAGACCCTACCTCATCATAGTACTTCTGGGTGTACTGGTAGAGCTGGTGCAGTGCCACAAGCGTATTCAAGGAGTCCGTGTGTGCCTAGGGAATGACAGTATCACCAGCATGGGAAAGGGAATGGGAACCCCCCCCCCTGCCCCAAGGCCAGCTGCACAGAACAGCAGGCTGTGATATGGTGGCTGTGTGGTACTACCAGACACAAGAACATAAGGGTCACACCCTGGCAGGGGCCACATGCAAAGCCCATGTACATGTCAGCATCTGCTCATCCACAGCCCCTAAGGTAGGTATGTCAGGGTTCTGAGCTACTCACTGCCTACAGACCAGCCTCTACATACATGTCTACTCACCTCTTCCCAGGACTCTGCCACTCAGGGCAGCTTACCTAACCAACATGGCCACCCTCTGCTTTTCTCACCATGGGCACAGCAGTTTCACCCAGCTCTGTAGTTCAGAGCCTGGCTGAGCAGGAGGTAGCAGGGCCCTCATTCTTGGGGAACCCCTGTGGCCCTTACCCTAGAAATCTCTGCCAAGTGTGTGTTCATGTCCTGGTCGCTGACCTGAACCATCTGTCGGACGCCCTTGTAGTAACTGCAGGGGTAGAAAGGTTATAAATGGAGGCAGGATATATGGGAAGAGGTAGAGCCAGGCCTTGGGGGTCTCCTGGGTATCTCCAGTTGTCTCCCAACCCTCCTTCCCAGGTATTAAGGGTGGCCACCCAGGTCTGGTTGAAGGCAGGGCAGTACTCACTCCTCCACCATCTTCTTATAGGTAGAGATTTCCTTGGCATACAGCAGCTTGTTGCTGGGAGAGTCCTGTGGAAGACAAAGGCCTGTGAAACTGGGCCTGGCTCAGCCACTCAGTCCTTAAAGAGTGGTGGTGAGGCTCCTGTTCAGACTCCCAAAGCTTTCATCAAGAAAACAATACCAAGTCAGGCATGGTGGTACATGTCTACAGTCCTGGCACTTGAGAGGCTGAAGCAGGTGGATCTCTATGAATTCAAGGCCAACCTGGTGTATATAGTAAATTCTAGGCTAGCCAGGGCTATACAATGAGACCCTGTTTCAAAACAAAACAATGTTTTGTGGATGAGCACATGCCTTTAATCCCAGCACTGGAGAAGCAGAGGCAGGTAGACCTCTGTGAGACTGAGGCCAGCCTGCTCTACATAGTGAGTTCCAGACCAGCTAGAGCTTTAAGGAGACCCTGTCTCAAAAAGACCAAAAAAAAAAAAAAAAAAAAAAGAATAGTATCTTTGCATTTTATACTTTTCAGTAAACCCACTTTCTCTGTGTAAGGAAGCAGCGGAGGCTGGGGATAGGGACAGGTAAGCAGGGACAGTCCATGGGCGTCGAAGGTAGATGATCTATTTGTGCCAACCCTAAAGCCTTGGTTGCCACCCTCCTAACACACCTGCTTTTGTCTAAAACTTTAGTCCAAAATGTACAGACCCACACTAGACAAGCTTTTGGTATATTCTAAATTCACCCCATTTCAGCCATGACTTCTCCAGTCTACCCCTATGGACCACTGTCCAGCCTAGGCTCTCTACACCTCCTGGGCAGCTGACCCAGCTCTGTGTCCCAGGCCTCTACTCACACGGCTCAGCTTGTGCTCTGTGCGAGTACAGGCATCCATGAAGGTCTGTGCAATGACTGACAGGGAGGCATCTACCACCTCATGGACATGTACATCAAAGATGAAATGTGGGTTCTTCAGGATGTTTACCCAGAACCGGAGCGGTAAACTGCAGCAGAAAAAAAGGCAGTGAGGGGCTGCTGGGCTACTGCAGGGGCAGGCAGGGCAGGGCCTTACCTGTTAGTTTTCCAGATATGGATGGTATCCTCATCTCTGATGTCATGCTTCTCTGCCTGCTCATCCAAGAAGTCAAAGAAGTACTTGACTGCAGGTGGCACTGCATGCCCAGGTGCCAGCACACTCTGGAAAAAGTTATCCACAAACTGCTGCAGTGTGCCCTGTAGAAGACCTCAGTGTGACTGATCCCTGAGGCACAGCCCAGGTACCAGTGTCGGGGAGTGTGTGTGTACATGAGTGTTACCACCTTGACTGACAGCAGCCGCGTCAGGTAGATCTCTGTAATGGCCTTGGTTCGCTCTTTCTCCTTCACACTGCCACGTTTGGACTTCCCCTCATCTACCTCGTCGGTTGGTCGTACCAGGTGCCACACACGGTTTTCCTCCTCCAGCAGGGCATGGCCTATAGGGAGCAGCAAGCTGAAGGATCCAGATCCACCCCAGATACCAAGGTAGGCATGACTTGGAGCTAGGTATGTAGGGACTCTGGGTCCCCTAGATGGCAGAAGAGGGTGGATGTGGTCTTCACAGACTAGGGACTAGAAGAACAGGGTGGAGGCACAGACTCACGTTCTCCAGGCAGATCCTGTTGACTGTCCTCTGGCTGCTGGGAGACTCCCACCTTGGACAGGATGAGGGTAGCTCCATCACGGACCTGAAAACAGAATCATGAGGGAAGGCCATGTTCCCACCATGAGGTCCATGGTAACCCCTGCCTGGGCCACCTCCACACTTACATTGTAGTGCATCAGGGTATTGATGCGCTTCCACCGGCCTTCCCTCTGAGAGGTCAGGTCCAAGTCAGACAGAATCTGAGCTGTGGACCCAGGACGCCACTCTGAAAGAAGACATAGCTCACTTTTTGGAGCCCAAGGCCCCATGCTGCCCATTCCCACACAGTCAGGCACATGGGACTCATGAATAGGTGGGTACTCACCAAGTACCACACTGTCAGGCTTGGGCCAGCAGGAACAGGGTTGTGTACGGTACACCTGGTCGATGATCTTCTCCTTGACCTGAGAGATGGTGTCACAGTTGAGGACCTTGACTGGGATGGCATCAACACCTTCATCCTGAACAATCACGCTCACCGTCTGTCAAGGAACACAGGAAGAAAGACCAGCTAGGAAGGGTCTGTCACAATCATACTTCTGCCCCACAGAAGTCCTACCCAGGAGAACTTGGTAAGGATGAAGTCCTACCCAGGAGAACTTGGTAAGGATGAGCTCACACATACCTCTTACAAACTTGAGGGAAAATAAACACAGGCAGGACATAAAATTCCACACTGTACACACACCTCTCATGCACACAGTGAGGAAGGCATGGGACAACTAGGATGCAACTAGCTGAGGATAAGGGTGCTTTTAAGTCTTCATGGGTGCCTGTACTTGCACAGAGCCCATGTCTACCGTCCCAGCCCTCTTAAGAGGGTGAGCACAGATAGCACAGGTCCACCATAGAGAATATGCTGTGAGCCAGACATGGTGGTGCACATCTTTGCACTTGGAAGACAGAAGCAAGTGGATCTCTGTGAGTTTGAGCCCAGCCTTGCCTATACATCTACACAGCAAATTCTAGGCCAGCAAGGGCTACAGAAAAAAAAAAAGAAAGAAAGAAAGAAAAAAAGAATATACTCTAAGGACAGAGAGGAACAGCCTCTAACTCCCTCCCTTGACCAGATTGACTTTCCTGACATCTAAGATAGAGTCCAGTCCAATTTCCTGGCTCAACCTCCAAGGCCCCTCCTGGCCTTGGGAGACTCACCAGAGGTGCATACTCTACATCGTCCCCAAGCAGTCCTGTGTCATTGAGGGTGTACTTAGCCTTCTTCTGCACAGCATCCACTGGCCCCTTCTCTACCTGGTGTTTAATGGCCTTGAAGAGCTTGTACAGGGGCTCACCTGCACTATCCTGGAGCAACACAGGGCCATGTGAGTAGGAGTCATAAGACTGACCACACTTGGGTCAGGAAGTAGACTTACAATAGCGGGGCTGGGCCCACTTCAAGGCACTTAGGCCCTGACCCTAGGTGGAGCTCACCTTTAGGTACTGATAGAGACAGATGGACATCCAGTTAGACAGCATTCTTTCCACCACTGTTTCAGACCTGGTGGTACAGAGAAGTCTCATATCCCTAAGGCCCAGCAGGCTCTTGCAAGCATTCTTCCACCCTCACATTGATCATACCTCCCTCTATCCAGATCCCAGAGACCCATCGTGGGGCACACGTAAGCAGAAGGGTAGCGTAGCCCCTGTGGGTAGGTTGTGGCTTTGCATCTGTCTTAAAGGCCTGTACCCCCTCCCCCAATGCCATTCACACAGCCTCTGCCATAGCTGCCCTGTACCCACCCACAAACCTGCGCAGCATCAGCTTGGGGTTCTTGGCCACCACATACTGCTCCATGAGCTCCAGGAAGAGTGTACGCATGATGTCTGTATAGTACTCCAGCTTCCCATGCAGGGCCACAGTCAGCAGTGATGCAAAGTAGACTTTGGCACGAGCAGAGAACTCCCGCTGATTCTCTAGGGTATGAATAAACTGCAGGATGGCAGGACAGAGTACTCTTAAGCACCTGCATTGTGGTCTTGCCCCACACTGACCCTCTAAGGTGTCCTGCCCTGGCCCCTCTCTGCTCACATTGATGAGGAAAGACTTGCTATTAAGCAGGTTGGAGAACTGGTAGAGGGCCTGTTCTACAATGGGCCGCCGTGTCTCAGGGATGTCCAGCTTGCCAGTGATCATGACATCCTTGTCACCATCCTTGGAGGGCAGGAAGAAGACACGGTCAGTGTAGGTCTTGTAGTCCAGTGTGGGGATGCCTGCCTCATGCACATCATTCGTCTGGTCCTCCATCTCGATCATTAGGTCTGGGGGGCATGGGAAAAGGGTTAGACATATTGCCCTGCAGCCTCTGGCCTAAGGGGTGGCCACCTGCCACCTCTAAGAGGAAGATCAACCTGCCTGGGATGGTCCTTACCTGTGAATTCCTTCTTACAGCGGTCCCTCACACTCTCCTCCAAGCCCTCCAACTGGGACTTGATCTTCTCATATTCGCGCTCAGCCTGCTGGCTCTTCCTCCTGCGGGGCACAGAGCAGCTCTTGGGCCGTGACAGGTCAGCTGCTAGGCAGCCCAGGATTAGGAGCTTCTGCAAATCTGCTCTGAACAGGGCAGCAGCAAGTGTGGACAGAGGGATGAGGGGAATGTCACCAGCTTGCCTGGGGCAGGGCTCACCAATAGCAGTAGATGGATACAGCAATGACAGCCACCATGGGCACGATGACCAGAGGCAGGATGAGACTGAGCGGCACATCACTCACACGTGTGTCATATTCCACCCGGCCTAGCACCCACTCTCGGGAGCCAAACTTCACCTGTGTAGAAGCTAGGGCTCAGCGAAGGCAGGTATGGGCAGCGGTGGCTTCTCCTGAGAGCCTGGCGCTGCTGGACATGCCCAGGCCCTCCACAGCCCTCCCACTCTCACGCACAATGAATTCAGGTAAGTTGTGTGTGGTATCTCGCTTCTGTCGCCGCTTGGGTGGGGGCTGCACCTCAGGGGGCTCACAGTAGAGGTCAGTCTCAGTCAGTGTCTTCATAATGCAACGCTCGGCACCCACAAATGCCTCAGCTTCCTGCAGTGTCATGGCTTTGTTCAGATTGGTTCCCTGGGAGGAAGCAGATGGCAGGTCAGTATGACCAGGAAGGGTCTTGAGTCTGGACCCCAGGTCTGTGCCCCACATTGACCTGGGTACTGAATCCCCAAGTCCCCAAGCTGTAGATCTCCTCACCCGGGCATGAATGAGCTTGTTGACCTGCTTCTTGACACCACCTGTGAAGTTCTCAAAGGTGGGGTCTGCCACATACTCAAAGGCACCGGCCTCAGTCCTGAGCAGGGCACGATGACCATCCATCTGTATTAATGCAGTGAGATTATAAGCCTCAGGTTCCTCAGGAACAGCAGGAGTCAAGAAGACAACCTTGGTGTCATTGTAGAATACATACTCGGTGCCCATGACCTGTTGGATAGGTCCAAGACCTCAGACCACTTTGTGCAGACCTTGCCCCTCCTGGGCATGTTCCTAGTTACTGACACTGGAACTAAGCCCTCAACCCACAGCAGACTGACCGTTGTAGGCTGCAGGGGTCCAGCCTCCCGCCGCCGCCGCCAGGACTGCAGGGGCTCAGCAATGACAACCATGGCAAACTTCTGGATGAGGCTGAAGCCCTGGCCTGTGACATTGATGCTCCGGCCACCACTGGATTGAGGGGAGGGGTGGGGTGCAGTGCTTGAGTGAGCTCAGCCAGGCAAGGGAGGTGGTGCCCAGCCAGCTTTAAAGTGGATGCTTCTTGATCCATTCTACCCCAGTGGGCAGTGTGAGCACTGGGAGGTAGCAGAGTAGCAGGCATACTCAGAGCATGTGACCAGTCGGAGGGAGGGGAAGTAACACTCAGGGTCTGAGAGTACCCTGCTCTGACCCTGCCATCTGGGTTCTGTGGAAGAACATCTGGGTATAGTGGGGTTTTTCCGGAGGAGTCTTTCTGCTGCCCTGCCCAGTTCTGCCACATTCCTTGTAGGTCAGCAGATAGTGCTGGGGAGAAAGGACACTAGCTAGGAAGGAGAGAGGCCACACCTGACAAAGCTTCGCATTGGCTCGAAGGCTCGCAACACCGGGTTCTCGCAGTAGGTGAAGGAGACGCCAGGGCTGGGCACGTGGGAGCCCCCATAGTAGATCTCTAGGGCTACCTGGCCAGTAGCCAACTGGGGGCCTGTGATGCACTGCAGCTGGGCCCCAAACTTGGTCCTAGAGTGGGAGGTGCCTGTCAGCATCAACACAGGCTTGATTTACTACTCAACCCTGTCCCCAGGGCCAGCCAGACTCAGTAATACCCACACTTTACAAGGAATGTCATTGAGGGTCACCCTCACATCCTCCTTGGAGCCTGTGTCCAGATGGGTGCCACTGATGGTCAGTGTTGTACCACCTGCCTGTGGTCCCTGTTGTGGCTCCACACTGAGGGGCTGGGGTTGCTGAAAGCCAACAACATGCCAAATAGTTCAGCCTCTGCTGCTGAACCCCAGACCTCCCCCAGACAGTGATTATTGTTAGAAACCAACAGGCCTGGGGTCAGCAGCAGAGGGCAGACTCACATCTTCTCAACCTGCAAGTCTAGTCCAGGATCTAGTCAAGGGTCAGGCACTTACTTGATAAGTAAACTGGACACTGGGTGGTGACTGGCCGAGTTTTCCATTAACATCCACCTCAACACCTCCAGTGAAGGGCACTTCTGCAGCCTCAACTGCGCACACAATCCTGGCAGTAAACAGAACCCATCTAAGCTCTTACGCACCTATCTTCTACTTTCTGCCTGCTCAGTTACTATCCTCCCCAGCCAAGAGGTCCAGGTTGGGGGAGTCTACTTGCCGGGTAGATACAGAGTACCATCTTGGCTCAAAGGCACAGTTCTGGCCAGCCACAGTGATCTTCTTGACATCATCTGCTCTGATACCCAAATTGGACCCAAGGATGGTGACACGGATGCCCCCACCCAGAGGGCCTGTCTCGGGCTGGATCTGAAATTGGCAGAACCCAGTGAGTGACCAAGTAGCTTCAGCAGGATAAGGATGTAGGGACAGGGTAAAGGTGTGTGACAGAACTCACCATGGTGATGACAGGCGGTGGGCATTCAGAAGTCACATTGCTGCACAGAGCTTCATACACACACCTGTTCTGCCCACCACACCACACACACCTGTAGGCAGGATCGGCAGCCAGACACAGGCTACAGTCGCTGCGCCCAAAGGAGCAGTTGTAGAGGGTCACTGTGAAGAGAATGTAGTCAGTGGCTGCCCTGTCCCCTACCCCACCTTCTCCAGAGACCCCCACCTACCTTGGAGCTTGCTGTCAATGTTCTTGCCAAAGGATTTAACATACAGGTGAAGAGGCAGCGTCTCATTGGCATCATGGGATAGCTTGAAGGGGGACACACACAGGGACATACTGTACTTCCTGCCCCCAGGGTTGCCCCATAGTCACAGGAGTCTCTTTACTGCCAAAGGTCAATGAGGGCCATCAGGTGGCCAGGGGTAAGGGAGGTGTGCCACCTGAAATGGGAGACTAGATCCTTTGGCGAAAGGGACACAGGTAGACATGCTCAGGGACAACTTGCCACCTCCACAGGTCACAAGGCAGGAAGGGTAAGACCCTAGCTAAGGGCCCCTTTTCAGCTCCTCTTCTCAAGTAACACCCCACCCACCACCACCAGTCTGGCTTGGAGCTGTACCTTTGGGGTCCTAAAAGAGAAGGTTCCTGGCTCCTGCATGGTCACAGCCACCTCAAACTTCAGCAGGTCACTGCCCACATGCAGGGAGGAGACCTACAGAGAGTCCAGTCAGCATGTTCTGGAAATTGGACAAGCCAGCCAACTTCCCTGGCCTCTTGGAGGACTCTTAAAGCCACTTGAGCCCCAGGGAACCTCCACTATTCAATCAGGGAACGTCCACCATCCCGTTACCTGGCCCCTGGGCCCCCCAGTCCTTGAGAGCCTCAACTCCTCTATTCTGCTCCCATGCTCAGGTGCCTCTGAAAACCCCATGCTTCCTTCCCTCTTGATTGTTCTCTCCCCAGCTTGGCTCCAAATAAGGGAGGACAGGACTGGTCCCAGGAACCCCAACTTCAGGAGGATGACCCTTGAGGCAAGTCTAGACTTTGCCCCAGGACTTCCACACCTTCACAGTATCCAAATTCTTGCCCTGGAAAATCACTTCTGTCTCATGATTCATGGGGATGACCAAAGGGCTAGGGTCCAGGAACTGGGGACAATTATCTTCCTAGGAGAGAGTAAACCCGGTCAGGTAGAATACCTCTCACACCACCTGTGCCCTTATTTGGACAAACAATTGGCTGCTCTATACAGTGACATTTACCATGTGGGCACGTATGAATCTGTCCTCTGGGTTAGATGAGGCCTCCAGGCACTCATGGTAAAGCAGGTCCCATTGGCAAGTCCAGCGGTTGCTAGCACAGGAAATGCACCTGGGAGAGGGTCAGAAGCGGGTAAGAGGTCTGAGGTGTAAAGGGAACCTAGGACTGGGGTATAGCAGGAGCCTCAAAAGAAAGGCAGGACTCACGGTAGGTTCTCTACCAGGCTCATAGCCTCACGACAGTCATAGAAAGGATACTGGTGGGAGGTGAGGAAGACATTGCCATGTCTGAAGAGAAGCTGGATGCTCACAGCCACATGATCTACAAATTACAGATAGCAGAATGTATCAGGTAGTAGCCAAGGCACAAAGTCCAGGGACAGCAGGCAGCAAGGTAATTGGAGCTCCCCCAATAACAGGCTGAGGGCAGGTCTGTCCTGGGGATTAGGGCCCAGTATGGTCACGCCAATCTGCAGGCTCAGCTGGCATGCTACATGCTGTCAAATCTGGGCTCAGGTGTCAGCTCCCAGGGCTGGGCTAGTCTTTCTCCCCTGGGCTTGGCTGCTTTGGCACCCTCTCTCTGTTCCTGCAGGTACTGAGGGCAGTGGCTCCTCAGAGTCTGGGTGGGAGGACCTCGTAGGTCCCTGCCCACGTCACTGCATGTGCCCTCATTACCACCAATACTCAAGGGATAGGCATAGCAGTCAAGCCTCAGGGGACAGCTCCAAACGTCTCAGGCTGGACACAGCAGGGAAAAGTAATGGGCAACTGTACAAATTAGCAGTGCCTGACCTGGTATACAGGGTCTTGATCTTGGTTTCCCCAGGACAGAGCACCGCTTCCAGACTTAGTGTCTCCTTTTCCCCTATAGCACCCTGTACCCAGGATTGGCTCCCACATGGTACTCAATGGGCTAGAATGTGAGAGTGGACAGCTCACAGCTGTGTTCAAGAAAAAGCTGTGCCGGCCCAGGGGTTGAAGAATAGGGTCTCACCTTGGCCTGGTGGTGTGCTAGGGATGCTGCTTGGGGAGTGGCAGATGACAGCATCCCCCTCCACACGGGCAGGATGTGGGGGCGATTCACCAAAGAGGCACAGCAGCTCATCTTCATTAGTCAGGGTGGGCAGGGGGCTGACAGCCAGTTGTACCTGTGGGGAGTAGTTTGCACTAGGACACACCCCTCCCAGCCTGTTACCACATACCCAGTCTTGGGGAAGGGGCTTGGGGGGGAGGGGGGAGCAAGGCTAAGCTGTTAGAAAAGTACCTCTAGCCCTGTTCTAAGCATGTGTTGGCTGATGAGAATTCTCTAGAACCTGATTCCACTTTGTCTGGAATGTCATGTGGGTTACTCAGGAGCCCCTGGGATAGGGTCTGGGTCTGCCCACTGGATACAAAGGGGCTGGCCACAGCTTCCTTGCTTGTCTAATAGCTCCTTGTCAACAGGTAGAGTCCCCCACCTGGTCCTGTACACCATCCATTTTCTACCACCTGACACATACCTCTCCCTGAGCCCGCCGGCTCATGTTCTGTGGATGAGCATCAGTGATGGCCACACAGGACTTATCCCGGCTCCACAACCAGTGGCCAGTTTCCTCAGCCCTTGGGCACTCAGCCCTTCTGGTGCATCTGCAAGGTCCAAAGGGTGACCTCAGTCCCAGTACTCCTTGACCTCTAGGCAGGGTCTTGCTTTCCTGAGGACAGGGTTGTGTTTCCCTCCATAGCCCTCTGGGCTACCAGGGCAGGGGCAAGTTGCTCACCGTCCCTCGACAACACACCAGCCACAGTAGGGGTCCTGGGAATCACGGCACTGAGCACAGGTTAGATAGCTCAGACACTCCTGCACTGGAAGTCGGAACACCTAGGGGTAGGGTAGAAAGGCATTTAGGAGAAAATGACTTACAGATACAGAACGCTGTTTGAAAGTCTGAGACATCAACTCAAACTTAAAGGTGTTAGGAACAGCCACAGACCAAGCACATCAGACATGCCTACCCAAGCAGGGAGTCCAATAAAAGTTCAACTTACAATAGGTCAGTTTGGTGCAGGGACTCACACCCACCCCACCTACAAGCTTGGGGCAGGACAAGAAAGGGAAACTGAACTGAGACAAAGGAGAGAAAGGGAGGACTAGGGATACAGCTCAGTGAAAAAGCACTTGCCTAGCACACATAAAACCATGCCTTTAATCCCAGCACTCAGGAGGCAGAGGCAGGCGGATCTCTGTGAGTTCAAGGCCAGCCTGGTCTACTAGTGAGTTCCAGGACAGCTGGGGCTACAGGGAGACCCCGTCTCAAAAAGACCAAAAAACAAAAACAAAACAAAACAAAAAAAAATACAAGAAACAAAACCAAACCACCATGGCTTTAATCCGCACCACTGTAAAATAAAACCATGGAGAAGCAGCAGTGGTGCTATGGAAACTCAAAACTGGATAGGATACATGAGCCCAAACTCTGATCATTGTCCAGTGCAAGATCCAGCATACCCTCTAGGCCTATTACAGTGGTCTGAATCATTATCACCTTCTGGGACCATCTTTAGGCTGACCTTATCCTGGGTCATGGCATACAGACTGGACAGGTTTCCAGATAGTGCCAGGTCCTGTTTGATTCTCTTGTTGATGTCCACAAGGATAGAGCCATATTCTTCAGAAGTGCCATCTGGGGCGAGGTACACCTGTGAGCACCAAGGCAGTCCATGAGGATAGGGGCCTCAGGCACAGATGACCCCTTCAGGAGCCTCCCTGCCCAGGGCTGCACCTTGAGGATCCGGCCATCTGAGGTGCCCAGGAAAGCAACAGCGTGACCATTCTCAGCAGTTACGGTCACTGCTGTGAGATTCAGGCCCCCACGCTGTAGCAGAGGAGTGGCGGTGAGTCCATCACGACTGCCTAGTGGGTAGGGCAGATGCTCCGAGCCACATGGGAAACTCTCACTGGCACCCTGTAGATCACAGCATTAGGAGGGGACGACCTCCTTGTCTCCAAAGCCCTTTCCTACTAGGGCTCTGAGCTACAATGGTCAGGCCCAATCCTCCATGTGCCCCCCAACTCCCATCAAAATCATTGAGAACAAGGGTCTATAGGAGGTGGACCCATTTGCTGCTATATACAGTAACACCCAGCATAGGCCTGGAACAAGAGCAATAACTGACATGCCAAGAAGCCTCATGCTTTTCGAGCCTCAGCTACAACACTGCATATACCCCGGCATGAGTGGGAAGGGGAGGGGAAACATACACTCCATAAACAAAGACACATACTAGTACATGGCCACCACATTGGATCTCTCCGTGGAAGGGCTTGTAGAAGGTCTCCCGGCCTGCCTCTCGGGTGCCTGTATAGCAGGTATTTCGGTTGGCTTCCATCTTGGCATGGACTTCATCTAGTGGGAACATGCAGAGGCCTGCACCAGGCCCCCCACTGCTCCGGCCATCCCTACTGAAGACAGCATAGAGCACCTTGCCAGCACCTGGTGTGGCTACAGAGGCTGCCAGGCAGGTGCCAAAGGCAGAGCCTTGGGAGTCACTGGGGTCCTGGCACTGCAGGTCCATCTCTACATAAGAGTAGTAAGAAGGGTCATCTTTGCACATGCGTGCCAGCAATGTGCGGTTCCTGGCAGGGTGCTTGTCCTGCTGGTTGAAGATGAAGAAAACATACACGCTGTCCTCAAAGGCTGCCACAAACTGCTGAGTGTTGGTAGATAGGTAGCCAGCCTTGAAGGTGGTGTGGTCTGAGTAGGCCTCAAAGGCCTCCCGGCCCTCAGCCCTGTCCAGCAGGCGGGTGCTCACAATGATGCCGTTGTCATGTGGCCCATTGCCTTTGCCCACAAACAGCACACGCTCCCCATCAGGGTGTGTGGAGCTCACCAGCCCTACTGTGGCCACTCTCTCATCATTACTGGCTACAAAGGACTTCTCACCACTGCCATCTTCGTAAAACAGGCGCACTGAGACATTGCTCAGGGCACGCAGGGCACAAATGCCCTTGAAAAGGCTGCCACACTCAACTAGGCGCTTCCCAGGTGGATCGAGCAGCAGCAGCTGGTTGACGTTGTCAGTGGACACTGCCTCATGGCACTGGCTAGCCTCTATGGGTGGTGTGCATTTCTTGTTATCCATGGCAGGGCCTGTGACTGCATGCTGCTGGAGCTGCAGGTCAGCACTCAGCTGGTAGAGTGCATTTACTGCCCCGACATATACCACACCTGAGGTCTCATCCACAACCAGGTGGTTCAGCTCTGTGTTGCTGCGGAAAACATCCAACTTCCGGAGCCTTAGGCTCACCCCTAGGCTCATCAAACCCAGAAGGGTCAGGGCCCAGAGTGGCAGAGCCATTGCCCCCAGAACTCTGTGGGGAAAGACAGTAGGGTCAGGTAAGGCCAGGCTTCTCATCCAGTCCCTGCCTTGAATGACCAGAACATAGGCCACAGAGGGACACAGTCCCTTAGGGAAGCCCCCAAGAGATAGCTCTAGTCTCCCAGCTATTCACACATATGCCTCTCAAGAAGCTACAAGTGGTCACAGGCACCAATCCCAGACCTGTGAGCAAGTAGACCCATACTACTCATGCACATGTTGAGTCTTGAGACCAGAACTGCAACTGAAGGCCCACTCATATGGCCTAGCCAACCACATTCTATTTATGCTCACCACCAGAACCCTCAGCCTCTCCCTTGATAGCTCTCTCTAGTTGCTGCCTCCTGAGGAGGGGTAAGCAACTCCAGATCCACCAGACTCAAAGGTAGCATACCCATGTGTGGTGCAAAAGGTGGCAGCTTTGGGGCTGGGGCAGGCCACACCTGGCTCTGTGTGTGTGTGTGTGTGTGTGTGTGTGTGTGTGTGTGTGTGTGTCTGTGTGTCTGTGTCTGTGTCTGTGTCTGTGTTATACCGTCTATGAGCCTGGGTCAAATGTTCAATTGGAAGAGAAATCTGGGGCCCTGTGAGTGGACCCTGAGAGATAGATTCAGCTCTGTCTTCCAAATGCTTGAGAATGCCCCACGCCAGGACCCACTGAGTATGCCTGACCAGTGTGACTACCCATGGGTACAACAGCAAGGACACCTCTAGAGAATCTACCACACCATTTAAGATTACCCTGGGTATTCTTGTATATTCTCACTCCCCAGGGAAAAACAAAATAAAACAGCAGTTAAAATTTTAAAAATAAGCTGGGCATGGTGGTGCACACCTTTAATCCTAGCACTTGGGAAGCAGAGGCAGGTGGATCTTTGTGAGTTCAAGGCCAGCCTGGTCTACAGAGCGAGCGAGTCCCAGGCTACCTGGGGCTACAGGGAGACTGTGTCTCAAAGAAAAGAAAAAGAAAAAGAAACATTAGAACCATTAAAAACAATTCTATGACACATACCCCAGGCTTAGACTGGAAACTTTCCAGTAACAAGTGAAGGAACAGATATGAAGTGGAAGTAACTTGCATTAGGCAGCCTGGAGGGGGTGGGTAGGGTCAGGATGCTGACTTGCCTCTAACCACTACATTTCCTCTCCCTTTGAGAGCCCTAGCTGGTATCCCTCTCTTCCAAGAGAGTTCTGTTCTGCTTATGGCCAAGGAAGACATTTCTGGGGCCTGAACTGTGGATGAAGCTGAGTTTACTGGAACAGGGTGATGGCTTTCTCTTATGGGCCCTACACCTCCACCTGTCCTTCATTTCTATTCTGTACCCCTCCAAGCTTCTTCAGACCTAGAAGGTGTACTGAGGAAGAAGCACCTGGCCAATGGGAAGTATAGAGGAAGAATTGAGGCACCAGGCCTCATCAATGCCCTTTAGGACTTCAGGGCGTGGGGGTGGGAGGGTGTCCCAACCTAGGGGGGTCCTGGAGTGGGGGTGGCTATCCAGAGAGAGAAGGGTGAAGCTGAGTTACCCATGATTCCAAGGCTATGCTCAGAGCCTTGGGCCCCATTGTCCCTTAGCCAGTTTCTACCCCAGATTCTTACATGCCAGTCCACACCCCAGAAGGCCTGACCTCGAGGCCAGTTTGCTCAGGCTCAACAGGCTCACCTCTCTAGCTCACCAAGTTGCAGTAGCTTGTCAGCTCCCAGGAAAGGGAATGAATGGAATGTTCCCAGCCTGGGAGAGAGTGGAAGGGGGTGGAGCGCAGGCGGGGGAAGGGCCATAGTCTACATAGCCCCAAACCTGACCAACCACCTTTTTAGCATGGTTGTGCCAGCCTCCACCCCTGGCCTCCATTGGTATATAAACTCTAGCCTAGGGCCTGAACCAGGGGCTAATCTAAAGGGAGGTGGGGCATGGGACACCCACCACAATCTCCCTTCAGCTACCCTCCAGGTTCCTAGGAGCTTTTCTTCTCTTCATTAACCTTAGCAAGGAGACTGGCCACCTCCTCCCTATGTAAGGAGCTCACACCAAAAGAAGCTTTATCACATGGATGTAAGGTCAACTCTTTGGTCACCATCAATTTTTGAGCCTCAGGACCAACCATACACCTGAGGAAAACCCAACAATAAAACTGGACTAGAGGGCAGGGGTGTAGCTCTGTGGTAGGACACTTGCCTAGCATATATGAGGTCCTGGGTTTTCAGCACTGTGCATGAGTGTGCATACACATACCCAAAAAGCCCAGATACCAAGGTAGTGGGACAAGGACGCTCCAGTCCCAGTGCCTTCTGGGTGGTAGGAGGGACCTGGATTGTACTCTGTAGGTGGCAGTTCCCTTCTACTTCCTGGACAAATAAGCCTTGAGAGATGTGCCTGGCCAGGCCAGGGAGCAAAGAGCACCTGACCGCAGTGGTGCTCTGGCAGTGTGAGCTGCAAGCACCGGGCAGAGCTGAGCTTCCTGTCACTGATGTTCCTGGAATGGGAGGGCAGCCAGCCAGAGCTTCCTGTTTTCAACTAGGTCCAGAATCCCTGTTTGCCTGGCTAGTGGGGATTTCCTCAGGGGCACCAGTCAGCCTCCTTCCCACTGAAGTTCAAAAGGTATACTTCCAAGAAACTACACATACCTTAACCTGCTACTGACCTGGAACGTATTCCCAGGGTACCTGCAAAGATTTCCAGACCAATATTCCAGAAGCCAATGCCTCAACACCCAGCCCACCTGAGCAAAACCTGGCCTCAAAGAACTGGGGCTCAAGGAAGCCATGAACAAGAGGCTCCCCATCCCCCCTCAGGGGTGCTATGAACCTGCATACACCCCTGCTCTCTGAGCTTGTCTATCTAGCTGACTTGTCCACCCAGACCAGACCGGGGGAACAGCTACAGAGATATAGACTCAGGACTCCAAAACAGGTGATTTGTAGCACTTCTGGCTTCACTGCATTGCCACAGTCACTCACTTACCAAGGCTCCAGTGATCTAGCTCAGTCTCTGTTTCAGGCTGGCATCAGGATTCTCTAGAGGGCAAAGGAGAAAAAGCAGCCACTCTGGGAGGCTGTCCTACCTCCCCCCCTCTCTTCTGCTCCTAGTCAAGGATACATGGCCCACAGGACCCCATCTGGCCTCTACTCCTCCATCCCCCCTCCCCCAGCATGGCCCTTCCAACACTTTCAGGCCTTTAAAGCAAGTGTATTCACCTTGTCTTTGCAAAACACAACCAAGGCTGGCCACTCTCCTTTGCTCAGGGGCAGGGCAGTTTCTTCTCATTACAAGTCTATTGTACTATTAAACTAGGTATGTATATTACTCTGATTAAAATAACTACTTTCTGGCTGGGTGTAGTGGTACACACCTTTAATTCCAGCACTTGAGAGGCAGAGGCAGGTAGATCTGTGTGTGTGACCCAGTCCAAAAAAAGCCCAAAACCAAACCAAAACAAAGAATAACTGCTTTCTGAAAAACATGTAAACCCATAACTATGAGATTCTACTTACTAGCTGTGTGACCCTGGGCAAGTTAACTTCTCTGTGCCTCATTTCCCCATCTGCAAATAGACACAGTAACAGTAAATTAACCCCAGAGTTTAGTAAGGACTAAAATTCATTCATGAAAAATCTGAGAATGTTACACTGTAGCACTCAGCAGGTCTTACTATTGTACCCTTTCTCCTAGAAACAGTGGGTATAGGCCAGAAAGGAGGTACAGACCAAGGGTACTTCCCAGTAGGTTTGCTGCAGGCAACAGTTTGACAGCTCCAGACACACCCTGGCAAACTGCACTGCAGAGGCAGGTGATGGACTACACCAAGATCCCAGCTCATTCAATTCTACCAAAGTGCTAGTTCCTGATGTCTGAAATCCCTCAACTCCACATGAAAACTATGGTGAACCTTGTGAGCAGGGAGGAGGGTGCATCCAGACCTAGTCTAGATACTATAGGTCTGTTCCCAGCACTTCTAGGCCAGCAAAGAGCCCCAGTACCTCCTCTTGGAGGCATTGTCCACCTCTGCCCCACCAACATCCTCCACATGCCGTGTGTAGAAGTGTCCCATGGTTTCTCTAGCCCACACCCGCATTTAACAGACCCAGGCCTGGACCTATGGTGACTGCAAGCAGATTATCAGGCCTCACTTCAGTGTCCTCAGTCGCTACATGAATAGGGAAGGATTAACCTGATCAAGGGGCACATGGGACTCTGTGTACAAGGGGAAGTCTCTATCTCCAGATTCTTTACAGCAGACCATCTAGGACCCAGCTCTCTACTGCGTGACTCCTGAAGGCAACAAGATAGCTCTTTTCTGAGCAATCTGTTATGTTTGTCTCAGAAGGATTTGGTGAGCCAGCCCCTGACCAAGCAGGGTCCACCATCCAGAATTCACTGAAGGCAGGCTGACCGGTTGACTGGCTGGCTCCCCACTGTTAACTCCCCCACCAGGATCCTCTAAGGCTAACACTTCCTAGACATAAAAGTAGCACTGCTTCTACCCCTCTAGAGACTACCAAGTCCAGTCCAGGCTTGATGCTCCTACCCTTTCACCTCTGGCTCCCAGAAGTGCCCTCCCCCATAGTCCAGACAAAGACCTCTCTTCTGAGTGCTTCAGCATTGCAGGACTTGAAGGGCACTACTCTAGTTCAAACCCAGCTCTGCCTCTTTATGGCAGCTACATGAACTATTTACTATGTGCAGTTTCCCCATATGTAGGTTAGGGATAACACCCCTTCAGAGGGGATTATCTACCTACCCTTTAGCACCCTGATATGCTTTCCCTGGTCACTGTCACTCATCCTCTATGATTATCACTTAAGGAGCCCTCTGTGGGTCAAATCTGACCCAGAGACTGTGGGAGACGGACCAAGGAGAGCACAACGGGAGGGCTGAGAGCACACATGCCTTGTGCCAGCCTCCAGGCCTGAAACTTAAGGATTTCCTTCTTAGTCAAGCATAGGGAGCAGGGGCGCTGGGCCCACTGAGGCTTCCTTCCTCAGGTTCTTCTCACCCCAGGCCTCTTTTAATCCAGATTCCTTGGCTGGGGCACTCAACTGAGTTTCTCAACTCTAGGGCGGTCTCACAGGGTGAGAACCAGTTGGCTCTCAGCATCTTCGGATGCACACGTTGCATGGTTCCTTTTTTTGGTTTGGGTTTTTTTTGGTTTTTTTTTGGTCTTTTTGAGACAGCGTCTCCCTGTAGCCCCAGCTGTCTCTGCCTCCCCAGTGCTGGGATTAAAGGCATGCGGAACCAAGCCTGGCTAGGCAGCACGGTTTCTTAAGGCTCAAATCAAATCAACAAGAGGCAGTACGGGTCTGCAGGAGAGCACACCTGGGGTCCCCTTGGGGCCAGGACGGCAAACCAAAGACTGAGAGCAAGAGTGAGGGGGTCCAGGCACTGTCAGGGAGAAAGGAACGATTTCCGCCTAAGCTCATGCCCAGGTGTCAAGGGAGGCCGGGATTCAAGGACTCTAATAGGTAGGGTGGGAACTGCACCACCCACAGGTCAAGACTGGGACTACGGAATAGGCGACCACACCGGGGATGGGGGGGGTGGGGGTACAGGGCCTCGGGGAAACCAAAGCCACCCCTCCCCCGCTGCAGCTGGCACCCAGGAGGCGGAGCGTCCGCTCTCCCAAAGGCAACAAAAATCCGCAATTAGCCGCGAGCGTTAAACAAATCAGGAGCGACAAAACAGGCCACGGCGCCCGCAAATCCGAGGCTCCGTTGTTTTCAAAACAAGCCAGAGGGAGGGGCTGCGATGCCCCTCGAAGCTCCGCGAAGCAGCAACACTGTGCCCGGGGACCGCCACCGGGCGCACGCAGGACCACGTGAGGGCGCGCCCTGTGCCCGCGCACCAGACTCCACCCACCTGGCAGCCCGGTCAGAGTACAACCCAGGAGGCTGGGCCGGTCCCCACACCTGGGAGCCGGCCTGGGCCTCGCTCCTTCCAGACCGACCCAGGTGGCAGGCCCCCTCCCCCAGCGCCGCGGTCGCCAGACTCCTGCGGGAGCGCAGGACGGTTACCTGGGAACCGCACTGGAGGCCGACCCCTGGCGAGGACGAGGCGCGACCCAGGTTCCTCCAGCGGCCCCTGTGGAGACGCCGGCGGTCCCGGAGTCCCCGCACTCTCCCGGCCCCGCACCCCAGTGTACACCTGGGGGGAACACGTGGACTCCGCTTTTGGCGCGAGCCTCACCCGGCTGGAGAACCTTACAAAGCGATGGGCAGGTGGGAGCCCGACCTCGGGTGACAGTAACAGCGGCAACCGTCAGGAGTCATCCCCTTGCGATGCTAACCTGGTGTCAGGCACTGCAGCAGGACGAACCGGCCATTACCTACCAAAGTCCCGGCCGGGAAGGGGAGCTAAACGCGGCTCCGCCCCACTGCCGGTAGCTCCGCCCAGGGTCAGTCACAGGGCTGCCCCGCCACCCTATCCAGCGGTCAGCTCACCAAGCACGGTCTGGCCTTTCAAGCAGCCTTAGGCTAGACCCCCGGGGATATCCGCACAAACTCCTTAGAGGATGACCTAGCTCCACCGGCGCCACCTCACCTAGGAGCAGGGGTGGTGCTCCAGGGCCAAGTGACGTGCTAGTGGGAGCCCAGCGTCAGTGCAGAAAGCTTCCTGCTGGGCTGAGTAAGAACCCCACCCAGGGTCTCAGACAACCTCTCCCCACTAGCCCAGGCTCCCAAGGCAGGTTTTACCTTTGAACACCACCATTTCAGGGTCTGGGTCAGCACTGTCCCAGCCCCGGCTTGTTCACTTACTCTCTCCCTAGCCCAGGTTGCATCCAAGTCACCTTTCTGCCTGAGGCCTGAGGGCACCCAGTACCTAGGGTCTCCACATCCAGCCCTGGCCCTCTCAGGCGCCTCAAAGAGCTGACAGGCCAAAGCCCAAGTGCCTGCTCCAGACTCCCTCCCTCCCACTTCTGAGCCAATAGCAGCCTCTGTCTATCCTGGTGGGAAGTTAGGCCTGATTCCCCATACTGCCAGCCATTGTTCTGGCTCCCTATCACAAACTGTCCCCCTGTACACTCCAAGTCCCAGCCACCACAAGGTCCTGACTGGCCATGGCTGTACCCCACCAGGTTCATCACACTCCAGTGTCGGCCTCTTTCCCTACCTACACAGCCGGTCTCCAGATTCATCACTCTGAATCCAAGTCACTCTCCAAGGGGTTACTGTGCTCCTGGAGTACCTCCAAACTCAGCAAACTGAGGAAGGACACAAATGGGTCCTGTCACCACTGCCAAGGCAGTCAGCTCAAGAGGACTGGAAAGTTCAGCCAGCTGCAGAGGCCACAGAAAGGCTCCTGGAGGGGACTTGATGTTTGCTTTCCTATCCCACTTCTCCCACTCCTACACTTCTTCCCTCTCTCGCCCTTTCCCAGGCTCACCAGGTGCTGCCTAGATGCTGCTGGCCAGGGCAGCTTGAAGCTCATGGAGGCTGCAACTGGCCCAGAACAAGTTCCACTGAATCTCCTGGGACTCTGAGCAGGAGCCAGGGGTGGACATGGGGGCGGATGGGTGAGGGCCTGAGTGAGAGAGGAGCCAGCTAGGCCTGTAATCTCCCTGTCAGCCTGTCAGTACCTCCACGGTCACCCCAGCCCCACCTCCCCACTGAACCCTACAATTAGCTTAGGGTACCTTGCCAAGCCTGGGTGCTAGCCACTGCTCCCACATGACCACACATGTGCAGGTACACACATGTCCATGATGCTGTCAGAGTCCTGCCAGCAGGAAGGTCTTGCCCTAATACCTAGAATCAATTTCCAGGCATGAGCTGAGGACTTTAATCAGGTAACATGTACATAGATCCCAATACTGAGTCATTGGAGGATACCCTAATGGGCTTTTCAGAGCTGGGAGGGCAGGAGCTTGGCCTGGAGGGTTACTCACTGGTCAGTCTCCTACACTGATCAAGGAGCCTGGCAGGGACATCATACTTTGAGGGATGCTGAACAGAGTCTGAAGGTCAAACAGTAAGCAAGGTCCCATGTCCAGGTGAGACAGGTGGGGCAAGCACTCAGGACTTAGGAAGGCCTGGGATTTTCCAAAGAGTAAATGCCCAGCTCAGAGTGGGAGGTGCTGCTGGTATGTACATGGGGTTGAGAATTTGGGGCCCTTAGACCCAGCTTTTTCCTCTATTCAGTGAAGAGCTTGACACACCAGAGGCCACTGTGGTCTACAGGTCTAAATAGTAAATCTGGAAGAGGTGGAGAGCTGTGCTCTAGAGTGCTGCTGCACAAAGGTAGGGGGGTCGGGTTAGGGGGCGCTGCCTCGGTCCTTCTTGACATTTCTAGCCCTGAGATCCCCCAGATCAGATTTAATAGCAAGGTGGAAGTAGGGAAGCTGAATCCTCCACTCCAGTGGCCAGTTGGGGTGAACGTTTTTGGAGCTGAGGGAGTGAGTGGACCATGCTGGAGTCCCTTCCTCCTGTCACCCATCCCTCATCCTAGCCAGCTCACCCAGCTCAACTTAAAATAACTTCTCCTCCTTGCTGGGCAGTAAAGAGGTGTTTCTGTGTCGAGTGCATGAGGTTAGGGTAGAGTGTGGTCCAGAATAGGACTCTTCTTTTTCTGCCCCAGGGCAGCTTTCTTTCAGGAAAAGGTTTAGGGTCCTTGGTCTCTGAACCACTTATGCTACCTGGTTCCTCTCAAGACAGAGCAACATTCTTGTGTTGGAGCTAATGTCAGACCCAGTGCTTATCTAGGTTTAGGTTAGGGTTCTTGAGGATGAAGTGAGGGGTCTCGGTGGACAATGTGACAATCACAGATTGCCCTCTTAGCTGTCATTCCTGCTGCCTGCAGCATACCCTGCTATGGACTGAAGACTCTTGGAGATGGCCTGAGCCTTCCACACACAACATGAGCCAGAAGAGATAGGAGTGGTTCCTACTCTGAAAAGATTTCCTAGGTTCTCAATGTGTCCCCCCCAGTATATCCTTACACTTGACATGAAGCCATCACCAATTCCACAGGTGAACCCAAGGCAGTCTAACACTGGTGGCATGCCAGAGCCAAAGCCAAAGATTACAGGAGGCCACCTGGGAAGAGAGTTCTAGCCCTGCACACAGCAAATCCCCCCAATACTGCCAGGACAGGGTCCCAAGGGCAGTATTGACACAAGTGACCTCCTGAATGACCATCAATCAAGGCTTTTTCCTCTCTTCTTCAGCCAGGGTCTTTACATTTGAACTACTAGTCAGTGTGCCAGAGGGACCCTACCTCCAAGTGCCTGGTCCCTTTGTCCAAATAGGACATGTCCTAGGCCAGGCTGCTGGGCTGATGACAGAGCTGGAGTTAGAACAAAGGCTATACCTGATGGACCTCCCTTCTTCTCCTTAAGGCTGGGGGCCAGGACCCAGATGGCACCCAGAATGGGGAACTGCTAGGTTTCTGAAGTTCAGGGAGCTGAGAGGCTGTGGCCACCAAGCCCAGCCCTGCCCCCAGCACGGTATCTCAGTCCAGGTTGAGCCCCTTCTGTATGTAGTCCACTGGGACCCTAGGCAGCTCAGGTGTGAACTCAGTCAGTCCATGGGGACATCCCAGGGAAGGCTGCCAGCCATGTGGGAGGCAATGAGCCAGGTTGGGGGCGGGGACATTGGGCTGCAGAGGCGGGACCAGAGAATGACAAAAGACTGGAAATAGTCCCACCAGTTCTAAGTCTAGACCAGCTTGAGCTCTTCCCAGTGACAGTTTTCACTGTGGATTGGTACAGACCTGCTCCAAGGGCAGCTCTACCATCCCTGGCCATCTGAACTCCATTTGGGGCTTGAGTTCAGTACTGTCACAGGTTCATGAATTTTAAAGGAAGGCCTCACTAGGGCTGGGGTGCAGGATAGCAGAGGACCATCCCATCTTTCAGATGTTCTAACAGTGTAGAAGGGCCAGTGAGGTGCTGTTCCAGAGCCTGGCTCAAAGCAGCACCTGTAGTCAGAGAGCCCAAGGACAGGGCAGAGTCCTTACTAGGTCAACAGAGGGGAGAAAGGGCCTCACACAGCTGGGGGGCAGGGAGCAGAAGCCTGTGTCAGGGGATGTGAAACCCTGGAGAGGAAGAAAGAGGAATCATGTGAGGTCTGGAAAGAGGAGATCTGGGGCAGCTGCCCTACTACCCCATTACCCTCCCCTACACTTCAGCCCTTCCCAGCCTATAATTAGTCAGAGCCCAGCCCTACCCACTCATAGCCCCACCCTAAACACAAACAGCCATTTGCCCTGGGGGAGGGGTTCTACTCAGCCCCTACCCCCTCTAGCTTGAGGGCAGAAAGGAAGTAAGGCTAGGGGCAGGCTCAGTCTCCACAAGCTGGCCTTCCATGAGCTGGCTCTGACTGCCAGGCCTCAGTTTGAGTTCTGACCAGCTAGCTCACCTCCTTTTCCTACCAATGTCCAAGGCAGAGTCTTTTTACCAGAGGCCCTCAACAGGGATAAAAAGCTTACTTTCTGAATATCAAAAGCAAGGTGAGGAGCCCGAATCAATGAAAGGGACAAGGGAATGACTTAAGGAGTGCTAGACTGCTGGGTAACAGTCCTTCCATGTCAGAGGGCCTGGCACGCAGGTGGTCTTGCCTAGCTCAGAATGACAGCAAGGGAGAGGGCTAGAAGGTCCTTTTGCCAGTGATCCCTGCCCATGGCCAACATCCTTGAAGGGCCATCAGCACCTGCCATGATGAAACATACCAGATAGAAGACAGGACATGATGTTCCAGAATGGTTGGAGTTCTAGCAGGGGGAACATGTGCCATATGGACCTCTCCATAGGTTGCCAGCCTAGCCCAGCCCAGTCCCTTCCAATCCAATCTCTTCTGCTCCACTAGCAAGGGCCAGGGCCAAGCCCCTGGGCTTCCTGCCCTTGGGCCTCAGCTGCAGGCACTGCCTCCCAGTGTGACCTCCATGTAGGTGGCTGGAAACACAGCCCTGCAAGGAGCTGGGCAGCCACCAACCCCAGGAGCCAACTCAGCACAGCAACATCCCAATAGCATCTCTACCCACCTGTGGGATGTCCTGACCAGTACCACGTTCCAATGGTGGGGGACATGCACAGGCAAGGGTTAGGCTGCCCTTCTGTGAGTTATCAGAAAATGGGAGAGTAACCTGAGGTTCAACTGCAGGCAGACCCCAGGGATGTGCTTCCTCAGCCTGATCCAAGTCCCTGCCATCAGTGTGACCCATCCAGGACGTTGTCACTGAAACTGTGCATGGTTTCTGGAAGTGAAGGGGGTCTCCCAGCAGGGTCCAGAGCACCTCCTGCCCCCTGGCATTCCTCAGAGGAGCCTGGGTCTACTCCGGGCTAGACAAGGCCCACAGAGGAGCCAATCTTGGGGCCTTCTCCAATCCAAGGTGACGCATGCCCTACTAACCCGCCCCTGACTGGTTTGAGCAGTCATGGGAGGTGGTGGAGCTGCCTGGACTTGCCAGCCCCTCCCTCCTCCGGCTCTCAACCCACGGGCCCAGCCGGAAGTGGATCCCTCTCCCACGACTGTGGCAGCCTCTGGACACGGCTGGATAATCCAAAATAATTCCTTCTTGGCAGGCGGCCGGTAGAGGAAGGGGGGCCAGGGGGGAACTTGCATTCCAAACCCTTGTTTTTCTCAGTAACTTACTTCCCTCTTTCTTGGGGTAAGGAACCCCTGGCCAGCCCTCAGGCCTTCCCAACCCTGTAGAAGGGGTGGCCATGGCTCAGCTGTCTACCTGCTTATTCCTCAGTCTTCTCTAGCAATTTCTGTGCAACCCAATAAAGTTTGACACACCCCACAAAACACCTCACTTGCCAGCCCAACCTTCCTAGAGACTTGGCCTTCTGAACAGAGAGGGGGCTCTTCCTACAAGCAGTCCAGCTTACCAGTAGCCCTCCAGCTGTGCCAGGGTAGCATCCAGGTATGTGGTCAGGCTGACAGACCCCACCTCTGAGCAACCAGGACCTCCCACTCTCAAGGTGTGTGTGGGCAGTCCTGAGGAGATTCAGCTTTAAAGCCATCAATACACAGACTGAAGAGAGACATTAAAGGGGGCACTCCCCTGAGCAAATGACTGACCAAGAGAATCCCATCCTCATTGGCTTGGGGGCCTGCCCTCAGCTCCAGTTCTGATCACCATCACCATGGTGGCCACAGGCCGACCTCCCTTCCTGTCTTCTCTAAGGAGTTAGGAAAAGGAGTCAAAATGACCGTGGCCAGAAGCTCCAGGACTGTTGAGTTCAGAAACACCCAGAGAGAAAGGCAGGATCCTGACCCACAGCCTGACCACAGGGGAAGCAGTTAAGGGCCAAATGGGTGCCAGCTTCCGGCAGAAGCTACGGGGAGGTGAAGAGCCAGCAGGTGAAGGACAAGGATGGAAACCGCCCGGGGCCCTCCAAGACGCAAGCCTTCTGGATGCCAGAAGCATCCAAGCACCACCAACGAACCACACCAGAAGCTGCGGAGACCTCGCCTGGAAGCATGGGGTCTCACCAGGCGCTGAGCGTTGGTCCTCTCTGCCCCCCCGTCCCCTGCCCTAGGTGGTGTGGGGACTACGGAGGTTGTGCCCCAAGAGCCCCGGCAGAGCCCGGCGTCTGCGCAGGCTTCGCTTGGGTACTGGGGCCTGGAGGTCCAACACAACACGAAGGGTCTCGCTTTGGTCCGCCGATTCCGTGAGGGTAATGGGCACGAAGGGAGGGTCTGAAACTAGACCCGGTCCGCTGAGGCTCCACAGGGTGGCCGGGACCCGCCCCGCCAGGCCAGTCTCCAGGCTCTGAAGGCCCGGTCGCCACCCGGAGGTGCAGGAGCGGCCTGGCCCTACGGGTTGGACAGACAGACACAGTGGAGGCGCAGGCCCGCGACGCCCCCGGCGCGGCTGCACTACCCTAGGTCCCCGCTCCCGGGTGCGCAGGCCGAGCGCCGCGGACCGCGAAGCCTGGATCCCGCGCGACGCCCCCCGCGATCCCATCCGCAAGTGCGATACCTGCTCGTCCACCGCCGAGGCTCGATGGCGCCGGGGCCGCGCTCTGCGCTGCGCTCCGGCCCCGCGGCTGCCATGGAGACGGGCCTTTGTGTGGCCGAGGAGGGGCCGGAGCGCGCGGGAGCCGCCGGCCCCGCCCCCGCCAGGGTAGAGGGAGGAGGAGGAGGGAGGAAGGGACAAGACCGAGGGGTAGAGGCTGGAGGAGGGCGGGGCGGCGGGCGTCTCCCGAGTTTCCTCCGGCGCGAGACCCCTTGAGTGAGCTGCGTCGCCTGGGGGTTCGCGCCCCGCAGCGCCCTCGCCCCGCTGCTGTCCCCGGGCGCGGATCACCCATGCAGTGTCCCCCGCCTGGGCACCACCCCGAGAATTCCCCAGGCCGAACCGAATGCAGCTAGTGGGTGGCTTCGACTGGGCCAGACGGGGGCCCCTAGTGTCCACTTTGAGGTGGGCGGGCCACGAGCAGCCTCACCGCCAGACTGGCAACAGGCAGGCCACACACCTGGCTCCTGCCGTGTCCGAGGGTGAGGGCTGCTGGACCTTGACTCTTTCTCAGGAATCCTAGCCGCCCGATCTCCTAAGCAGTGCCCTCATATATAGCTCTCAACCTCCGCCCTCGCTGCCTTCTTTCCTAGTCCCCTGGCCCAGCATATCTGGGCCCTCTAGACCCCCAGTCTTCAATATCTCTGGGTGGGTCTTCAATGTCTGCAGAGTGGTATAGAGCCGCTCCTTGAAGGTCCTGTCTGGCCTCTGAGTTCCCCAAGCTGTGGCCCCACGGACTTCTAACATGGAGATGATCCCACTGCCTGAGAAAAAGGTTTAGGACTATACTCCAGCCCACACCCATCCTGGGACAACCCATCCACACAGCCTTGCCCTCTCCTTGCAGACTGCCTTCCCATTTCCTCAGGCATCTCCTCCCTCCTTCCTTCAGGACCTACCTCAGTTTTCCAGCCTTCCCCAAGCCAGATGAAGCCAAGTCTGCCTTTCCCCAATCCCCGAGCGGCCAGGCCTTGTTCATACCTCTCCTTCATACCACACCCTTCCCCCACCAGGGAACTTCAGAATATCCAGTATCCTACAGGGCTGAAAACTTTGTATCAAAAAAGTTAAAAGACAGCATTGTATCATAAAAAGATATTTAATACCAAAGTTGTGGAAGGTCAGTATCCCAAACTGAGTAGGGCTCAAAACAGATGGCAAGAAGCTGAAGGGTAAAAGACCCCGCCTGTCCTTCCGGCCTCTCCCTGGAGCCCACTGCCTCATGACCTCCACTATGCCCTCTTTGATTGCCTGAATGCTGAAGGTTCATAGTTCTCTCCAACTTGCCACTCAAAGGTCTCAAGACCTGGGGACCATAGCAGCCCCTAACCTTCTTGGACTAGTTTTTGACCAGCCAAGCAAGCATTCTAACAACAAGGGCCTCTTGGCAACATCTTTGAAGCCATCTGTCCCTTCTCCAGACCCTGCCTTTGGAATGGACAAGGGTAGGAGTGGGCATGAGAGGCTCGGCTACCTCAGAGAGTGGACTAGGATGGAACTGGTAGGAGGCCCCAGGCCGTGTACTCTGCCCAGCAGCCAGGACAAGTCCAGAGGGACTGGAACTTCCCTGACTCCTGTGTGCTTCAGTCTTGAGTTGTGATGCCCTGAGCAGTACTATCTCCCTTCACCCCATCCCACCCTCACCTCTGAAGTACCTGTATCCTGAGTCCCATATCCAGTGTTCTGAAAATGGCTAACTGCCAGGTTGTATTCCCAGGTTGATGGTGGCTGAGGTCCATGGGGCCTTTGTAGGACAGCTCTGTAGCCCACTGTGTGACAGCCCTCAGAAAGTCAAGCACAGGAAGCACATGTTGCAAAGACATTTGAGATATGCTCAAGGGTAGGTCACAATCATAACCTTGGAGTAGGGGTTTTCAGGGGGCTCAGACCTGGACACACCAAAGCCACAGCTCTGCAGACACCAAATGGCTAACACTCTGCTGTCCTCATAGCCTGTTAGCTCCAACTGTTACCTTGGAAAGTGGCATATTTCCACAGATCTCTTAGTGATCAGTCTCCTGGTGGGGAGGTTAGTATCTTGGGTCCAAAGGAGGCTAGAACCACCCTTCCTCACCCCAAGGTCTCTACCTCCACCTGCCTCTGCTTAGATGTTAAAACTATGGTCACATCCTTGGACCCTCCGTTAGATTGACTCAGTCCAACTGCACACCTTCATCACATCTTGCCTCCATTTCCTCACCTGTTAGGTGGGTATAGTGACAAGCTGTCCTAGGCCAAGGTTAGAGAGTAGACAAGTGAACTCATACAAAGATCTGGGAACCGTCATCCTGGTACCTGTTAATAGTGAACTAGCTTTGTTGTGTGGGGATTTCACCAGGATCAGTGAGGAAAGCCAAGCAGTGCTTGAGGATTTGTTCCAAGAGGTCTACAACCCAGGACAGGATACAGTCATGCGACATAGGGACTTTAAAATAAAGCAAAACTCTCCATGCAACTATAAACCAGCTTACTTTGCCAGCAGCCCTTTCAAGCATCATAGGGTATATACAGTTCAGTCTCTCTGGATGTTCCCTTCCCTTGCCACTGCCCAACAACTGCCCAGTGAGACATCTATGTGGCCTAGTCTCTCAGATGAGGAGTCTGAGTGGTCAGGAAACCCACCCAACATGCTTCTGGCAGGTGATACTTAACTGGTGTGGCTATAGTCCTGGGTCCACATTTCTGTTTGCACCCTTCTGTGGACCTTGATGATGCTCCTATCTTGTGCTTGGCTATTAACAACACTGAAACTCCTTGTGCCCAGACTTTGGGGTATTTTTTAAGAGCATACAATCCAGGAGGTTGCAAGGCAGTGCTAGTACAGAATCCAACAGTCAAGGACCAGGCTATAGTTCCAAATGTCATTTTTACTGCTGAGACAAAGGTGGTTCTGGGGTGTGGCTGCAACCAGGGTAGGATCCCAAGGCTGGGAGCCCCACCTTGGTGGAAGCCTACCTTCAAGGAAGAGGGAAGCTTGACAGGGTTAGGCCCCTGGGACTATACATGTTGGTCCTGTCCTAGGGAGGGCACAGGACAGCACCTCCAAGGGACACTCACCCCTGCCTAAGAGATCAGCTGCACCCTAACAAAGGCCAAGAGAACAGAAGAGGCAATGTGGGGCTAGGCTAGAGCCCAAAGTCCCTCAAACTTCATAGGGAAAGACAGCTAGAGTGTCCCTTAGCAGCCTGGGTAAAACACATGGAACTGGTGCCCAGTGGGGTGTTCCAAGAGAGGGAGAAAGGACTATGGTGAGAACCCCCAAAGGAAAAGCTGAATTTGCTTTCCCAGCGGGGGTACCAGGCTTTACACCATCCCTGATCAAACACAGCAGGCAGATGCAGGTCCTCATAGGACAAAGCAGCTTTGGCCCTCTCAAAGTAGCTGCCTGGGCAAAGCACCCCTCCTTCCCCAGAAGAAGGAATAGGTAGGTTGCGAAGAGAGGGGCCGGCCCTGGTGGCTGCCTCCCTCTGTTCTGAAGCCTGGTGGGCGAAAGGACCCACTAAACACAAGGCATCTTGGAGTGTAGGCAGATGGGAGCCAGGAGGGGACAGGCAGCAAGGGCACCTACGTCAGTGAGGGATACCAGCCACTCCCACCTCCAGATGTACAGGGCAGGTGGGGCCCAGGAGGGGGCAAGGCAGAGCCAGCATAGAATCCCCCAACAGTCAGGGACCAAGCTGTGGTTCCAAATGTCTTTTTTTTTTTTTAACTGCTGGGACAAATGTCCTGGGAGAGGGCTGCAGTCAGGATAGGAGCCAATGTTGGGAGCCCCAGTGTAGTGGAAGTCCGCCTTCAAGGGATAAGGAGGCTTGGCAGGCTTAGACCCTAGACTACACATGTTGGCCCTGTCCTAGGGAGGGCACAGGACAGCTTGCAGGTCTTTGGGCAGGGAGCCAATGACTGTATCGAGGTACATCTGTGTCCGTCGCAGTGTTACCGCCTTCACAGGGAGTTGGTGGCCCTGTGCCCGCACCTGGAAGGGCAGTGGTTATAAGGGGCAGACACACTTTTAGTCAGGTGGGTGGAAGTTGGGCATTATAGGCAGATCTCTCACCAGCTTCTCCCGAAGTTTCAGGACCAGGTCCACCACTTCTACCTCTGACTTGTCCTTTATCCAGGCCTCGATGTTCTGCTGAGGACATTTCAGGTTCTCCACACGAAGTCAACCACCCACCCTGGGCCTGTACCCATTCCCTGCTTCTGCCTTCCCTCACCGCTTCACAAATAGATTCCAGGTGCAGGGCCTCCAGCTTCTGGGCCATCTCTTTGTGCCGTTGCCGATACCAGCCATCAAAATGGGGTGACTTGAAAAATCGCCTGTGGGTGGCAAGAAGCAGCTAAGGAGCTGACCCAGTATGCCCAGGGGTACCCGCAGCAGCTTGTACCCACTGTTTTCCCACCTGTAGAGGCCCAGCCAGTCGCCCTTAAGGATGCAAGTGAGCTGGGGTCCCGCGTGCTCCAGGCTACGTAGGAAATCATCCTGGTGGAAGGGGCGGATCTGGGGGGGGCTCTAAGACAGAGGTCAGATAAGCGGAGTGCTAGGGAGCACAGGCACACAGGCCCTGCCCTTCCACATGATGGGGCGCTCCCCTCAGGACACATCAGAAGATCTCTGCCCCACCCTGCCTGGGTCAGATCCCTGGACAGCTTGTCAGTTCTGTTGGTGTCCCTCCCTGCAGTCTTCATTTCTCTGCCCTTATGGTAGGTAGAGTCAGCCTTGTACTGTGGTGGCTCCTGCATCACAACCACCCCCCACCCACTTCTGGTTCCATGTGGACAAATGTGCAGGCCTTCCCTTCTTGGTATGGGGACTGAATTCACCCTCCCCAGAACTCCCTGGACTCCACCTTCCAGGGTGTGATGTTCTTCTGCAGCGGCATGAGGCTGGCCATGTAGTGTTCCTGGGAGGGAGGGGAACAAGTGTGGGCCACAACCCCTACTGTCACAGCTCTGCTGTCACCAACCCCTGCTATTCCCCCAACCCTATCTCACCAGGGGGATGATGAAACTCTGTGTGAGCTCCAGGAAGTGCCTCCTCAGCAGGGCGCTCTGTGCATCCCATGACCGCTTCTTCTGTACACCCTGCAGGAGCAAGCAGGGGACTGAGTCTCAGCACTGACCAGTACCCTGAATCCTTCATACTATACCAAGCACCCAAATCTAAGCCCCACTCAACAGCATATACCTTGACCAGTCGTTTAAGCAGTGCCTTGTCCCGGTGGAGGTGGGCAGTATATGCGGTATAGAGGCCTGACAGGAGGTTAGAGGTGTGGCTGTCCATCCAGCCTCCCTTCCACACTCCCACAGCTCTACTGATGGTGAAGATGGTTTTCTGATCTGCCTACAGCCCCATTCCCTTGGTAGAATCTGCACAGCTCACATCCCATCCAACCTGAGACTCAAGAGACCTGCTAAAGAAGACAATGCTCCCCCTCAACCCCTACCACATGGAGCCTGAGTAGAAGGAAAAGAAGGGTCAGAAGGCCTGGTCATCACCACCAGGGATATCTAGCAAGTGCAGGATAGGCCCCACTAGAGCAGAAGGGGCTGCAGCTCAAGGGGGGAGCACAGACCTGGCTTGGTGTCAAGGGTCTTCAGTCGTGAAGGCTTTTTTAGTTTGACCTGCTTAGGAAGATCCCCTGTGAAATATACCCAGTGAAATATGCCTCAGTGCCCACAGTTCTGCCCATGCCAATAGGCTCAGAGATCATAGGCTATAGAACCCTACCCTCCCTAAGGGGTCCTGAACTAGGTGAGGCTCAAAGCCTCTGAACTTCTCACCTGACATCTTGGGGTCCCCAATTCTGAGGACATGGGGCCAGTGCTGGAGTGTTTTGATAAAGAAAGGGTTTGTGACTCCCAGGACCACGTTTGGTCTAGAGAGAGAAAGAGAGAGAGAGAGAGAGAGAGAGAGAGAAGAGGCAGAGAAATGCCCAGGGGATGTGGTGTGGGAACAGGAAGGGAGGACATGCACTTACGGAGCTTGTGTGCGAGTTGTGAGCTCCTTGAACTCACTGTCATGAATGGTGAAGTAGGGGGGGGAGGCCCAGCGGA
>NW_008339924.1:1501072-1523137 GCF_000622305.1 Nannospalax galili
TCCTGAGGGAGTCTGCTCTCCCTGCTAACTACAGAGCAGCAGGCGAGAGAGAGAGAGAGAGAGAGAGAGAGAGAGAGAGAGAGAGAAGAGGCAGAGAAATGCCCAGGGGATGTGGTGTGGGAACAGGAAGGGAGGACATGCACTTACGGAGCTTGTGTGCGAGTTGTGAGCTCCTTGAACTCACTGTCATGAATGGTGAAGTAGGGGCGGAAGTCACAGCAGAACTTGAGGGGCTGTAGGCAGCTGTGGGGGTGAGACAGGGAGTATGTGAGGTAGAGAAAAATAAGCACAGCCACAATGATCTGGTGGGCAAGGTGTTTACCTAGTCAGGGCTAGCACCAGCTCTGAAGACATGTCAGGTGAAGGTGCCAGAACCACTAGTGGCTCCCCGAGGAGCATGAGCTCCCACAGTGTCTGCACATGGGTCAGCACAGGCCGGAAGCACCTGGTGCAGGATAGGGCAGTTTGGGAGGTCAGGCAGCGCTCTGTTATGCAGATACTTTAGTGAGCACAGGGCACTGCCCCTCCCAAAGACAGTGATAATGTTGTTTGAAGGTCTAAGAGGTGTCTCAGGTCTCCAGAGCCACCCCATGTTCTGACAGCCTACCTGAGCTAGGTATGGCTTAGGAGACCTGACTGGACACTGCCTGTGAAGGGGCTGCAGTCCTACTGCAGCCCCAAAGCCCCAAAAGGGACTGCCTGGCTAGAGCCTTGCAGTCTTATGCCTCCTACGCCTCCAGGCTAAAGCCCTGGCTCCTGCTGGGACAAGACAGTCTCAAAGTTCAGGCTCCCTTGAAGACACCTAGAAAGGCACAGAGGGGCAGCCTCAGGCAGCAAATTCTTCTGACAACCTCTCTGGGAACCTATCTTCTAGAACCTTACTACTCAATGTGCCCATTTCCTCTAGGTCACAGACTTGAGCACAGGTTTCCTTTGCTGTATGAATGTCTCAAGAATCACTCAGATGAGCAGCCCTGCCTCTTCCTTGACAGTGCTGGCCTGTATGGCATACATATTTGCATGTATGTAAATGTGGGTGGGCTCCCACAAAGCAGCCTACAGCACCTTTTAGGGCTTACCTGAACAGATCCAGTTCATGGACACTAGTGAGGACCACTGGGGCTGGCAGCAGGTTCTAAGAGGTGAAGGGAAGGTGGATTGTGGCCAAGGTGAAGGCTGTATTGGATGATAGACTTGTAGCCCCTGTCCCATGCCATTCTCCTCCCTCTAGCACAGGCCCTGTACTGAAACATGCTGGGTATCATCATGGCTTTGCCTAGGTTTGGCCACCCTGCAGGGTGGGCTGGTGAGGCAGAGGAGATACCACCCTGCTCAGGAACAGGGCTTAGGCAAAGCCCAGTTTCCTCCATCCCACCCCGCACCTCTTGGTCATACTGCTTTGGAGGACTGGATTCCAGCTTGTCCACCCTGGATGGAATGTGCACCTGGGGAGGAAGGCAACAGCAGCCAGAGGGAAGTAGGGTGTCTCCACCCAACAGCACCAGCAGTGCTTACTTCTCAGCTGGCCCTCACCTGAATGACGATTCCCATGATAGGTAGGTTCAGGGTCTGCCCAGGCACAGGGGCTGGCCACTGGTCAATCTCATTACAAACTGTGGACATAGATGGCCAATGTCAGGAGCCCTCCCCAAGGGGATGTTTACTGCTGAGGCCTATGAGAGGCTACAGCTGAGACGAGACCACATTGGCCATGTCTGAAAGCCACTCACCTGCTTCCAAGCAGGGTGCCAGCTTCTCAAAGTACTCAGGGGCAATCAGGCTTAGCAGTGACTGGAACAGTCGGACAAAGGGCAGGCGGGACACCAGCACCAAAGACTGTGGTGATACAGGGCCAGTCAGAGGGCATTCAGCTCCAGACATCATTCTAGTAATTCAGGAGTCATGTCAACCGTAAAGCCGTGCTTTCCCAGCCAGGGCAACGCATCTCAACCCTTTAGGACAGCTGTCACAGAACAGCCTAACTCATGTGTCGTGATTAGACAAGAGAAAGCATGATGACTGTATCCTGCCCTAGAGGGTAGCAGGGTAGGGCTGGACCTGGGGCCTTCAGAGGGAAATGTGAGCTAGCCAAGATTTCTGAAACTATCTCCTCAGAAATCAAGCAACTTACACCTTTAGTGTCTGAGATCAAAATTGAAGTTGTTCTAACCCTGACAGTGTGATGATGTAGGGAGAAGGGACATTTTAGGCCTAGGGACAAAAAGGCCCAGGTGCCATGCTAGGCAAGGTAGGGACTGCAAGGAGCACTGGGCCCAGTGGTTGGTGGCTCCTCCTTGGTCCTGCTACATAGGTGGGCTGTAGAAGGGTGGGTATTCCTGGAGGTGCAGCACTCTTCACAAGTTGTCCCTTTGCTGTCCATCAGTCCCTATCCCTCCACAGCACTACCTCACAGTGGAGGGTAGCTCACCTTCTGGAAGTAGCCCCTCTTCACAGAGCTGTCCTTCACCTGTCTGAAGTACACATAGCCCAAGTAGTGTGCTGGCTCCCTCTGTAAGGAGTGTAGTGTTAGCCATGCCCTACCCAGGCCATTCAGCTAGGTCCAGGGCCAGGGATGACAACAAGCAGAGGCTGTTAAGGAAGTCTAGGGATATGGGAGATCCAAGAGCCACTGCTCCTGAGTCTAGGACTTGTCCTCTGCCTATAGGGTTGGGCCTGGAATTTCTTGGTTCAGAAAGTAAGCAATACCAGCCTAGAGAACATCTGCTGATAGAGCAAGGGCTCAGCTAATGTGAGAGGGGATGCCCCAAGAGTCCTGAGACCTGAAAGGCCCTGAAGGCTTCTGCTCATTGAGTCACATCACAGCTTATTTAACTATACAGGTGCCCAGCTAGGGAGACAGGATGCATAGAATGAACTGCAGTGATCTTAGAAAGCCCTAGAAGACCTGGCCTACTCCCAGGAGACTCCTAGTTTAGGACTAGCAGGGTTTTCAGCACTTATTACCCTCATAGAATGGGACTGGCCAGCATTTCTGTCACACAGGGTCCAAGGGTTTGAAAGGGGCTGCTCATACCAGCCAGGAGCCCAGGGAAGCGGAAAGAAGTCAGAGACGCAGCCCACTACTCACCTGCAGTGCCAAGGGGGCCTTGCTGTTGTAAGGCCTGTCATCGGCATGCCAGGGGCTCCTCTGTCCTCCACACTGACGCATACGGAAACTGAACTGAGTATCCCCAAGGCAGCCTGAGAAGGGGGCAGCCCCATCACACATGTCAGGGCTGGGAGCCTCTCCCATCACTGTCAGAGGTGGGGACCATGGTACAGAGGCACTGCTGGGATGACCTATATTAGCACTAATGCGCATTTGGGGGAAAACTGGGTTGAGGATCTGTTTTCCAATGGACTCTTATCTTGATGCCCTAAAGGTCTTAGGTCAACACAAAGAACCACCTTCAGTTTCCCTGTGGGAGCCTGGCTCAACCTGTCTAGGACAGGAGAACAGTCACTACAAAATGGTTGCCTGGTGGTTGCTGTGATGGGGTGAAAGAGACCAGACTGCCTAGAGATATGGCTATCCATGGGACTCTACAGAATCCGAGTACCCTTCTGGAACTTCGGCTCTGGTAAGGGCCCCACTCTTACAGTACACTGTGCACTGCTGGCAGCCTAGATGTCACTGGCATGGGCCCCATTGCCCTTTTTGCCCATTACCTCCTAGTCCCAGAGCCAAAGTTTAGTTAGGAAGTTTGGAGTCACCTACCTGAGTGGGAGTCTGGAAAGGACAGGTAGCAGATGCTGCTTTTCTGAAACACATAAGAGCCCAGTGAGGGCTGGCTCACTCTTAGGGACATCCACTCCCAAGAAGGCCAGGACCTACCTCCTTGTCTGTGAGCCGGAAATCACTTGGGTAGACTAGCTGCAGGAGAAGACAGAGCACTTGGTGACACTGCATCTGCCTCAGGTAATAACTTCCTCTAAAGTCAGTTGGGGTGATATGCCTAGGCAGGGGCCATAGCATGTGCCTGCTAGAGCAGCCTCTCCTTCTGGATCACTCCCTGGCTTTCCTTTTTCTTCCCTGCATCTGTCTTCTCTGAACTAGACCCTCCTTCTCCTTGATTCCTTCTTTCCCTGACCTCCAGTCCTAGTGTATCACCCTTTCAGTCCAAGGCTTCTCAATTACCACTTCATAGGCCTTTCAGCACAAGGCCAGCATAAATGGGTGAGCTTCCCAACCCCTTTCACATCTATCCTCCTGGCCAAACCTTAACACTTCCCATCTAGACTGTCCAGTCTCCACAACCTCAGAAGAGTGGGTTCAGAGCCCATTTGCCTAGAATAGCCACAAGGACCACCTGGCTAATCCTTCATCTCCTTTATACCTCTCCCAAGGCTGGGAAATCACATTTTTGTGCAGATGTCACCTGCCTCCACAGTGACTCTATCCCATGATGGCCATTCCCTGTGAGGCTCTCTTTATCTGTCCCTGTTCTTTTATCTTCACCTGCTTGCCACCCAGGGATATATCCTATTCTCCCTTGGAGTGGACAGTCTGTGAAACACAGGTGCTAAATAATAGCTCTCAATGTTTAGAGACCAGCCATGCTCTGGAAGAGGCAGCAATATGGGTAGACACAACTTGGAGCTGAGGTCCAGTAGCTCACTGCACTGGTAAGTAGCCAGAATGGATTTCTCTGTTAGATGTTAAAAAGGTTATTGGTGGGGCTGGAGAGATGGCTCAGCGGTTAAGGGTACTGGCTGCTCTTGCAGAGGAGCCAGGTTCAATTCCTATCACCCATATAGTGACTAACAACCATAGGTAACTCCAGTTCCAGGGGATCCGATGCCCTCTTCTGACCTCTGTAGGCATTGCATGACACGGGTGTACCTACCTACACACAGGCAATACACTCATACACATTAAAAATAAAAAATAACCACAGAGCTTGGTGGCACATGCTTTAGTCCCAGTACTTGGAAGGCAGAAGCAGGAAAATTTCTGTGAGTTTGAGGCCAGTCTGGTATACCTAGCGAGTTCCAGGTCAGTTGGGACTACAGGGAGACCTGTCTCAAAAAGATCAAATTAAATAATTAAATAATAAATAAATAAATATATTTTTTAAAAGGTTACTACTGGCCCCTTGGTCTCTCTTGTGCTGCCTCTCCTAGAAAGCATGTGTGTCTGGAACCTGCTACAGGCCTTTGTAGGCAGTTTCCTTTCTGTTTGCCCAGTATCTAATGCTGAGGGTCCTCCAGGCTGAAACAAGGCTTCTGAAGTGTGCTGAGCCCTCACAAAAGGTGAAGTGGCTGGAAACAGCCCACCTTGCAGAAACAGCACTGCTTTTGTCCTTGTTTGGCCTAGGTTTGTAGATTGACCTCAATCTTGCAGCCATCCTCTTCCTGCTTCTGCTTCTCAATGTGGAGAAGCATCCTCCAGTTGGCTGGAGCCCAAGTAGAACCAAAAAAGCAAAGGCAATTTTCTCTGTCTCTTCCTAGAGTTAGGACATATTTTCTCCTGCTCTTGAATATCACCAATCACCTCCACCTAGGTTTCTGTCTCACGCCTTCTACCTGGGGCTGAGAGATACATCACAGCTCTCCTGGTTCTTCAGTCTTCAGACTTGGACTGAGTCATGCTACCAGATTTCCAGGGTCTCCAGTTACAGTCAGCCTCTTATGGGACTTGGCCCCCATAATCATATAAGACAATTTCTTTAATAAATCTTCTCTCATCTACCCACCCATCTATCCAACCTATTGGTTCTCTATGGAACAATGTGACTAACATAGCAGGTTAACCTCTGAGGGGAACATAGTCAAGCTATGCTTGTACCAAGGGAGGGAATCAGGAGATAGAACAAAGTCAAGGGGGATTTGTCAGTAAGGCTTGACCTACTGAGAAGCCTCAAAATAGTGCCAGGGGATCACAAGACCACACAGGCTAACCCTGTGTCTGCACTGAGGAGCGTCAAGGAAGGGCAGGTACCTGGTTGCTAAGTCAGGGGCACGATGGGCCTTTCCCCAGGTCAGGTGTCTATACCTGGTAGGATGGCAAGAGGAGTCCTGCACCATCAAAAGAAGCTACCTCAGCCAAGCGTGATGGTGCATGCCCTTAATCCCAGCATTCAAGAGGCAGAGGTAGGTGGATTTCTGTGAGTTTGAAGCCAGTCCAGCCAGGACTATATAATGAAACCTTGTCTCAAAAAAAACAAAACAGCCGGGCGTGGTAGCACACGCCTTTAATCCTAGCACTTGGGAGGCAGAGGCAGGCGGATCTCTGTGAGTTCAAGGCCAGCCTAGTCTACATAGTGAGTTCCAGGACAGCTGGGGCTACAGGGAGACCCTGTCTCAGAAAGACCAAAAAACAAACAAACAAACAAACAAATCGGCTGGGCATGGTGATTCATGCCTTTATTTAGTCCCATCACTCAGGACACAGAGACAAGCGGATCTCTGTGAGGCCAGCCTGGTCTACATAGTGAGTTCCAGGACAGTTGGGCTACAGGGAAACCCTGTCTCAAAAAAAATAAAAAAAATAAAAAATAAAAAATAAATAAATAAATAAACGATGAAAAACTACTTCAAGCTCTGAACTCCATGATCAGGGAAACTCAAGTTTGTGGGCTAGCACTTCCTTTTCAGAAGTGACTCCAGATCCCACATAAGCATAGAGCTCAGTGCTGAGTAAGAGCCAGGATAGATCACACCAAAGAGAGGGCAAATAGAGTAAACCCTCAAAGCGAGAGTTCTCCAAAGTCAGGTTTTGCCCTGTGCAAGATTACCAAGGTCACCTAGCCTATAGAGGTCACTCAGCTCTCACTAAGAGACCTGGTAAAATTGGCTTGGAGAAGGTAAATGTAGGCAGAGGTTCTCACAATGTGCAACCAAAGCTATTCTCATGAGGTAGGGCTTTCTTCACTCCTGCTTTTTCATAGGATACATGCAGTTTACAAAGGCTAGACTGGCTACAGGAGCTAATGTAAAGACACAGCTATCTTCTGTTCAGTCAGTCATTAAATAGATTTGTGAAACTGTCGAATGATCTCTCTTTTTCACTCATTTTTCCCTGCTCTTGTAGAGGACCAGGGTTTGGTTCCCAGTATACACACGGCAACTAGGAACTACCTGCAACTCCAGTTCCAGGAGGATCTGACACCCACTCTGGCCACTTCAAGCTCCTGTATGCACAAGGTGCACATAAACTTGAGCAGGTTTAAGGTATACACATTTAAAAAAAAAAAAAAAAAAAAGGGTCTCTGGAGTCCTCAGTTTTAAGACTATAAAGGGGCACTGAGCTTGTAGGAGCTGCTGCCTGGGAGGGTGTGGACACTAGTAGGAGCTCTTTGGGCACACTGGCCACAGGACACCCCGGAGGCCTTCAGGTGAGCTGGAATATTGAAGTGAGTTTTCAAGGGCTGAGATGGCAGAGCCAGGCCCTTCAGTAGACCTGCATGTACCAGGCGCGTGCACACACACACACACACACCCCTGCCCATTTCCCTTTAAAGCTAGATGTATTGCCTTGCATGTAGGTTCCAGTGCAGCCATCTGCATAGGGGTGCTAAAGATTCTGCAAGTACTACAGGTTCAAACTACTTACCCTGTTTTGGGCAGAGGTGAACTCCTACAGGGCAAGGGCAAGAGCTCATGTTCCCAGTTACTTTTATGGGCGTGAGCACAGTAGGGTCTCACTGGTGATGGCTGCTCAGAACTTGGTTTATTGATAAATGAATCAACAGATCATTCCTTGCTTTGACTTATGTTAGCTTTTTGAGGGAGGAGGTCACCTGAAATGGGCCCTTTCTAGTCTCGCTGCCTCCTTCAGGACTTAGCTGAGCCTGTTTGAATCTCCAGGACATAGCCTGTGACTTCCTTCCATATCCCTGTACCACACTCAATTCTGGGCTTCATGATGCTCAGCCAGGCTGAACTGTGAATGAGTACAGGACCCTGTACTTCCCTGATAGTTCTAGGGTGAGAAGGCAAGGCAAGAGGCAAATCTGATGGTCATGTGCATGAGTCCCCCCATGGACTCACTGCGAGGTTTCTACACACATTCAGTGACTGGCAGAGATGCACGTTACGGCTATGGAACATTTTGGAGGTGGCCCTGGGTCTCCAATACTCAGCCAGCTGCACTCCAAAACCCACTGCCCACTGTATAGCCTCAGCAAAAGCTCAGGAGCCCAAGTGCATATTAAGGACAGGAGCCCTTAATAGTACTTCCAGGTCAGCCATAATGATGTATGTCTGTAACACCAACACTTGAGAGCCAGAGACAGGAGGACTGCTACAAGCTCAAGAACAGCCTAGCATACTAGTGAGTTCCAGGCCAACCAAGGCTATATAGCAAGACCCTATCTCAAAATCAAAAATAAAAATAAAAATAAAAATAAGTTGGGGTTGTAGCTAGCCAAGTGCTTCCGTAGCATGCACTGCACAAAGCCCTGGGTTACATCTCCAGCACCCCATAAACTGAGTGTGATGGCACTCCCAGTACTTGGGAGGCAGGAATCACAGGATCAGAAGTTCAAGGTTATCCTTCCCTCAAACGTACATAATACGTTTGAGGTCAGTTTGGGCTATGTGAAACCTTTCATAAAAAACAAAACGGAGCCAGGTGTGGTGGCGCACACCTTTAATCCCAGCACTTGGAAGGCAGAGGTAGGCAGATCTCTGAGTTCAAGGCCAGCCTGGTCTACATAGTTGAGTTCTAGGACAGCTGGGGCTACAGGGAGACCCTGTCTCAAAAAAGAACAACAACAAAAACAAAACAAAACAACCCCCAAAACATGGGTTGGAGAAATGACTTAGTGGTTAAGAGCACTAGCTACTCTTCCAGGTGACCCATATTTGGTCCTCAACACCCACATAAGGTGGCTTACAATCCCCTGTAATTCTAGCTCCAGGGAATCCGACACCCTCTTCTGGCCCCCTCTAGTACCTGCACACAAGTAGTATACACACAGACATACACAGATGTACACGTGCACACACACACACACACACACACACACACACACACTTGCAGAGGACCTGGGTTCAATTCCCCGTACCCACATGGCGGCTAAGAACCACCCTTAATTCCAGTTCCAGGGGAATATGATGCCCTCTTCTGACCTCCAAGGCATTGCACGACATGGGTACACTCACATACATGCAGACAATACACTTGTACACACACACACACACAAATAAAATATAATAAATAAATAAATCCTTAGGGGGAAAGAAAAAAAAAGCCTAGTATGGTGGCACATGCCTTTAGTGCCAGCACTCAGGAGGTAGAGGCAGGTAGATCTCTGTGAGACTGAGGCCAGCCTGGTCTCCATAGTGAGTTCCAGGCCAGCTGTGGCTACAGAGAGATCCTGCCTCAAAAAGACAAAAAGAAAAATTAAAAAAAAAAAAAAACAAAGACAAACAAACAAAGCAAGATATAGGCATGGTGGTGCCTACCTTTAACCCCAGCACTCTGGAGGCAGACTCAGGCAGATCTCTGTGAGTTTGAGATTAGCCTGGTCTACATGGAGAAGTTCCAGGCCATCTGGGGTTACAGGGAGACCCTGTCTCAAACAAACAATAAAAATACAACAAAATAAACACGTCAGTACTTGTTTAGAATTAATTTTCTGGATGGTTATGTTTTAGACAAGATATGAGACGGCGTGGAGGAAAGGTCTCTTTGGCTGTAATTTTATGGGAAACAATTTAGACAACAGAAAGTAGGGCTTTGCAACCCAGGGCAAATCACCTTACCCTTGTCAAGTGCTACCTTGCAATAGTGTACCTGGCAAGGATAATGTGTAGAAGGATGAAGTCTCTAAGAAGCCTTGGAGTTCTTCCTAAGAATTAACACTTTTCTGTTCTCTCAGAGATCAGGGCCTCAGCATCTCCTAACCACAGGGGCATGCTATGCTAGCTATTCTAAGAGTGGCTGTTCAGCCTTATTTCAGGCATGCCCACAACCTCTCTGGCTCTCACAAGTTTCTCTGACAGTGTAGTGTTGTCTGCCTCCCTACGCCTTCATCTGCAGTGACCATCCCCTGTGCTAGACACCCCCTCACCCCACCCCCACTCCCTGTTTATGGTCAGGGTCCTTTAAAACACAGAAATTGTCTTGACTGGGTCTGCCAAAGGCCTCACTGGCCTGTAACATTTTCTCACTCCCACCCCCTTTTGAGACAGGGTTTCACTCTGTAATTCATGCTGGCCTGGAACTCACTATATAACCCATACTGACCTCAAATTCATGAATCCCCCACCCCCCAATGCTGGGGTAAAATATGCACCACTTCACCTGGCTGATATTTTCATTTATACCTAGAGAAAGAGAAGCTGCTACCCTTTATATGTGTGGGTGTGGACGGATGGATGGGTGGGTGAGTGGGTGGGTAGCGTAGAGGCTTGCAGGTCACAGGAAGACCACATCAAAGGCGTAAGCCCAGCCCCAGCTGCACACAGCTGGTGACCAGATGCCAAAGGTTGAGAATAGCTTAAAACAGAGGGGCCTAATAGGGCCTCACAGGTTCTAGATCCGATTCTAAATGAAAGAGAAGTGCTACAGGATTTTAAGCAGGAGAAACACAAATATTTAAATATGTGGGATTTTTAGCAGGGGGTGACATTGTGACTGCAGTAGACACAATGGGGTAGAGATCCTCGTTGCCAAGAACAGTCTTGTCCAGGCAAGGGATACAGAGTGAAAGGAGGAAGACCCTGGGCCTCTGGCCAGAGGATACCTCCGTGGGGAAAGGTCTGCGGGAGATGTTGCAGAGGGTACCGTGCTAGATAGCAATAAGGCCTCAGCACCCACTAATCTTTCCTTCCTTTGCCAGAGGAGCACTCCAGGAGCTGTAAGGAAGAGCAAGCACAGGAAGGATGAGGTCACTAAGTCGCTATTCGGAGGGAGGAAGTGGGTGAAGGGTCAGCCTGAGCATACAAAGTATTGGGGGGGCGCCTAAGAAGTCCCCTAGACCAAGCAGGAACGCTACAGGCGACGCAATGGGACCAGCTTCGTGGGCGGAAGGCCAGCGGGATAGGGAAGCGGCGCGGTGCTGGGGACAGGAGGGGAGATGAGAAGCAGGGGACGGGGAGGGCTGGTGAGGGAGCCGCGCGCGCGAGGGAGGGGCATGGGGGGAGGAGGGGCGTCCGGAGGGGAGGGGCGTCGGAGGAGGTCCAGGTCGCAGAAGGGGAGGCGTGGAAGCTGAGCTGGGGTCGGCCCGCCTGTGTCTGCTCACCTCCAGCGCCTGGCCTAGCTCCAGATCGAAGGTGACCACGCACACGCACTCCAGCCAGGCCGAGAAGCGCGCCCAGGGCATTGCAGTAGCCCGCGCTTCGCGGCCCGAAGACGTGGACCCGGCCGTGCTGACTGCAGCGCTCGCCCGCCGAGGCCCGGCATCCAACGGGCCCTCCATCTCGGCGGCACCTGGAGCGACCGCGCGTGGCTGGAAAACGCCGGCGCTCGCCAGGCCCACGGCGGGAGCAGTCGAGCGACTACCGCGGGCCAGCAGGGCCCCTTCGCCGCTCGCGCCCCCTGGCGCTGGAGGAGCGCCCGCCCCGGGGTGTTGCGGAGGCCACGTGAGAGAAGCGCCCCAGCCGCCTAGAGCGGCCGGAGCTCACCGGGGACGCTTCCGAGAAGTGGCCGAGGGGTGGGGTCTGGCTGTGGAAGGCCGCTCTGGATTGCGTCTGAGGGAGAATGAGGCGGTTCCCCAGCTCCCGGCAGGACTTAGGGATCCGAGGGACTCTGGGCGCGCTGTGGCGTCTACACAGGGTGTCTAAGGTTCTGGCTTCTCTGGACCGCGTTAGGAAGATTGCCTGGGACCAAGGGTGCAAACACCTAATGTGTGTTTTGCGTGTCCTTGCTACACCACATTGCATGCCACAGAGTTTGGTGAGCCGTCCAGTAGAGTTAAAAACAATCTTTAAAACTTCGATGTTTTAAAAAAGAAGGGGGGGGGGACTGGAGAGATTACTCACGTGTTAAGAGCACTGGCTGTTCTTGAAGAAGTCGGGTTTGAATCCCAGCACCCACATGGTGGCTAATAATTGTTTGTAACTCTAGTTCCAGGGGATCCTATGCCCCCTTCTGAACTCCATGGGCATTGCATGACGTGTGCACTTACATCCATGCAGTACACTCAAACATAAAATAAAAATACTAGATATTTTAAAATAAAGGAAAATTAAAAACTCAATGTCTTAAGTTTGTTGTTTTTGGTCTTTTTGAGACCGGGTCTCCCTGTAGCCCCAGCTGTCCTGTAACTCACTATGTAGACCAGGCTGGCCTTGAACTCACAGACATCTGCCTGCCTCTGCCTCCTGAGTGCTGGGATTAAAAGCGTGTGTGCCACCGCGCCCGGCCTGTTATAATTTTTTAATATTTATTATTTTTATTTTATGTGTATGAGTGTTATGCCTTCATGTTAGTAAGTGCACCCATGTCCTGCAATGCCTGCGGAGGACAGAAGAGGCTGTCGGATCCCCTGGAGCTGGAGTTACGGACAGTTGTTAGCTGCCCTGTGGGTGCTGGGATTCGAACCCTGGTCTTCTGCAAGAATAGTCAGTGTTCTTGACCACTGAGACATCTCTCCAGCACCAAGAACTTTTATAATTTTAAATTATCAAAAAGATGATGTTTCCACTAATAAAAAAATAAACCCCAGCTGGGTGAGGTGGCCCACACCTTTAATCCTAGCACTGGGGAAGCAGAGGCAGGTGGATCTCTGTAAGTTCAAGCTCAGCCTGGTCCACATAGCGAGCTCCAGGCCTGCTGAGGCTATAGGGAGGCCTGTCTCAAAAACAAACAAAAAAGAAACCCCACCTCATCCTAACGTGCTAGTCTTGAAATTATTTTCTGTATCAAAGTCACAGATCCTGGTTTGACCTAAATCAAGGTCCCTAAAAGTTTTGGGGAGGAACTGGGGAATTGGCTCAATGATTAAGAGCACTGGCTGCTTTTGCAAAGGATCTGGGTTCCTAGCCCCAACATGGTGGCTAACAATGGTTTGTAACTCCAGTTCCAAGAGATCTAATGCCCTCCTCTGACCTCTGTGAGCATTGTACACATGGTTGCACTTACATACATGTAGGCAAAACACTCATACATAAAAAGTAAGTAAATATGCCGGGTGTGGTGGCCCATGCCTGTGGTCCCAAGCACTTGGGAGGCAGAGGCAGGTGATCTCTGTGAGTTCAAGACCTGCCTGGTCTACACAGTGAGTTCCAGGCCAGCTGGGCTGCAGGGGACCCTGTCTCAAAAAGACCAAAAAAAAAAAAAAAAAAGTAATTAAATCTAAAGAACTATATAGTATTGGCCAGGTGTGGTGGCTCATGCTTGTAATCCCAGCATTGGGAGACTGAGACAGGAGGATTCCCAAGAGTTTGAAGCCAGCCTAGACTACAGAATAAGATCATATCTCAAACAAACAAATTATTGTATAAATTGGTTTATCCTTTGTTTTCAGGTTTTTTTCCCTTCTAGGTAAAATTAACATGGTAAAATATATGAATCTTAAATTAGTCATTTAGTGAATTTTTAAAAATATATTTTATTGGGGCTGGAGAGATGGCTCAGTGGTTAAGAGCACTGGTTGTTCTTGCAGAAGACCCGGGTTTGAATCCCAGCACCCACATGGCAACTAACAATTGTCCATAACTCCAGTCCCAGGGGATCCGACAGCCTCTTCTGTCCTCCAAGGGCACCGCACAACACGGGTGCACTGACCTACGCGCAGGGAATACACACATACACATAAAACTGCATGTGGGTGTTGGGATTCGAACCCCAGTCTTCTGCAAGAACAGCCAGTGTTCTTAACCACTGAGCCATCTCTCCAGCCCCCTCATTTAATGAATTTTGAGAAATGAACAAACCTGTATAATTCAAACACTGGTAAATTATAAAAAGTTACCATCTTGGGGCTGAAGAAATGGCTCAGTGGTTAAGAGCACTGGCTGATCTTGCAGAGAACCCAGGTTTGATTCCCAGCACCTACATGGCAGCTAACAACCATCTGTAACTACAGTTCCAAGGCATCCAATGCTCTTTTTCTGATGTCCAAAGGCACTGCACGATATGGGTGCACTCACATACATGTAGGCAATACACTCACACATAAATTACCATCTCTTCAGAAAGTTGTTGACTTCTCAGTCAGTCTCCATGCCCAGACCCCAATATTCAGATTTTTTGCACTATGTATATGCATGGGTTTGCATGCCCATGCGTATGTGCCAAGGACACGTGGAGGTCAAAGGACAACTTTTAGGAGTTCCTTCTCTCCTTCCATCACATAAGTTCTGGGGATTTAACTCAGATTGTCAGGCTTGGAGGCAAGTGCCCTTCCTGCTAAGCCGTCTCACTGGCCCTTTATCTTTTTATGTCCTTCCTTCCTTCCTTCCTTCCTTCCTTCCTTCCTTCCTTCCTTCCTTCCCTTCCTCCCTCCCTCCCTCCCTCCTTCCTTCCTTTTAGTGGGGGGACATGCACCTGTCAATGTTCATGTGGAGGCCAGAGGACAACTTTGGGAATTGGTTCTCTCCTTCTTCAATGTGGGTTTCAAGGACTGAACTCAGATTGTCACACTTGCTGGCAAGGGTCCTTACCCAGTGAGCCATCTCACCAGCCCTAGGCTGGCCTCAGACTTGTGATCTTTCTGCTTCAGCATCTAGATGCCAGGGTTATAGGCATGAGTCATTCTACCTGGCAAAATGCACATCTTAAGTCTGAAATATAGCAACCTTGCAGAAAATATTTTGTGCCTGTTTTCAATCTTTGCTCACACTTTCAACCCAGGCAACTAATGATCTGCTCTTGTCTCTATAGTTCTGATTTTTCCCAAAATTTTATACAAATGGGATGTCCAATATGTTAGACCAAGGAATAATCCTCCAAAGATGTTTAGTCTTAATTTCTAGACTATGTGAGCATGTTATCTTCCATAGGTGTTGCACAGCTTTTCCTGGGGAGACAGGAACAAACATCTGTTAACACCAGATAAAGCACTAGTGACAGGCTAAAGAAGTAATTCCATCAAGCTGGGTGAACCAGTGAGTCCATTAAGTTTATTTACAGGAGCATGCTGCCCCCAAACAGCTGCATTACTGAAAAAATCACCCTGAGTGTTGACCTCCTGAAAGCCCCATAGACAGAATTCCCCCACTTCAGTTACCCTACCCCCTATATGTTGTTATACTCAAGAGACCATGTGCAGCTGGGCAGAATTACATATAATAGAAAAGTGAGCAGCTGAAATCTTGGTTGAGGTTCCAATGACCCTCCACACTCCCTCCTATGAGGGAGTGTCAAAAGCCCAAATTTTGCACTCAGAGAAGCAGAGGCAGGCAGATCTCTGTGAGTGCCAGGCCAGCAAGGGCTACAATAGTGACACTTGTCACAAAAACCAAAAACAAACAAGAGAAGGAGACTAGGCATGACGGCACATGCCTTTACTCCCAGCACTTGGGAGGCAGAGGCAGGCGGATCTCTGTGAGTTCAAGGCCAGCCTGGTCTACATAGTGAGTTCCAGGCCAGCTGGGGCTACAAGGAGATACTGTCTCAAAAAAAAAAAAAAAAAAAAAAAAACCCAAACAACAAAAACAAAACCAAGGAGGCAGATCCAGGTTGGTAGCTCATGTCTGTAATCCTAGGTATTCAGGAAACTGAGGCAAGAGGAGTGCCTACAAGTTTGTGGCAAGCCTGGGCTACACAGTGAGTTCAAGGCCAACATGGGTAACTTAGTGAAATCATTTCTCAAAAAAAGTAAAAAGAGGGCTAGAGAGATGGCTCAGCCGTTAAGAACACTGGCTGTTCTTGCAGAAGAGCCATTTTCGAATCCCAGCACCCACATGGCAGCTAACAACTGTCCGTATCTCCAGTTCCAGGGGATCCGACAGCCTCTTCTGTCCTCTGTGGACATTGCAGGACATTGCTCATTATGTAGCACTGGCTGGCCTGGAACTTACTATGTAGACCTGGCTGGCCTCAAACAATGCCTTCCAAGAGCTGGGATTAAAGGAGTGTGCCACCATGCCACTACAATATATTTTTTTTAATTAACATGTATTCATTGTACAAAGTAATGGGCTTTTTCCCTTGAAACAGGGTCTCATGTAGCTCAGTCTGGCCTTTATCTAGCTATGTAGCTGAGAATGACCCTGAACTCCTGATTCTCCTGCTTATATCTCTCAAGTGTTAAGATTACAGGTGTGTGCTACTACTCCTGGCAAATTAGTGGTTTCACCACGACATTTCCATAAAGCTGTATATCATGCCTGGATCACATTCATGTTCCTCCCCTACTTCTCCTCCCTGGTCCCCTTCCCAGTCCCTAATAGTCACTCTTCTACTTTCAGATCATCTTTTTTTTTTTTAAGTTTCTGCATATGAAAGAATGCATATGACACTTGTCTTTTAGTGTTTTTTACTTAGTTTGTATGATGCTCTCTAGTTCTATGCACTTTCTTCACCTATACTCAGTATAGGTGAATTGCAATGCGTTTTCTATTTGGTGTACCTGCTCACCTTCATCAAAAAAATTGTGTGTAACCCTGGGCTCCATAGCTCAGGGGTTAGAGCACTGGTTTTGTAAAAAATTCTGTGTAGCCAGGCATGGTGACACATGCTTTTAATCCTAGCACTCTGGGGGAGGCAGAAGCAGGCAGATCTTTGTGAGATCAAGATCAGCCTGGTCTACATAGTAAGTTTCAGGCCAGACAGGGATACAGGAAAACCCTGTCTCAAAAAAAAAATAAAAATAAAAATGTGTGTATTGGGGCTGGAGACTGGGCTTAGCAGTGAAGAACATCAGCTGCTTTTTCAGAGGACCTGGGCTCGGTTCCCAGCATTTATATGCATGCTAACCACTGTCCTTAACTCCAGTTCCAGGGGCTCTAACGCCTTCTTCTGGCCTCCTCAGACATTGTCATACATGGTACACTTAAATACACACAGGCAAAACACTCAAGCACATAAAATCAAAAATTTTAAAATTACGTGTGTGTGTGCGTGTGTGTGTGTGTGTGTGTGTGTGTGTGTGTACGTATGTATTCAGAGGCCAGTGGTCAGCCTTGACTGTTTCAGGAGCTGCCTGCCTGTTCTTTGAGACAGAGTCTCTCATTGGGACTTAGGCTCACTGATTAGGTTAGGCTATTGAGCCCCCAGGGATCTTCCTATCTCTGCTTCCTCAGTTATTGGATTACAAGTCCACACCACCCTGCCTGGCTTTTTACATAGGTGCTCTCGATCAAACTCGGGTCCTCATGATCGCCCAGCAATCACTTTATTGACCCCGGTCCGTCACCTTCATTTTTTGGAAGGATAGCTTTGCTGGCCACAGTTTGTTAGTTGACAGATTTTATTTTTCTTCACACTCAGTGTTATTTTATTGCTTTTGTGGCTCCCATGATCTTTTATGAGAGATCAGCTATAAACTTTATTATTATTCCCCTTAATGTTGGTGAGTCATGTTTCTCTGGTTGCTTTCATGTTTTTTTCCTGTCTTTGACTCACAGTAATTTGATTATGGTATGTGCGAGTATGGCTCTACCTGTGTTTATCCTTTGTGGAGATTCTGGTGCCTGGGTCTGTCTTGGCACTGAAACTTGAGGGCTCTCGAGGAAAGGGTAAGACAGGCCACAGCTGGTTCTGTTCTGGTGGTGCTGAGGCAGCACTAGCTTTATGTCACAGCTTTACTTTCCCTATTTATTGGTGAATAATTTTTTTAAATTAAAAAAATTAATTTTATGTATATGAGTGCATTGCCTGCATGTATGTAAGTGCACCCATGTCATGCAATACTCACAGAGGTCAGAAGAGGACATTGGATCCCCTGCAACTGGAGTTATGGACGGTTGTTAGCCACTATATAGGTGTTAGGATTTGAACCCAGGTCCTCTGTAAGAGCAGCCAGTGCTCTTAACCACTGAGCGATCTCTCCAACCCCTGGTGAATACTTTTTTATTTTGTAGTGTTTGTAGTGATAAAACTCATTCTCTTTGGTTCTTTTGTGTCAGAAATATTTGCTTTAGGGACTGGTCTCAGTGGTTAAGAGCTCTTGCTGCTCTTGCAGAGGCCCCAGGTTTGGTTTCCAGCCCCCACATGGTGGTTCATAACCATCTGTAACTCCAGTTGGAGGAGATCTGATACCCTCTTCTGGCCTCTGTGGGTACTGGACATGTACATAGTACACATACATATATACAGGCAAAACATTCATACACATAAAATGAAAATAAAATTTTTTTTGTCTTTTTTTGAGATAGGGGTCTCCTTGTAGCCCCAGCTGTCTTGGAATTCACTATGTAGACCAGGCTGGCTTTGAACTTACAAAGATCCACCTGCCTCTGCCTCCCAAGTGCTGGGATTAAAGCCGTGCACCACCACACCCAGCTGAAAATAAATTTTGGAAAAATATTTTATTTTTATTTTATGTGTATGAGTGTATTGCCTGCATGTAGGTAAGTGCACCCGTGTTGTGCAATGCCCATAGGGGACGGAAGAGGCTGTCAGATCCCCTGGAACTGGAGTTACAGACAGTTGTTAGCTGCCATGTTGGTGCTGGGATTCGAACCCAGGTCTTCTGCAAGAACAACCAGTGTTCTTAACCACTGAACCATCTCTCCACCCCAAAAAATAAATTTTAAAAAGAAATACTTGTGCTGGGCGTCGTGGCGCATGCCTTTAATCCCAGCACTCCAGAGGCAGAGGTAGGTGGATCTCTGAGTTTGAGGCTAGCCTGGTCTATATAATATAGCGAGTTCCAGTCAGCTAGGGCTACCCAGAGACCCTATCTCAAAAATACAAAAAAAAAAAAAAAAAATTAAAGGCACAACACTCATACACATAAAATAAAAATAAATAAATAAGTAAATAAATTTTTTTTTAACAAAACAAGGTGTGGGTTGGAGAGTTGGCACAGCTGTTAAAAGCTCAGGCTTACAATAAAAAGTACAAGTGTTGCCAGGCGTGGTGGCGCATGCCTTTAATCCCAGCACTGGGGAGGCAGAGGCAGGCAGATCTCTGTGAGTTCAAGGCCAGCCTGGTCTACATAGTGAGTTCCAGGACCACTGGGGCTACAGGGAGACCCTGTAAGTGTGGGACTGCAGAGATGGCTCAGTTGTTAAAAGCATTGGCTGTTCTTGCAGAGGACCGGGTTCAGTTCCCACCACCACATGGCACAACCATCCATAACTCCATCCATTACCAGGAGATTGGATACCTTCTGGTCCACAGTCATTGAATGCACATAGTGCACTTACAATATGCAGGCAAAACATGCATACACATAAAATAAAAATAAATAAAATATTTAATTTTTTAATCTATTATTTTTATTTTATGTATATGCGTGTATTGCTTTCTGCATGCATTCTCCACCTAGCTCCTGTTGTGTGGCTGCCACTGGCATGGTGGTGGTGGGGGATGCATTGTTCTCACCCTCACCAGGTCTTGGTAAGCCTTCCACTGATTGCCATTTCCAAGGATGATTCCCAGTGATGCTCACAGGCACCTCAGTGTTTAGTTTCCAGCCTTGTCTGCCAGCACTTTGAAGAGTGTGTTTCTTCCCAAGCTCTGCTCTGGGGCATGCTTGTCAGTTCTATTCAGACAGCCCAGGAAATGCCTCTGCCTCCAGCTGGGATGTGGACACACCTCTCTAAGAAAGAATGACCTCCCATTTGGGAGAAGAAACTGTGTTCCAAGTTTTCTCCTTTCTTGAATATAGTTTATTACTTTATAATAATCCTATTATTGATCCTTTTTTACATACTTTTTATTTATTTTTATTTTTTAAAAATTTTATGTGTATGAGTATATTGCCTGAATATATGTGAGTGCACCTGTGTCGTGCAATGCCACAGAGGTGAGAAGAGGGCTTCGGATTACCCTGGAACTGGAGTTAAGGACGGTTTGTAGCCGCCATGTGGGTGCTGGGAATCGAACCTGGGTCATCTGCAGGAGCAATCAGTGCTCTTAACCTCTGAGCCATCTCTCCAGCCCCTATTGATCCTTTTTTTTTTTCTGGTCTTTTTTGAGACAGGGTCTCCCTGTAGCCCCAGCTGTCCTGGAACTCACAATGTAGACCAGGCTGGCCTTGAATTACAGAGATCCACCTACCTCTGCCTCCCCAGTGCTGGGACTAAAGGCGTGCACCACCACGCCCAGCATTGATTCTTTTTATACCAAACTTTCCCTGTTTAAATCATTGGACTGTGGCTAGTGATCCCTCTGGGAAGGAGGAAAAATCAAGTGGGAAAAGGGGCTGTGAAGCAAACCTACAAGCTTGACATAGTGCAATCAGGGAGCCCCTCACTGAGGAGGCAATGCATAAAGATCTATGAGGCAAGCCAGCAAGCATAGCAGTAACCAGGGGAGGTGCCTGAAAGGATACAGGGACAGTGTGAGCAATTGGCCCTGGGGGCAGGAGGTTATCATGACTGAAGCCAAATAAAATGAGTAGATGAAGTGAGATCAGACCACAAATAGCTTTGTGGGCAACAGCAAAGATTCTTGCTTTCATCTTGAGTGAGGCAGCAAGCCCTGAGGTCAGAGATGTGATCTGATCTATTTTAACTTGATCCCTTTGAATGCTATGCTGAATGGCCCATAGTAAGATCTCTATGATAGGGCTGGAGAGATGGCTCAGTGGTTAAGAACACTGACTGTTCTTGCAGAAGACCCAGGTTTGAATCCTAGCATCCCACATGGCAGCTAACAACTGTCTGTAACTCCAGTTCCAGGGGATCCGACAGCTTCTTCTGTCCTCCTTGGGCATTGCACAACACGGGTGCACTTACCTACATGCATACATAAAAAATAGTAAATAAAATATTTTTTAAAAATAAAAAGAATTCTACCATAAAAGTGGGGCCCCAGTCCAGGCTGAGCCAGGTCAGAGAAACTGGTCTTGTGGACTAGATACGAGAGTGGAGGGAACCGGCTTGCTAATGAATGCAGTGTGAATGGGAAAGGAGTAGGGTAGGCCATAAGTTTAAGGCCAGCCCGGACAACTTACCAAAACCCTCTGTCCAAAAAAAAGTATTTTGAGACAAGGATTCATGTAGTCCAGGTTGCTTTTGAACTCACTATGCAGTCAGAGCTGATCTTGAACTACTGTTCCTACTGCCTCAATCTTCCAAATGTTGAAATTACAAACCCGGCTCAAAGAAAAAACCAAACTCTTTAATGGGTCGGAGATGTAGCTCAGTGGTACAGTGCTTGCCTACCAAGTGTAAGGCGATGAGTTTAACCCCTAGTACTGCAAAAAGGGGGGTGGGGCACAGAACTCCTGCTGATCCAGGAACTCTGGCCTGAGCACAGAAACAGTGTTAAGGTCAGGGATGGGGTTGTACAGGCCCACATGCGGCAGAAGGACGAGCGGGTCACCTCCTGGATCTGATACCTCGGCTCGAGCCCTATTCTGCAGCACCTTCGGGTTCTGTAGGGCGGGGCTGTGAACACATTTGGTCCAGACAGCGCATCCTTGGTCCGCGGAGAGGCCAGGGCACTTTAACCGTGCTTCCTGGACACTCTCTATAGAACTTGCTGGGAGCTGGCCCTTTAGGTTAGGGTACTGAAGACATTTTTCCGAAAACCAGTCCAGGAGGGCAGGGGAAAGCAATCCTGGAGACCTGTGAGCGCCCCGGGAAGCCAGGTGCCTCCAATCAACTCTTCCAGACAAGGCATATCTGTTTGGTGCCCTCTGCTGACAAAGCTCAGCAGTGTCACCTCGTAGGGCTCAGACAGGGAAGGTCTTGTTATGTAGCTGAGGCTAGCCTCGAGATCCTCCAGTTTTGGTCCCCAGAGTGTACAGACACCGAGCTGCATTTTCGCACACCACCGAGAGGCTATAAATCCATAACTTACATTCTTTACTTGCTTGATATCTGTTTTCAACATTTTCCCACGGTTCACACGGCTACCGGAAGCCAGTCTCGTTTAGGGATTAATTTGAGCTCATGCCAACCTGAGTTGGATGGACGTGTTATTTGACGTGCAAAAGCACTGTGCATAAACTACCCGACATCTGGGGAGGGGGAAAAAAGGCGTAGTTGGCTCCGGGCCGGGTTCACAGACCGGATCTGCGCGCGCACCCCGCCGGTAGCTCCGACGCTGGC